>NC_135713.1:147799067-148399067 GCF_964656455.1 Halichoerus grypus
CGTGCGGAGAAGTGAATCCGAGGCGATATTCGGGACGATAGATGGCGGGGGAGGGGCCTCCGTTGGCCACTTCTGGCAAGTGATAGAGCCACGGAGCACAAAATCGGAAATTTTAGAGTCTGCTCCGCTGAGGGACGTGACTCTGGTGGCGAAGTGGGGGGTGGAACCCTCGCGGGACAGTGTGGTCTCAGGACCCTCGGGGTCACAGAAAGACCGGGGCTGCCTGAGTGTGGCAGAGCTCCCAGGTATCGGAGCAGGGAAGCCGGCTGCAGAGACGGAGCCCAGGCGCAGGCTCTCAGCTCGGGGTTGCTATAAACCGTGATCCGCGGCACAGTCGGGCCACTGCTCCTCCAGCAGGGACCCAACAAACGGCAGATCCGGGGAGACTCACCTTCTTCCCCCGGGAGGAGAGGTGCGGGAGCGCACCGCAGGGATCTGCTGGGTTTGGAGACTCCACCCGGGGTCGGGGGCCAGATAGAAAGGCGCGGTCACAGGCCGGGTGAGCGCGGAGTGCGGCCGGAGACCGGGGAGACGGGAGTGATTGACTGCTTTTCTCTGGGGGCTCGCTGAGGAGTGGCACCCTGAGTTCTCGGCTCCGCTGGGGCGGAGACTGGGAGGCCGCCATTTTCACTCTCCGCCTCCAAAGCTGTACGGAAAGCTTACAGGGAACAAAAGCTCCCGAGAGCAAACCCGAGCAGATTACTTAGTGGGGACCGGCAAGGGCAGGGCAATTTTGCCTCCAGCAAAGACATTTGGGAACCACGGCAACAGGCCCCTCCCCCAGAAGATCAGCGAGAACAGCCAGCCAAGACCAAGTTTACCGATCAATGAGAACGGCAGAACTCCAGCGCTAGGGGAATACTGCACAGAGAATTCATGGCTTTTTTACCATGATTCTTTAGTCTTTCAAAGTTAATTATTTTTTTTAACTGTCTTTTTTCCTTTTTTCCTTTTTTCTTTTTTTTTGAATTTTTCTTTTTCCCTTTTTCAACCAACATCTTATCAATCCCTTTTTTAAAAAAAAAACATTTTTATTTTTCATTTTTAAAGTCATATTCTATCCCTTCATAGTAGTTACCCGTATTTTTGGCATATATATATAAGTTGTTCTCTCTTTAAAATCTTGAGATAGTTTCTTCTAACAGATCAAAATATACTCTAAATCTCTAGTGTATGGTTTTTTTCTACTCCCCTGCCTGATCACATTCTCTCCCTTTTTTCTTTCTTTTTTTTTTAATCCTCTTCTTTCTTTTTTCAAACAACTTATCAAATCCTTTTTTAAAATTTTTTATAATTTCCATCTTTACAGTCATATTCCATCCCTTCATCATATCAACCCTTATTTTTGTACATATATAAGTTTTTCTTTCTTTAAAATTTTGGGAGGGACTTTCTTTTAAGAGACCAAAATACACCCAAAATCTAGTGTGTGGCACTGATCTGTAATCCAGCCTGATCATATTTGATCACATTCTGTTTTTGTTTTGTTTTGTTTTGTTCTGCTTTTGTTTGTTTTTATCTTTATCTTTTTCTTTTTTCTTTTTTTCTTTCCTTTTCTTTTTTCTCTCTTTCCCTTTCTTTTCCCACTGCTTCAGGTCTTTTCTGATTTGTTTAGAGTATATTTTCTGGGGACGTTGTTACCCTGCTAGCATTTTGTTCTCTCATTCATCTATTCTCCTCTGCACAAAATGACAAGATGGAAAAAATCACCTCAACAAAAAGAACAAGAGGTAGTACCGACTGCCAGGGACCTACTCAATACGGACATTAGTACGATGTCAGATCTAGAGTTCAGAATCATCACTTTAAAGATACTAGCTGGGCTTGAAAAAAACATGGAAGTTATTAGAGAAACCCTTTCTGGAGAAGTAAAAGAACTAAAATCGAACCAAGTAGAAATCAAAAAGGCTATCAATGAGGTGCAATCAAATATGGGGGCGCTAACTGCTAGGATAAATGAGGCAGAAGAAAGAATCAGTGAGATAGAAGACCAAATGATGGAAAATCAAGAAGCTGAGAAAAAGAGAGATAAACAACTACTGGATCACGAGGGCAGAATTCGAGAGATAAATGATACCATAAGACGAAACAACATTAGAATAATTGGGATCCCAGAAGAAGAAGAAAGAGAGAGAGGGGCAGAAGGTATAATGGAGCAAATTATAGCAGAGAACTTCCCTAATTTGGGGAAGGAAACAGGCATCAAAATCCAGGAAGCACAGAGAACCCCTCTCAAAATCAATAAAAATAGGTCAACACCCCGACATCTAATAGTAAAACTTACGAGTCTCAGAGACAAAGAGAAAATCCTGAAAGCAACTCGGGAGAAGAGATATGTAACCTACAATGGTAGAAACATTAGATTGGCAACAGACTTATCCACAGAGACCTGGCAGGCCAGAAAGGACTGGCAGGATATATTCAGAGCACTAAATGAGAAAAATATGCAGCCAAGAATACTATATCCAGCTAGGCTGTCATTGAAAATTGAAGGAGAGAGAAAAAGCTTCCAGGACAAACAAAAACTAAAGGAATTTGCAAACACGAAACCAGCCCTACAAGAAATCTTGAAAGGGGTCCTCTAAGCAAAGAGAGAGCCTAAAAGCAACATAGACCAGAAAGGAACACAAACAATATACAGTAACAGTCACTTTACAGGCAATACAATGGCACTGAATTCCTATCTTTCAATAGTTACCCTGAATGTAAATGGGCTAAATGCCCCAATCAAAAGACACAGGCTATCAGATTGGATTAAAAAACAAGACCCATCAATATGCTGTCTGCAAGAGACTCATTTTAGACCCAAAGACACCCCCAGATTGAACGTGAGGGGGTGGAAAACCATTTACCATGCTAATGGACACCAAAAGAAAGCTGGGGTGGCAATCCTTATAGCAGACAAATTATATTTTAAACCAAAGACTGTAATAAGAGATGAGGAAGGACACTATATCCTACTTAAAGGGTCTATCCAACAAGAAGATCTAACAATTGTAAATATCTATGCCCCTAACATGGGAGCAGCCAATTATATAAGGCAATTAATAACAAAAGCAAAGAAACACATCAACAACAATACAATAATAGTGGGGGACTTTAACACCCCCCTCACTGAAATGGACAGATCGTCTAAGCAAAAGATCAACAAGGAAATAAAGACTTTAAATGACACACTGGACCAAATGGACTTCACAGACATATTCAGAACATTCCATCCCAAAGCAACGGAATACACATTCTTCTCTAGTGCCCATGGAACATTCTCCAGAAGAGATCACATCCTAGGTCATAAATCAGGTCTCAACCGGTACCAGAAGATTGGGATCATCCCCTGCCTATTTTCAGACCACAATGCTTTGAAACTAGAACTCAATCACAAGAGGAAAGTCGGAAAGAACTCAAATACATGGAGGCTAAAGAGCATCCTACTGAAGAATGAATGGGTCAACCAGGAAATTAAAGAAGAATTAAAAAAATTCATGGAAACCAATGAAAATGAAAACACAACTATTCAAAATCTTTGGGATACAGCAAAGGCAGTCCTAAGAGGAAAGTATATAGCAATACAAGCCTTTCTCAAGAAACAAGAAAGGTCTCAAGTACACAACCTAACCCTACACCTAAAGGAGCTGGAGAAAGAACAGCAAATAAAGCCTAAACCCAGCAGGAGAAGAGAAATCATAAAGATCAGAGCAGAAATCAATGAAATAGAAACCAAAAGAACAGTAGAACAGATCAACGAAACTAGGAGCTGGTTCTTTGAAAGAATTAACAAGATTGATAAGCCCCTGGCCAGACTTATCAAAAAGAAAAGAGAAATGACCCAAATCGACAAAATCATGAATGAAAGAGGAGAAATCACAACCAACACCAAAGAAATACAAACAATTCTAAGAACATATTATGAGCAACTCTATGCCAGCAAATTAGATAACCTGGAAGAAATGGATGCATTCCTAGAGATGTATCAACTACCAAAACTGAACCAGGAAGAAATAGAAAACCTGAACAGACCTATAACCACTAAGGAAATAGAAGCAGTCATCAAAAATCTCCCAAAACACAAAAGCCCAGGGGAATTCTACCAAACATTTAAAGAAGAATTAATACCTATCCTTCTGAAACTGTTCCAAAAAATAGAAATGGAAGGAAAACTTCCAAACTCATTTTATGAGGCCAGCATTACCTTGATCCCAAAACCAGACAAAGACCCCATCAAAAAGGAGAATTACAGACCAATATCCCTGATGAACATGGACGCAAAAATTCTCACCAAAATACTAGCCAATAGGATCCAACAGTACATTCAAAGGATTATTCACCACGACCAAGTCGGATTTATCCCTGGGCTGCAAGGTTGGTTCAACATCCGCAAATCAATCAACGTGATACAATACATTAACAAAAGAAAGAACAAGAATCATATGATCCTCTCAATAGATGCAGAAAAAGGATTTGACAAAGTACAGCATCCTTTCTTGATCAAAACTCTTCAGAGTATAGGGATAGAGGGTACATACCTCAATATCATAAAAGCCATCTATGAAAAACCTACAGCGAATATCATTCTCAATGGGGAAAAACGGAGAGCTTTCCCCCTAAGGTCAGGAACGCGGCAGGGATGTCCACTATCACCACTGCTATTCAACATAGTATTGGAAGTCCTAGCCACAGCAATCAGACAACAAAAAGAAATCAAAGGCATCCAAATCGGCAAAGAAGAAGTCAAACTCTCACTCTTTGCAGATGATATGATACTTTATGTGGAAAATCCCAAAGACTCCACCCCAAAACTGCTAGAACTCATACAGGAATTCAGTCAAGTGGCAGGATATAAAATCAATGCACAGAAGTCAGTGGCATTCCTATACACCAACAGCAAGTCAGAAGAAAGAGAAATTAAGGAGTTGATCCCATTTACAATTGCACCCAAAACCATAAGTTACCTAGGAATAAATCTAACCAAAGAGGCAAAGGATCTGTACTCAGAAAACTATAAAATACTCATGAAAGAAATTGAGGAAGACACAAAGAAATGGAAAAACGTTCCATGCTCATGGATTGGAAGAACAAATATTGTGAAGATGTCAATCCTACCTAGAGCAATCTACACATTCTATGCAATCCCCATCAAAATACCATCCACTTTCTTCAAAGAAATGGAACAAATAATCCTAAAATTTGTATGGAACCAGAAAAGACCCCGCATAGCCAGAGGAATGTTGAAAAAGAAAAGCAAAGCTGGCGGCATCACAATTCCAGACTTCCAGCTCTACTACAAAGCTGTCATCATCAAGACAGTATGGTACTGGCACAAAAACAGACACATAGATCAATGGAACAGAATAGAGAGCCCAGAAATGGACCCTCAACTCTATGGTCCACTAATCTTTGACAAAGCAGGAAAGAATGTCCAATGGAAAAAAGACAGTCTCTTCAACAAATGGTGTTGGGAAAATTGGACAGCCACATGCAGAAGAATGAAACTGGACCATTTCCTTACACCACACACAAAAATAGACTCCAAATGGTTGAAAGACCTCAATGTGAGACAGGAGTCCATCAAAATCCTAAAGGAGAACACAGGCAGCAACCTCTTCGACCTCAGCCGCAGCAACTTCTTCCTAGAAACATCGCCAAAGGCAAGGGAAGCAAGGGCAAAAATGAACTATTGGGACTTCATCAAGATAAAAAGCTTTTGCAAAGCAAAGGAAACAGTCAACAAAACCAAAAGACAACTGACAGAATGGGAGAAGATATTTGCAAATGACATATCAGATAAAGGGCTAGTATGCAAAATCTATAAAGAACTCACCAAACTCAACACCAAAAGAACAAAGAATCCAATCAAGAAATGGGCAGAAGACATGAACAGACATTTTTCCAAAGAAGACATCCAAATGGCCAAAAGACACATGAAAAAGTGTTCAATATCGCTCGGCATCAGGGAAATCCAAATCAAAACCTCAATGAGATACCACCTCACACCAGTCAGAATGGCTAAAATTAACAAGTCAGGAAATGACAGATGTTGGCGGGGATGCGGAGAAAAGGGAACCCTCCTACACTGTTGGTGGGAATGCAAGCTGGTGCAGCCACTCTGGAAAACAGTATGGAGGTTCCTCAAAAAGTTGAAAATAGAGCTACCATATGATCCAGCAATTGCACTACTGGGTATTTACCCCAAAGATACAAAAGTAGGGACCCGAAAGGCTACGTGCACCCCGATGTTTATAGCAGCAATGTCCACAATAGCCAAACTGTGGAAAGAGCCAAGATGTCCATCAAGAGATGAATGGATAAAGAAGAGGTGGTATATATATACAATGGAATATTATGCAGCTACCAAAAGGAATAAGATCTTGCCATTTGCAACGACGTGGATGGAACTGGAGGGTATTATGCTGAGCGAAATAAGTCAAACAGAGAAAGACATGTATCATATGACCTCACTGATATGAGGAATTCTTAATCTCAGGAAACAAACTGAGGGTTGCTGGAGTGGGGGGTGGGGTGGCAGGGATGGGGTGACTGGGTGATGGACACTGGGGAGGGTATGTGTTCTGGTAAGCACTGTGAATTGTGCAAGACTGTTGAATCTCAGATCTGTACCTCTGAAACAAATAATGCAATATATGTTAAGAAAGAAAAAAAGAAGAAGAAGAATGTAGCAGGAGGGGAAGAATGAAGGGGGGGAAATCGGAGGGGGAGAAGAACCATGAGAGACAATGGACTCTGAAAAACAAACTGAGGGTTCTAGAGGGGAGGGGGTTGGGAGGATGGGTTAGCCTGGTGATGGGTATTGAGGAGGGCACGTTCTGCATGGAGCACTGGGTGTTATGCACAAACAATGAATCATGGAACACTATATCTAAAACTAATGATGTAATGTATGGGGATTAACATAACAATAAAAAAATAAAATAAAATAAATACAATCAACTTAAAAAAAAAAAAGAAAATGTATCACTAACTTTTAAAAAGAGAACAAAAATATATATACCAAAATATATATAAATCCAAAAATATATATAACCAAAAATAAGGTTAACTATTATGAAGGGATAGAATATGACTCTAAAAATGAAAAATAAAAAAGATGTTTTTTAAAAAATGGATTGATAAGATGTTGGTTGAAAAATGGAAAAAGAAAAATTCAAAAAAAAAAAAAGAAAAAGAACGTTAAAAAAAATAAACTTTGAAAGACTAAAGAATCATGGGGAATAAGCCATGAATTCTATGTGCAGTATTCCCCTAGTGCTGGACTTCTGCCGTTCTCATTGTTCGGTAAACTTGGTCTTGGCTGGCTGTTCTTGCTGATCTTCTGGGGGAGGGGCCTGTTGCCGTGGTTCCCAAATGTCTTTGCCGGAGGTGGAATTGCCCTGCCCTTGCTGGGTCCGGGCTAAGTAATCTGCTCGGGTTTGCTCTCCGGAGCTTCTGTTCCCTGCAAGCTTTCTGTACAGCTTTGGAGGCACAGAGTGAAAATGGCTGCCTCCCAATCCACCCCAGAGGAGCCAAGAACTTGGGGCCCCACTCCTCAGCGAGCCCCCAGAGAAAATCAGTCAATCACTCCTGTCTCCCCAGTGTCCAGGCGCACTCCATGCTCACCTGGCCTGTGACCAAGCATTTCTATCTCTGGCACACGACCCCGTGTGGAGTCTCCAAACCCAGCAGATTCCTGCAGCACATTCCTGTGCCCCGCCTCCCAGAGGGAAGAAGGGGAGTCTCCCCGGATCTGCCGCTTGTTCGGTCCCTTCTGGAAGAGCAGTGGCCAGAGTGCACCGTGGATCATGGTCTATGACAACCCTGAACTGAGAACTCACTCCTCGGCTCCATCTCTGCAGCCAGCTTCCCCGCTCTGATACCTGGGAGCTCTGCTGCACTCAGGCACCCCTGGTGTTTCTGTGACCCCGAGGGTCCTGAGACCACACTGTCCCGCAAGGGTTCCACCCCCCGCTTAGCCACCGGAGTGACGTCCCTCAGCGGAGCAGACTTCTAAAAGTTCCGATTTTGTGCTCTGCTCCTCTATCACTTGCCAGTAGTGGCTGATGGTGCCCCCCCCCGCCCCCGCCGTCTATCTTCCTGAATATCGCCTCAGATTCACTTCTCCACACGTCCTACCTTCCAGAAAGTGGTCATTTTTCTGTTCAGAGAGTTGCTGCTATTCTTTTCTTTGATCTCCTATTGAGTTTGTAGGTGTTCAAAATGGTTTGATCCCTATCTATCTGAATTTCTGGGACCAGACGAAGTTTAGGTCTCCTACTCTTGCTCCTCTCCCCTCATTCCTACCATTTCTAATGTTCTTCCTATCATTATTAATTTACACGTTTTGTCCTATGGAATTTTTCTTCTTTCTGGATTTTTTCTTTTTTTTTTTTTTACCATTTCTTGCAAGAATCTCTCAATTTTTGTTTGTGAAAGTTTTGAGGACAAAGCCATTTGGAACAGGTTGTTCTGGAGTATTTTTAAATGACTACTTTTCTCCTCTTTTTGCTGCTTGTTTGAGGAGATTTTTCTCCAACCTTCATTATGGGAATCTAGAAGAGCTCCTAGAGGTAAAGTTCAGGAAATTGGATGTGTCCCCCTAAGAAAGACTCCCTTTTAAGATTTTAACTCTCAAGATCATGCATCCCAAGCATCCTGCATTTATCTATTACAGTTTAAGTTTTTCTCCTTAGTTCCGTAGGTGGTTCCTACTATGGGGTACACTGTGACTCTCTGTATCTGCCTGTTGGTCTCTCTAATTTGGGGGCAGCTGTTTACCCTGTGAAATCAACTTTCTGATGGACCTAAGAAGAGTTCTTCATTTTCAGTTTCTTCATTGCTTTTTCTGTTTTCTTTCTTTCCTGTTGTGAGAATGGGACTGAGAACCTTCCACACTCCTTACATGCCAGACTGGAAACCAGATTGTCTGTAGGTTTATTTATTTTAAATATCAGTTTGGCTTAAAGATTTAGAAATGAATGAACATACTAACTATAATGTTCAATTAATAAATCAAGAGTCTCTTCTAATTTATAAAAAGTCTTCAACAACAAAGGGTTTTTAGAAATGTGAAAACACTCTTTTTTAAACATGAATATATTAATGCTTACTATGTTCACACCTACCCATATTAATATATGTGAATTTTCTTTGAAATCTGCTCTTATGCTTTCCTTCTCTGTCCTAAACATTTATGTGTTTAATTTTTGATGAACTTTTCTTATTTTATTGATAACTTTTTATTGATAATTTCTATTTTGTTCTTACTATTTTAAATAATTCAAATTTTATAAAAAAACGAATTCATTGTTTCACACCATACATTACACTGTATCTAAACCTTTAACAATTCTTTTCCACATGTAAAATCAACCTATTATCATTTAGTGTCACTGATTTATCTATGACTTTAACTTTCTTAAAATTGCATGTATTTAATTATTTCATTTATTTATTGAGCAAAAGAAAGATAGGGAGAGAGATCATGGGCAGGGGGCGAGGGGCAGAGGGAGAGGAAGAAGCAGACTCCCCACTGAGCAGGGAGCCTGACACAGGGCTCAATACCTGGACCTTAAGATCATGACCTGAGCTGAAGGCGGACACTTAACTGACTGAGCCATCCAGACACCCGTATTTTACATTTTTGATTTTTTTTAGTATGAAATTATTATAGACTTGTGAAAAGTAGCAAATTTGGTACAGAGAAATCTGTTCCCCCATTTCTTTCAGTGGTAATATTTTGTATAACCCCAACATAATGTCACAACCAGGAAATTTAATTGACTACAATCCACAGAAATTGTTAAGATGTTACTCCTTTAAATGTGCTCTTTGAGTGTGTGTTTGTGTGTGTGGGCGGAGAGGAGTTTATGCAATTTTAACCCATGTGTAAATGTGGGTAACAACCTCAACCAAGAAATAGGTAAAATCACCACAAAGATCTCTTGTGTTAACCCTTTTTAGTCACATCTGCTTCCACCCCACACCTCGACCCCATTCCCAATCCCTAACCCCTGTGAACCACTAATCTATTGTAATTTTGTGCTTTAAAGAACATTTTTTGAATAGACTCATGCAGTATGTAATCTTTGTCATTGCTTTTTACAGTAATTCCACTGAGATCCATACAAGTTGATTTGTGTACCAACAGTTTCTTTTTTTATTGATGAGCAGTATACCATATTACAGATATGCCATGGTTTAACTACTCACCCATTGGAGGACACTTGGATTACCTTAAAATTTTGACTATTACAACTTAAGGTTTTATGAACACTTGTGTACACATTTAATGTGGACATAGTTTTATTTCTCTGTGGCCATTGCTAACCATTGCAATTTTAGTGGCATGTGGCATTTGGATATTTACTTTTATTAGAAAATACAAAACTTTTTTTTTTTTTCCAGAGTGTCTGTGCCATTTTACATTCTCATAAGCAATGGAGGATTGATCCAGTTTACCTGTATCTTTCCCAATATTGGCATTGTAACTTAGGAAAAATAAATATAAGTTCTATTTATTATAGCAGATGTTTAGTGATATTTTATCATGTTTTTATTTCAATTTCCTTTATGGCTAAGGATGTTGTACATATTTTCATATAAGTATTTAATATCTATGGATAACATAGAGTAGCCATAAACTATGTCTGTTTATGTTGTTTGACCCATTTTTATAATTAGTTTTTTTTTTTTTCATTTTTACTCTTCATTTGTGATGTTTGGCTATGTATTACAGATAAATAGGCAGCACAGCTGCTCCCATGCTAGCTCCCAAAATATAGGATAAAGGGAGAGGACTCCCTCTAATAAAACACATCACTGAAACACCCTCTCCTGGGATGTGGAGTCTAGGCAATCTTCCCAACCTTTGTACCTCTGCACACGAGTTTCTGTCTGCATTACGTGACATTGCTCCTGTTTGACTTTGCCAAATAAGAACATTTGATTGTCACTAATTTCATTTGCTTTGAAAGAGTAAAAGAGTAGTTTTCAATTCTAATTCAGAAAATCAATCTCGATACTAAACAGAAGATAAGGCCAAAGTTTTCTTCATTCTGCAAGGTGTTTGTTTCATCCTGTGATCCATAACCCTGCTTTAATATACTTCCTTATTGGGCCCTTTAATGTATAAAAACATGAGTCGGTTTGTTCAGAGTCCACTTCCTGCTTTCACTTTCCCATATGTGAGTGGCCTAACAAGCCAGTTTTCTGTTTGGGAATCATGTTCACTGTGTTTTAGGAACAGTGTGAATATAAGTGAACCAGACCTCAGGACTGGGACCCATGATAGCTCATGGGAGGGCAGAAGTCTGACCTTCCAGCCCTGGGACCATCAGCTGGGATGCAGTCTTTATGTGTGAACCTCAGGACCCTTCTTCTCTTGGTTCTGCTTCCCTGGCCAGGTGCAGGTGAGTAAGATGGAGGGACAGCTGGGTTTTTCTTTACCCTGGAACTTAGCTCAGAAGTCATTTTGTTCCTTAGCGCATTGCCAGGGCTCTGCTATTTTCTTATTTACCTGGACCTGAAGATCTCAGAATTGTTCTCCTTTCAGTCTTTTTTTTTTTTTTTCTTTTGCCCTTGTCTTTCTGTGTCCCTTTGCTTTTTAAGGTAAAATTATACAATTATGCAAAGGTGATTTGAAAACTGTAAATAATATAAGAGGAATATCTCAAAACACTCTGTTCTTAATTCAGTCCTGTTGATGGAAACACAATTTCTAAGCTGAGCCTAGAAAGAAAAGTCAATTTGCTTCCCTGGGGAATGCTTTCTGCCCACTGCTGTCAGAACCTAGGGTCAGAAACATTGGGATCCCATGGTCATGTTACACCCATCAAGCTGCATGACCCTGGGCAGTGTATTGAATACTTTGGCTTTAATAAATGACCTTATGTTTACACGAGTACATTTGAACTGAGAATGAATATCACTTCCAGTATGGGAATGTTATATTTACATGGGGTTGTGAGGAAATTGGTCCAACTGAGAAGACATGCTCTTGCCAAACAATAGGTTAGTTGAAAGAAGTATGAAATATTCTATTGCATTACAAAAGTAAAGACTGAGGGGCGTCTGGGTGGCTCAGTCGTTAAGCATCTGCCTTCGGCTCAGGTCATGGTCCCAAGGTCCTGGGATCAGCCCTGCATCAGGCTCCTTGCTTGGCGGGAAGCCTGCTTCTCCTTCTCCCACTCTCCCTGCTTGTGTTTCCTCTCTGGCTGTGTCTCTCTTTGTCAAACAAATAAATAAATAAAATCTTTTTTTTTTTTTTTTAAAGATTTTATTTATTTATTTGACAGAGAGAGACACAGCGAGAGAGGGAACACAAGCAGGGGGAGTGGGAGAGGGAGAAGCAGGCTTCCCGCTGAGCAGAGAGCCCGATGTGGGGCTCGATCCCAGGACCCTGGGATCATGACCTGAGCCGAAGGCAGACGCTCAACGACTGAGCCACCCAGGCGCCCTAAATAAATAAAATCTTAAATAAAGAGTAAAGACTGAAATATCAACACATTTTGATAGAGAATATTCATGTTGATTTTAATGAAACACATGCTATTGAACAGTGAGATAAATATAATTTGCCAACAAATAAAGGAGATAATTTTAAAATCTAAAATTGTATCTCAGTCCACTTCCTCAGAAACATCATCTATTAAGACACAGGAAAGCAATTATTACATTAGAAAATAAATTTTACTAAATAAATAAATAAATAAATAAATTTGTGACAAAACTAAAAAAATGTATTATATCTTGGAAGTTTTCTTTTTAAAATTAGCTTTATTGAGGGATAGTTGATATACAAAAATGCACGTATTTAATATATACTGTTTTGATTTTGGACATTTGGTGTTTTTTTTCTTTCATAATATGATCAGTGATGTGCATCCACAACAAGGGGGATACAGGAGTCACTCAGGGAAACAAAGTTTATTTTTCTCACATGTTCTAGAGAAACTGTCGTATTGCATACAGGGGGTTACATGGATAAAGGCAGAGAAAGTGCCAAGAGAGGGGGTCAGCTAAGCAGTTTGGGAGCATAAAGAAGGGGAAGGCTCATGGGCAAGTGCCTTTATTGGGGTGAAGGTGGGACACATAAATAAAAGGCACAAATAAATTTCTGCATTTAAATATCACTAGGTACTCACATGAGGAGGGCAAGAAGGGAAACTTGTGGCAAAGTCCAGCTTTATCGCAGTGGTGCATGTGGTCACCTGGGCAAAAGGATCACAATCTGTTTGAGGACATGCTGAGTTAGCAGGAAAAAGTGAAGCCTAAAAATTTACAATACAAATGAAAATACCTGTTTAACAATCAGCACAATCCAGTTAATCAACATATCTGTGCCCTCAATAAGTTTCCTCCTGTTATGCTATTTAATTTATTTTTTAAATCTTTTAAAATTCTTTATTTAAATTCAATTTAGCTAACATACAGTGTATTATTAGTTTCAGGGGTAGAATTTATTGATTCATCAGTTGCTATAACACCCAGTGCTCATTCTATCAAGTGCCCTCCTTAATGACCATCACCCAGTTACCCCATCCACCCACCCACCTCCCCTCCAGCAACCCTCAGTTTGTTCCCCACAGTTAAGAGTCTCTTATGGTTTGCCCCCCGTTTTATCTCATTTTATTTTTCCTTCCCTTCCCTATGTTCATCTGTTTTGTTTCTTAAATTCCAGATATGAGAGAAATCATATGGTAGTTCTCTTTTTCTGACTGACTTATTTTGCTTAGTATACTACCTTCTAGGTCCATCTACTTTGTGTCCAATGGCAAGATTTCATTCTTTTTGATGCTGAGTAATATTATACCATAACTTCTTTATCCATTCATCTGTCTATGGACATCTAGGCTCATTCATTCTTTGGCTATTGTGGACATTGTTGCTATAAACATCGGGCAGCTTGTGTCCCTTCAAATCACTGTGTTTGTATCCTTTGTATAAACACCTAGTAGTAGAATTGCTGGGTTTTAGGGTGACTCTATTTTTAAATTTTGGAGGAACCTCCATACTCTTTCCAAGAACGACTGTACCAGTTGCATTCCTACCAAAGGTTACGATGGTTCCCCTTTCTCCACATCCTCACCAATATCTGTTGTTTCCTGAGTTGTTAATTTTAGCCATTCTGATTGGTGCGAGACAGCATATCATTTGGGCTTTGATTTGCATTTCCCTGATGTGAGCATTTTTCCATGTCTGTTGCCAATTTGTATGTCTTCTTTGGAGAAATGTCTCTTCATGTCTTCTGCCCATTTCTTGACTAATTTTTTTTTTTTTTTTTTTTTTGCATTTTGAATTTGATAAGTTATTTACAGATTTTGGATACTAGCCCTTTATCTGATACGTCATTTGTGAATATCCTCTCCCATTCCATAGGTAGCTTTTTAGTTTGTTGACTGTTTCCTTTGCTATGCAAAAGTTTTTATCTTGATGAAGTCCTAATAGTTCATTTTTGCTTTTGTTTCCCTTGTCTTTGGAGACATGTCTTGAAAGAAGTTGCTGCAGCTGACATCAAAGACATTGCTCCCTCTGTTCTCTAGGATTGTATGGATTCCTGTCTCACATTTAGGTGTTTCATCCATTTTGAGTTTATTTGTGTGTATGATGTAAGAAAGTGGTCCAGTTTCATTCTTCTGCATGTGGCTGTCCAATATTCCCCAGCATTTGTTAAAGAGACTTTTTTTTTTTTTCCTTTTGATATTCTTTCCTGCTTTGTCAAAGATTAGTTGACCACAGCATTGAGGGTTTATTTCTGGGTTCTTTCTCCTGTTCCATTGATTTATTTTTCCGTTTTTGTGCCAGTACCATGCTGTCTTGTTGACTACAACTTTGTTATACAGTTTGAAGTCTGGAATCTTGTTGCCTCCAGCTTTGGTTTTCTTTTTCAACATTACTTTGGCTATTCAGGGTCTTTTCTGGTTCCATATAAAATCTAGGATTGTTTGTTCCAGCTCTATGAAAAATGCTGTTGTTATTTTGATAGAGATTGCATTGGATATTTAGATTGTTTGGGGCAGCATAGACATTTTAACAATATTCGTCCTTCTAATCCATGTGCATGGAATTTTTTTTTCATTTTTTTGTGTCTTCAATTTCTTTCATAAGTGTTTGATAGTTTTCAGAGTACAGATCCTTTCAGCAAGATACTAGCTAATAAGATCCAACAGTACATTAAAAGGATTATTCACTTTACTGTTTGTTTTAATGTGTGCATGTGTGGTAAGAATATTGAAGGTGAGTTATACCCTCTTAATTTTTTAAGTGCACAATACAATATATTTTTTAAAGTTTTTATTTTTTATTTGACAGGGAGAAACACAGCGAGAGAGGGAACACAAGCAGGGGGAGTAGGAGAGGGAGACGCAGGCTCCCACTGAGCAGGGAGCCCAATGCAGGGCTTGATCCCAGGACCCCAGGATCATGACCTGAGCCAAAGGCAGACCCTTAATGACTGAGCTACCCAAGCACCCTAACAATACAATATTTTTAAGTATAGGTCCAATGCTGTATCAGATCTCTAGAACTTATTAATCTTGCCAACTATGAAGTTCTCTTTACTTGAAAATAAAGGCTAAATGGGATCTAGTTTTTGTTAATGTTTTCATGTTAATAATGTTTCAGGATCATTGAGCATGACAGACAAGAAAGAATTGTGGGGGGGCCTGGGTGGCTCAGTTGGTTGAGCTTCTGACTCTTGGTTTCAGCAAAAGTCATGGTTTGTGAGATCAAGCCCTGTGTCGGGCTCTATGTTCAGTGGGGAGTCTGCTTGAAGATTCTCTCCCTCTGCCCCTGACCCATGTGCTCTCTCTTCTTCTCTCTCTAAAACAAATAAGTAAATCTTTAAAACAATAGAATTCTTGAGACCTTTAATGGTGCAACTTAGTAAGTTTATTTAAGGAGCATGAGGACAGGACCCATGGGCAGAAAGGGGGTCACTTTTGCTGCATGAAGCTGATTGTTATATGCTTAGTGCTCAAAGGGGAGGGGATGTGCAGGGTATAATAGAGCAGAAGTGTTTTCTTCAAATTTCTAATCATAAAACTACTTCTGCAAGATTTCTCTGGTGCTTACATCATTCAGCTGTATATTAACTATTTCGAGATATCCAGGTAGTCTTGAGACCCCTTAAGAATGTAGCAAGCAATATGTCTTTGATCCTTTTTAAAATTCTGTAAGACTGTTGAGTCACAGACCTGTACCTCTGAAACAAATAATACATTATATGTTAAAAAAAAAAAAAGAAGAAGAAGAAGAAGAAGAAGATAGCAGGAAGGGAAAAATGAAGGGGGGCGAATCGGAGGGGGAGATGAACCATGAGAGACTATGGACTCTCAGAAACAACTTGAGTGTTCTAGAGGGGAGGGGGGTGGGGGGATGGGTTAGCCTGGTGATGGGTATTAAAGAGGGCACGTACTGAATGGAGCACTGGGTGTTATATGCAAACAATGAGTCATGGAACACTACATCAAAAACTAATGATGTAATGTATGGTGATTAACATAACATAATAAAAAAAATTCTGCAAGCTTGGAACACCTGGGTGGCTCAGTTGGTTAAACATCTGCCTTCGGTTCAGGTAGTGATGCTGGAGTCCTGGAATCAAGCCCCTACTTGGGCTCCCTGCTCAGGGAGGAGTCTGCTTCTCCCTCTGACCCTCCCCCCTCTTGTGCTTTTTCTCTTCAATCAATCAATCAATCAATAAAATTATGCAAGCTGTTGGAGAGAGTTCTGGTCTAAAAATGAATGTTTTTCTACTTCTATCTGTCATCTTTTCCCTCCTGAACAATTTTTGGTCCTGGAATCTTTAAAGTTGTTTAAGGGCAAAGTGCTTATATTCCTTGACTTGTTCAACCTATAGGGGTTGTAGAGATGTCCCTACATATGGACTGAAATTGGTTATTATCTGTCCCTACAAGTAACTATTACAGAAGGTCATTGTTTTAGAATCCAGGGTGGACATCAGGGTTAATTTGTTTCAAATAGTAAGGATCACCTGTTGATGGGGTGAAGAACTTAGGAACTACTTGCATGTATCTCAACAATAGGACAGAACAAAATGAGACAACATATTAGGATTAATATTGTAATAAAAATAAGAAGTGTGATAAGCAGGGGCACCTGGGTGGCTCAGTTAATTAAGCAGCTGACTCTTGATTTCGACTTGGGTGATAATCTCAGGGTCTTGGGATCCAGCCTGTGCCAGGCTCTGTGCTCAGCAGGGATATTGCTTGAGGATTCACTCTCTCCCTCTTCCTCTGCCCCTCATCCCACTGTTACTCCCTCTCTCTGTCTCTCTAAAACAAATGAATAAATATACATTTTTTTTTAAAGTGTGATTGGAGACTTTTTAGTGTTAAGCTTCCTGACCAGAAGATTAACCACTCATTAAGGGACAATGTAAGGTCTTTAAGAGCAGTGATTTGGTTATTTATATCAGTAAGTAATCCTGATATACTTGTTATAATCTGGAATGTAGATGCAACATTCTGCTTTAATAATAGCACATTTTCCTCCTTGTGCTTCTGTTAAGACATCTAATGCCATTCTACCTTGTAGAATTGGTTTATGCATTTGAGTTACATTAGTGTTTAAAAATGTAATGCTGTTTTGAGAGTCATTTAACACTTTAATTGTACATTTACCAAAGGCCTCTATGTGCTATATGACATCTTCTAAACCTACTGTTGGAAGAAAAATAAGTGTCAGATGGTCATACCAATGAAACATGGATCTTGTCCAACATTGTTTTAGATATGGAAGATTAGCTGGACTTGTAATAGTCAGTGCTACAACCTTGCATCCAAGCATAACTTATATAACAACTTCCATCCGGACTGGTCGAAGCCAGGGCCACAAATTTGCCCCACATAATCATTGCGTCCCATTGGATGTTAGCCCTTTGAGGCATGATGGTCTTGTCCAGTCAGTAGCAAGCCAATAAGTTGCCTGTAAATTAATGGTATGGTCACAGGTTTCTGGGGTGAGCCATCCCATTGGGTGAGTACTATTGGATTATAAATCAAGTATATGTTTTTTCTGCTCCCTGCATAAAAAGGGCCTTTGGCTTAATTTTCCAATTGTGGGAGTAAGCCACATATATCCACCCTACATTTGATATAATCCTTCCTGAGTGTTGATAGGAAGGACTATGGAGTTGGGAAATTTGTCATCAGAGCCTGTCTATCGGTTAGCATATTCAGTTAAAATTGTGATAATTTGAGGATAAGAGAAAGGTCTCCTATGGCCTAGAGTGTTGCATGTAACATTTAGCATAAGACAGCAAGAAACATTCTTTTTAGTAATAGAAATATCCTTATATGTGCTAGTATTGGGGTGACTTTGTATTGGGCTTGGTTTAAGGTGGCCACTTGTGTGCTTGGCTAAAGCCTCTACTTGTAATTTATATCAATAGAGATGCCTCCCAGGACCCATATGGCTAAGAGATAAAACCATTATGAAACCTGATGTCTAACCTTAACTATATCCTAATTAAGAGGAATCACTGGCAAGTACAAAATGATTTTTCCCAGGAAATAAGGACATCCCCAAGTGCATTCTCCAGTCATATTATATGGAAGGTGGTGTCATCCATTATGTCCACAAATGTGTAGTTAACCTCATGGAATGGGGTACACTCTGACTTTTAAGGAATAATTTTGTTATCCCAGCCACATAGAATTGATCAAAGTGACAGCGAGTTACACAGTTGTTGTGGAGTCCATCCCATTGTCCAGCTGTTTAAATAATCATATGCCCATGGGGTCCCTTTTATTATCCCAACAGAGTAACAAACAAGAATATTGTCTATATGTGAGCTATTATGGCAATCCCTCTGAAGCTAACCTCAAGTTGTCTAGCCTAGGCAAATAATGAATATTTAAAGACAATCTAAACTAGAATCTAATATCTAAACAGATACTTTATTGAAACACATTTTTCTCTCTAAATTTACCCTCAATTCCAGAGATAGTCAAATCAAGACTAATTTGTTTATAAAACAAGTCCAGTTTTAACAAAATTAGCCAAATTGTTTACATAAGCTCAGCAAGAATACTGATTGATTATATGGCTCCTTTAAAATCTGCTTTGTTGGAACTTTTCATAAGGAATTTCTAGATTGAACTTTTAATAGGCTCTTGAGGCCAGAGCCAAGCCAAGTATTTGTCATCAGACTCGTCTACAATACCTGTAGAAGGTGTATTCCTCCTCTAGAGGTCGCCAATATATCCTGCACCTGCCAAAACATGACACTCTTTACTCACCTGGTCAGACTCCTGGAAACTCCATAAGAAGGTATCAGGCCAAATTCTCAAGGGCCTTTATTGGCTTCAAAATTCAAACTTTAGTCCTTAAAGCTGTCTGGCCCTATCCAAGTCTATGCAGGTCTCTTTCATATGACATTCCAGTCAAAGCCTTGGTAATATAACCAGTGTTTCCAATGGTGTCTTGTTGCCAGGAGAACAGATTCTCATGGAACTTATGCAAATGATTATAATTGTCATGGAAGAAAGAATACTCACTGAGGGTTTCTGAATTCTGGAGGGTTCAGGTAGGGAGAAAAGTAAATGCTTCACTTTGTTCACAAAGGAATATTTTATCATTTTCCTTAATTCATTCAATCCTATGTTTACATATTTACTGTTTTATATATTTATATATTTATTTTTAATAAAAGCATTATATATTTATATATAAATCTTCTTATGTTCAGTCAGCCAGCATACAGTACATCATTAGTTTTTGATGTAGTGTTCAATAATTCATTAGTTTCGTATAACACCCAGTGCTCATCACAACAAGTGCCCACCTTAATACCCATCACCCGGTCACCCCGTCCCCCCACCACCAATCTCCTTTCTATAACCATCAGTTTGTTTCCTGGAGTAGAGGGTCTCTCATGGTTTGTCCCCTTCTCTGATTTCTTTCCATTCAGTTTTCACTCCCTTCTCCTGTGATCCTCCATGCTATTATGTTCCACATATGAATGAAACTATATGATAATTGTCTTTCTCTGCTTGACTTACTTCATTTAGCATAATCCCCTTCAGTTCCATCCATGTTGATGCAAATGGTGGGTATTCATCCTTTCTGATGGCTGAGTAATATTCCATTGTATATATGAACCACAACCTCTTTATTTATTCATCTGTTGAAGGGCATCTCAGTTCCTTCCACAGTTTGGATATTGTGGACATTGCTGCTATGAACGTTGAGGTGCAGGTGTCCCTTCTTTTCACTACATCTGTATCTTTGGAATAAATACCTAGTAGTGCAATTGCTGGGTCAAAGAGTAGCTCTATTTTTACCGTCTTGAGGAACCTCCATATTGTTTTCCAGAGTGGCTGTACCAGCTTGCATTCCCAGTGACAGTGTAAGAGAGTTCCCCTTTCTGCACATCCTTGCCAACACTTGTTGTTTCCTATCTTGTTAATTTTGGCCATTCTAATGTTGTAAAGTGGTATCTCACTGTGGTTTTGTTTTGTATTTCTCTGATGGCTAGTGATGTTGAGCATTTTTTTAATTTCCTGGTTGACCCATTCATTCTTTAGTTGGATGCTCTTTAGCCTCCATGTATTTGAGTTCTCTCTGACTTTCCTCTTGTGATTGAGTTCTAGTTTCAAAGCATTGTGGTCTGAAAATATGCAGGGAATGATCCCAAACTTTTGGTACCAGTTGAGACGTGATTTGTGACCTAGGATGTGATCTATTCAGGAGAATGTTCCATGGGCACTAGAGAAGAATGTGTATTCTGTTGCTTTGGGATGGAATGTTCTGAATATATCTGTGAAGTCCATTTGGTCCAGTGTGTCATTTAAGGTCTTTATTTCCTTGTTGATCTTTTGCTTAGATGATCTGTCCATTTCAGTGGGGGGGGGGGTGTTAAAGTCCCCCACTATTATTGTATTGTTGTTGATGTGTTTCTTTGCTTTTGTTATTAATTGCCTTATATAATTGGCTGCTCCCATGTTAGGGGCATAGATATTTACAATTGTTAGATCTTCTTGTTGGATAGACCCTTTAAGTAGGATATAGTGTCCTTCCTCATCTCTTATTACAGTCTTTGGTTTAAAATATAATTTGTCTGATATATGGATTGCCACCCCAGCTTTCTTTTGGTGTCCATTAGCATGGTAAATGGTTTTCCACCCCCTCACCTTCAATCTGGGGGTGTCTTTGGGTCTAAAATGAGTCTCTTGCAGACAGCATATTGAGGGGCCTTTTTTTTTTTTTTAATCCAATCTGATAGCCTGTGTCTTTTGATTGGGGCATTTAGCCCATTTACATTCAGGGTAACTATTGAAAGATATGAATTTAGTGCCATTGTATTGCCTGTGAGGTGACTGTTACTGTATGTTGTCTGTGTTCCTTTCTGGTCTATGTTACTTTTAGGCTCTCTCTTTGCTTAGAGGACCCCTTTCAATATCTTGTAGGGCTGGTTCCGTGTTTGCAAATTCCTTTAGTTTTTGTTTTTCCCTGAAGCTTTTTATCTCTCCTTCTATTTTCAGTGACAGCCTAGCTGGATATAGCATTCTTGGCTGCATACTTTCCTCATTTAGTGCTCTATCATCCCAGTCCTTTCTGGCCTGCCAGGTATCTTTGGATAGGATTGTTGCCAATCTAATGTTTCTACCATTGTGGTTACAGATATTTTCTCCCAAGCTGCTTTCAGGATTTTCTTTGTCTCTGAGACTCATAAGTTTTACTATTAGATGTCGGGGTGTTGACTAATTTTTATTGATTTTGAGAGGGGTTCTCTGTGCCTCCTGGATTTTGATGCCTGTTTCCTTCCCCAAAGTAGGGAAGTTCTCTGCTATAATTTGCTCCAATAAACCTTCTGCCCCTCTCTCCCTTTCTTCTTCTTCTGGATCCCAATTATTCTAATATTGTTTCATCTTATGGTATCACTTATTTCTCTAATTTTGCCCTCATGATCAAGTAGTTGTCTTTTTTTCAGCTTCTTTATTTTCTGTCATTTGGTGTTCTATATCACTAATTCTCTTCTGCCTCTTTTATCTTAGCAGTTAGAGCCTCCTTTTTTGATTGCACCTCACTAGTAGTCTTTTTGATTTCAACTTGGTTGGATTTTAGTTCTTTTATTTCTCCAGAAAGGGTTTCTCTAATATCTTCCATGCTTTTTTCCAGCCCAGCTAGTATCTTTAAAATCATCATTCTAAACTCTAATTCTGACATCATACTAATGTCCGTATTATTAGGTCCCTGGCAGTTGGTACTGCTTCTTGTTCTTTTTTATTTTTGAGGTGATTTTTTCCGTCTTGTCATTTTGCTCAGAGGAGAATAGATGAATGAGAACAAAATGCTAACAGGGTAACAACGACCCCAGAAAAATATACACTAAACAAATCAGAAGAGACCTGAAACCAGGGGAAAAGAAAGGGAAAGAAAGAAAAAAGAAAAAAAGAAAGAAAGAGAAAAAGAAAAAAGAAAGAAAGAAACAAACAAACAAAAACAGAATATGATAAAATATGATCAAGCTTGTGCATAGATCAGTGCCACACACCAGATTTTGGGTGTATTTTGGCCTGTTAGAAGAAAGTGCCTCCCAAACTTTTAAAGAATGAAAAGCTTATATATGTCCAAAAAAAGGATAAATATGATGAAGGGATGGAATATGACTGTAAAGATGAAAATTATAAAAGATTTTATAAAAGGAATTGGTAAGAATTTGGTTGAAAAAAGAAAGAAGAGGATTTAAAAAAAAAAAGGAGAGAATGTGATCAGGCAGCAGACTAGAACAAAGCCATACACGAGAGATTTAAGGTATATTTTGGCCTGTTAGAAGAAACTGTAACCTAAAATTTTAAAGAGAGAACAACTTATATATATATACCAAAAATAAGGGTAACTACTATGAAGGGATAGAATATGACTCTAAAAATGAAAAATAAAAAAGATTTCTTATCTTAACATATATTGCATTATTTGTTTCAGAGGTAGAGATCTGAGATTCAACAGTCTTGCACAATTCACAGCACTTACCAGAGCACATGCCCTCCCCAGTGTCCAACACCCAGTCACCCCATCCCTCCCACCCCACCCCCCACTCCAGCAACCCTCAGTTTGTATCCTGAGATTAAGAATTCCTCATATCAGAAGATAGCAGGATGGGAAGAATGAAGGGGGGGAAATCGGAGGGGGAGACGAACCATGAGAGACGATGGACTCTGAAAAACAAACTGAGGGTTCTAGAGGGGAGGGGGGTGGGAGGATGGGTTAGCCTGGTGATGGGTATTAGGGAGGGCACGTTCTGCTTGGAGCACTGGGTGTTATGCACAAACAATGAATCATGGAACACTACATCTAAAACTAATGGTGTAATGTATGGTGATTAACATAACAATTTTTTTTTTTTAAGATTTTTTTTCTTTTTTTTTTTTAATTTTATTATGTTATGTTAGTCACCATACAATACATCATTAGTTTTGATGTAGTGATCCACGATCCATTGTTTTCATATAACACCCAGTGCTCCATGCAGTACGTGCCCTCCGTAATACCCATCACCGGGCTAACCAATCCCCCCCCCTCTAAAACCCTGTTTGTTTCTCAGGTCCATGGTCTCTCATGGTTCATCTCTCCCTCCAATTCCCCCCGCCTATTTTTCCCTTCCTTCTCTTAATGTCCTCCATGTTATTCCTTATGTTCCACAAATAAGTATGATATGTCATATGATAAGTCATATGATAATTGACTTTCTCTGCTTGACTTATTTCACTTAGCATAATGTCCTCCAGTCCCATCCATGTTGATGTAAAAGTTGGGTATTCATCCTTTCTGATGGCTGAGTAATATTCCATTGTATATATGGACCACATCTTCTTTATCCATTCATCTGTTGAAGGGCATCTCGGCTCTTTCCACAGTTTGGCTATTGCGCACATTGCTGCTATGAACATCGGGGTGCATATGGCCCTTCTTTTCACTACATCTGTGTCTTTGGGGTAAATACCCAGTAGTGCAATTGCTGGGTCATAGGGTAGCTCTATTTTTAAATTTTTGAGGAACCTCCACACTGTTTTCCAAAGTGGCTGTACCAACTTGCATTCCCACCAACAGTGTAAGAGGGTTCCCCTTTCTCCACAACCTCTCCAACATTTGTTGTTTCTTTCCCTGGCCATTTTTGCCATTCTAACTGGTGTAAGGAGGTATCTCAATGTGGTTTTGATTTGGATTTCTCTGATGGGTATGATGATGAACATTTTTTCATGTGTCTGTTAGCCATTTGTATGTCTTCTTCAGAGAAGTGTCTGTTGATCTCTTCTGCCCACTTTTTGACTTATTATTTGTTTTTTGGGTGTTGAGTTTGAGAAGTTTTGTATAGATTTTGGATACCAGCCCTTTATCTGTAGTTTCATTTACAAATATCTTCTCCCATTCTGTGGGTTGCCTCTTTGTTTTGTTGACTGTTTCCTTTGCTGTGCAGAAGCTTTTTATCTTGATGAAGTCCCAAAAGTTCATTTTTGCTTTTGTTTCACTAGGTTTTGGAGATGTATCTTGAAAGAAGTTGCTGTGGCCGATGTCAAAGAAGTTACTGCCTATGTTCTCCTCTAGGATTTTGATGGATTCCTGTCTCACATTGAAGTCTTTCATCCACTTTGAGATTATCTTTGTGAATGGTGTTAGAGAATGGCCGAGTTTCATTCTTCTGCATGTGGCTGTCCAATTTTCCCAGCACCATTTATTGAAGAGACTGTCTTTTTTCCATTGCATGTTTTTTCCTGCTTTGTCAAAGATTATTTGACCATAGAGTTCAGGGCCCATATCTGGGCTCTCTATTCTGTTCCATTGGTCTGTATGTCTCTTTTTCTGCCAGTACCATGCTGTCTTGGTGATCACTGCTTTGTAATATAGCTTGAAATAGGGCAACGTGATGACCCCAGCTTTGTTATTCTTTTTCAACATCTCCTTGGCGATTTGGGGTCTTTTCTGATTCCATACAAATTTTAGGATTGTTTGTTCCAGCACTTTAAAAAATGTCATTGGAATTTTGATCAGGATGGCATTGAAGGTATAGTTTGCTCTGGGTAGCATAGACATTTTAACAATGTTTATTCTTCCGATCCATGAGCATGGAATATTTTTCCATCTTTTTGTGTCTTCTTCAATTTCTTTCATGAGTGTTTTGTAGTTCCTAGAGTACAGATCCTTTACCTCTTTGGTTAGGTTTATTCCGAGGTATCTTATGGTTTTGATGCTATTGTAAATGGAATCGTTTCTTTAATTTCTCTTTCAACAGTTGCGTTGTTAGTGTATAAGAAAGCAACTGATTTCTGTGCATTGATTTTGTATCCTGCCACATTACTGAATCGCTGGATGAGTTCCAGTAATTTGGGGGTGGAGTCTTTTGGGTTTTCCACATGAAGTATCATGTTGTCTGCGAAAAGAGAGAGTTTGACTTCTTCTTTGCCAATTTGAATACCTTTTATTTCTTTTTGTTGTCTGATTGCTGTTGCTAGGACTCCTAGTACTAGGTTGAACAACAGTGGTGAGAGTGGGCACCCTTGACGTGTTCCTGATCTTAAGGGAAAGGCTCTCAGCTTTTCCTCATTGAGGATGATATTCACTGTGGGTTTTTCATAGATGGATTTTATGAACTTGAGGAATGTTCCCCCTATCCCTATACTCTGAAGAGTTTTAATCAGGAAAGGATGTTGTATTTTGTCAAATGCTTTTTCTGAATCAATTGAGAGGACCATATGGTTCTTCTCCCTCCTCTTATTAATGTGTTCTATCACATTGATTGATTTGCGAATGTTGAACCACCCTTGCATCCCGTGGATAAATCCCACTTGGTCGTGGTGGATGATCCTTTTAATGTATTTTTGGATCCTATTAGCTAGGATTTTGTTGAGGATTTTGGAATCCATATTCATCAGGGATATCAGTCTGAAATTCTCCTTTTTGATGAGGTCTTTGCCTGGTTTGGGGATTAAGGTAATGCTGGCCTCATAGAATGAGTCTGGAAGCTTTCCTTCTGTTTCTATTTTTTGAAACAGCTTCAGTAGAATAGGTATTATTTCTTCTTTGAATGTTTGGTAGAATTCCCCAGGGAATCCACCAGGCCCTGGACTGTTGTGTTTTGGGAGGTTTTTGATCACTGCTTCAAACTCGTTACTGGTTATTGGCCTATTCAGGTTGTCAATTTCTTCCTTTTTCAGTCTTGGCAGCTTATAGGTTTCCAGGAAGGCCTCCATTTCATCCAGATTGCTCAGTTTATTGGCATATAGTTGTTGATAATAATTTCTAATAATTGTTTCTATTTCCTTGGTGTTGGTCGTGATCTCTCCCCTTTCATTCATAATTTTATTAATTTGGGTCCTTTCTCTCTTCTTTTGGATAAGTCTGGCCAGTGGTTTATCAATCTTATTAATTCTTTCAAAGAACCAACTTCTAGTGTCATTGATCTGATCTACTGTGTTTCTGGTTTCTAATTCATTGATTTCTGCTCTAATTTTAATTATTTCTCTTCTAATGTGTGGCTTAGGCATTGTTTGTTGCTTTTTCTCTAGTTTTTTAAGGTGTAGAGTTAGTTGGTGAATTCGGGATTTTTCTATTTTTTTTTTGAGTGAGGCTTGGATGGCTATGTATTTCCCCCTTAGGACCGCCTTTGCAGTATCCCGTAGGTTTTGGACCGATGTGTTTTCATTCTCATTGATTTCCATGAATTGTTTAAGTTCTTCTTTGATTTCTTGGTTGACCCAAACATTCTTGAGCAGAGTGGTCTTTAGCTTCCAAGTGTTCGAATTTCTGCCAAATTTTTTCTTGTGATTGAGTTCCAGTTTTAGAGCATTGTGGTCTGAGAATATGCAGGGAATAATCTCAATCTTTTGGTATTGGTTCAGACCTGATTTGTGACCCAGTATATGGTCTATTCTGGAGAAAGTTCCATGTGCGCTCGAGAAGAATGAGTATTCTGTTTTTTAGGGTGGAATGTTCTGTAAATATCTATGAGGTCCATCTGGTCCAATGTATCATTCAAAGCTCTTGTTTCCTTGTTGATTTTCTGCTTAGATGATCTGTCCATTGCTGAGAGTGGAGTACTGAGGTCTCCTACAATTAACATATTGTTATCAATATGACTCTTTATTTTGGTTAACAGTTGGCTTAGGTAGATGGCTGCTCCCATGTTGGGGGCATAGATATTTACAACTGTTAGATCTTCTTGTTGGATAGACCCTTTAAGAATGATATAGTGTCCTTCTGTGTCTCTTATTACAGACTTTAGTTTAAAATCTAATTTGTCTGATATAAGAATTGCTACCCCAGCTTTCTTTTGAGGTCCGCTGGCATGGAAGATAGATCTCCATCCCTCCACTTTCAGTCTGGATGTATCTTTAGGTTCAAAATGAGTCTCTTGTAGACAGCATATGGGTGGGTCCTGTCTTTTTATCCAATCTGCAACCATGTGCCGTTTTATGGGAGCGTTTAGGCCATTCACGTTGAGGGTGATTATTGAAAGATATGAATTAATTGTCATCATGTTGCCTGTGAAGACGTTGTTTTTATAGATTGTCCCTGTAAATTTCTGTTGTAGATCAGTCTTGGGGTCTTTCTCCTTTTATAGAACCCCCCTTAATATTTCTTGCAGGGCTGGCTTAGTGGTCACATATTCTTTCAGTTTCTGCCGGTCTTGGAAGCTCTGCATCTCTCCATCCATTCTAAATGTCAGCCTTGCTGGATAAAGTATTCTTTGCTGCATGTTCTTCTCGTTTAGTACCCTGAATATGTCTTGCCAGGCCTTTCTGGCTTGCCAGGTCTCTGTGGATAGGTCTGACGTTATTCTGATGCTCCTCCCTCTGTACGTAAGGAATCTCTTCCCCCTAACTGCCCTTAAGATGGTTTCCTTGGTTCTAAGATTTGCGAGTTTTACTATTACATGCCGGGGTGTTGGCCTGTTTTCCTTGATCTTAGGAGGAGTCCTCTCTGCCTCTAGGACGCGAATGTTTGTTTCATTCCCCAGATTAGGGAAGGTCTCAGCTACGATTTGCTCAAATACATCTTCTAGCCCTCTCTCTCTCTCCACTCCCTCCGGGATTCCAATGATTCTGACATTGGAACGCCTCATGGTGTCACTTATTTCTCTGATTCTATTTTCATGGGTTCTGAGTTGTTTTTCCCTGGCCTCCTTTTTTCCCTTTTTATCTATTATACTGTCTTCCAGATTGCTTATTCTCTCTTCTGTCTCAGTTACCCTAGCTGTTAGATTATCTAGATTGGATTGGATCTCACTGATAGCATTTTTAAGTTCTGCCAATTCACCTTTCATTTCTGCCCTTAGAGACTCTATGTTGCCAGTAATTGATTTCTCCATTCTAGCCATTGTCTTCACAATTGCTAGCCTGAATTCCATCTCCGACATCTTAGTTATATCTGCATCCATTTGTAAATCTGCAGCATAAATCATAATCCCTGAGTCTTTTCTGTTTTGGGGGCTCCTCCTCCTAGTCATTCTGTTGATGGGTGTTTGAGGGAATGTATAGAGTCCAAATTATTGACCAGAACCCAAGCAAGATGCACCTGTTTCCTTGGGACCTTAGGGTTGCTGTCCTCTTGTTTTCCCAGCCTGTCTTCTGGGGGAGGGGCCTGCCGCACTGTTACTCAGGCAACCCTGTTTCGGCGGAGTTGCCCTGAGCCCCTGTGGTGGGGGATGGGCTCAGCGGGAATCAGTCTTTGGGGCTTTTGTTCTCTGGCGCCTTTCCCTGGTGGCTTTCCACATCTCTTCCGTGAGTCAGAGCAGAAGAGACTGTTTCCAACCCTCTGCCTCAGGGCAGAGAGACCTCAGCCTGTTCTTCAGTGAGCTCTCCAGGCCACACGGTCTCCGTTTCTGTCCGTGCTGCTATAAACTGCAGCATCCTGGGTTGTGCGACCCTCCGCAGCACCCCCAGTCCTGCCTCCAGGTCGGAGCACGTCTCTGCCCTTTGTGCTTCTAAAACCACCAGCCGCTCCCAGTTCGCGTGCACGCGCACGATTCCGCCGCTTGGGGTCCTGTCCCGGGGACTGCAGTTCGCCTGTGCGCAACCCCGCCGCTCGGGGTTTCCGTCTCGGAGGTTGCAGTTCACCGGTACGACCTCGGCGCACCAGGTTTCCATCTCGGAGTCTGCAGTTCGCGTGTGCGCGACCGTCGCTCCATTTTCTGTCTGGGGGGGCTGCAGTTCGCGTGCGCAGGACCGTCGTTCCGGGTTTCTGTCCGGGTGGCTGCGGTTCATGTGCGCGCAACTCCGCTGGTCTGGTTTTCCACCCCGGGGGCTGCCCTAAAGTCCTTTCCCGATGCTACCGGTCTGCGAATCTGTGCCCATCCGCGGTGCGCGAGCCTGTCACTCACCGGCGGTGTAGGATCCCCACCTCCAGGCACCCTCCCGCTGCCGTTTATCCTCTGATATCTGCCCACAGAATCACGGCTCTTCGCTTCGTACCTCAAAACCAACCACCTGCGATATTCTGTTTGTAGAGATCCAGATCTTCTTACATCTCAGGCTGGTTTCGTGGGTGCTCAGAGTGGTCTGGTAGATATCCAGCTCAATTCCGGGGACCAGTTGAAATAGGGTCCCCTACTCCTCTGCCATCTTTCCCCCCTCTTAAAAAAGATTTTTTAAAAAAGGGATTGATAAGATGTTGGTTAACATTTTTCCAAAGAAGACATCCAAATGGCCAACAGACACATGAAAAAGTGCTCAACATCGATCGGCATCAGGGAAATCCAAATCAAAACCTTAATGAGATACCATCTCACACCAGTCAGAGTGGCTAAAATTAACAAGTCAGGAAAGGACAGATGTTGGCGGGGATGCGGAGAAAGGGGAACCCTCCTACACTGTTGGTGGGAATGCAAGCTGGTGCAAACACTCTGGAAAACAGTATAGAGGTTCCTCAAAAAGTTGAAAATAGAGCTACCATATGATCCAGCAATTGCACTACTGGGTATTTACCCCAAAGATACAAATGTAGGGATCTGAAGGGGTACGTGCACCCCAATGTTTATAGCATCAATGTCCACAATAGCCAAACTATGGAAAGAGCCAAGATGTCCATCAACAGAAGAATGGATAAAGAAGATGTGGTATATATACACAATGGAATATTATGCAGCCATCAAAAGGAATGAGATCTTGCCATTTGCAGTGATGTGGATGGAACTGGAGGGTGTTATGCTGAGCGAAATAAGTCAAACAGACAAAGACATGTATCATATGACCTCACTGATATGAGGAATTCTTAATCTCAGGAAACAAACTGAGGGTTGTTGGAGTGGGGGGGTGGGAGGGATGGGGTGGCTGGGTGATAGACATTGGGGAGGGTATGTGCTATGGTGAGCGCTGTGAATTGTGCAAGACAGTTGAATCACAGATCTGTACCTCTGAAACAAATAATGCAATATATGTTAAGAAAAAAAAAAGAAGAAGATAGCAGGAGGGGAAGTATAAAGGGGGGGAATCAGAAGGGGAGATGAACCATGAGAGACGATGGACTCTGAAAAACAAACTAAGGGTTCTAGAGGGGAGGGGGTGGGAGGATGGGTTAGCCTGGTGATGGGTATTAAAGAAGTCACGTTATAGAGTCCAGTCAGATTCTGCATGGAGCACTGGGTGTTATTCACAAACAATGAATCATGGAACACTACATCAAAAACTAATGATGTAATGTATGGTGATTAACATAACAATAAAAAAGAGAAAAGGAAAAAGAGAAATAAAAAAATGAAAATGTAAAAAAAGAAAATTAAAAATATTAACTTTGAAAGACTAAATAATCATGGGGAAAAAGCCTTTATGTGCTTTTTTCTATGTGCAGTATTCCCCTATTGCTGGAGTTATGCTGTTCTCATTGATGGGTAAACTTGGTCTTGGCTGGCTGTTCTTGCTGATCTTCTGGGGGAGGGGCCTGTTGCCGTGGTTCTTAGATATCTTTGTTGGATGTGGAATTGCCCCGCCCTTGCTGAGTCCAGGCTAAATAATCTGCTCAGGTTTGCTCTCAGGAGCTTTTGTTCCCCACAAGCTTTCCATACATCTTTGGAGCAGGAGAGTGAAAATGGCAGCCTCCCAATCTCTGCCCCAGAGGAGTTGAGATCTCAGGGTCCCCCTCCTCAGTGCACCCCCAGAGAAAAGCAATCACTCCTGTCTCCCCGGTCTCTGGCCTCACTCCATGCTCACCTGGCCTGTGATGGAGTGTTTCTATCTCTGGCACACGACCCCATTTGAAGTCTCCAAACCCAGCAGATCCCTGTGGTGCGCTCCCCCACCACTCCTCCCAGGGGAGGAAGGGGAATCTCCCCGGATTTGCCGCTTGTTGGGTCCCTGATGGAAGAGCAGTGGCCCCACTGTGCTGTGGATCATGGTTTATGGCAACCCAGAGCTGAGAGCCCACTCCTGGGCTCCGTCTCGGCAGCCAGCGTCCCCACTCCGATACCTGGGAGCTCTGCCACACTCAGGTACCCCTGATTTTTCTGTGACCCCGAGGGTCCTGAGACCACACTGTCCCAGCGAGTGTTCCACCCCCCGCTTAGCCACTGGAGTGATGTCCCTCAGCGGAGCTGACTTCTAAAAGTTCTGATTTTGTGCTCCATGGCTCTATCACTTGCCAGAAGCGACCTCGGATTCACTTCTCCTCACGTCCTACCTTCCAGAAAGTGGTTGCTTTTCTGTTCAGAGAGTTGCTGCTATTCTTTTTGATCTCCTGTTGAGTTCATAGGTGTTCAGAATGGTTTGATCCTTATCTAGCTGAATTCCTGGGACCAGAAGAAATTTAGGTCTCCTACTCCTCTGCCATCTTGCTCTTCCCCCAATTAATTTTTTGTTAAGATCATGTGACTGTTGCACATTGGCATCATGTCCTCTACTATCTCTTACACTAACAGTGCATTTGTGTGTCCTTATTTTAGTTCTGTTCATCAAATGGCTACAGCTCACTAACTCAGTTAGCCTGGTCTACTTGTTTACTGATCAGATGGTCACAATCATGCCTGTCACAGTCTCAATGATTATTCCATTGTTTTCGAAATTACTTCCCAGGGCAATTTCATGTGATAGGACCGAGAGCACCAGTCATTGCTTTGGTTGGGGAAGAGGCTGTGTTGTCCTGCCAGCTCAGCCCATCAATGGATGCTCAGAACATGGAAGTGAAATGGTACCGGAATGATCCTTTTGGCCTGGTGCATCATTATGGTCCTTCCTGGAATAAAATGGAGGAGCAGAGGCCAGAGTACCAAGGGAGGACAGAGTTCTTGAAGGAGAATATTACCAAAGGGCATGTTGCCCTAAGGATCCATCCCATACAACCTTCAGATGGAGGAGAATACAGGTGTTTCTTTGAAAGCTTCTCATACTACAGTACAGCACAATTCAAAGTGTTGGTCACAGGTGAGTCTCTGCAATGAAAACTCCTACACAAATTGTGTTAGTTTTTTCACCAGCAGTCTAAAGATAGAGGTGGCTAAACTTATACAAACACTATGATGGTATGCCAAGAAAGTTAAATATTTAAAACTAATCAGTCCATCCCAAAATTCTTTGCCTATAGTAAAAATATATTTGCATCTTTTCTATGCCAACATCATTACTTTGAAGGAAAGAAAGAACAGGGGTTATAGTAGGTACTATCTCAGAAGAATCCCAGGAATGTATCTTAGTCCCTATTCAGAAACACAGAAGGAACTAAACAGAGGCAGAAGTTATCTCACCAGCCTGACAACAGGCTCTGTTTTGTGCACCTTGCTGCTGCCCACTCTGGCAATAGTCCAGTCAGATGCGGTGTTGCTGACTCTCAGTATAACATCCTTGTTTATTCAGATCCTGGCATAATTTGTCACCTTAGATCCACACATCCCCTAATAGTATTTTTGCAGAGTCAGGGAGAGAATAGTTGCCTCCTTCTGAGATTCCTTCCCGGATTTAGAGAAAATCTGCATCTTTAGGTAAGTATACTGGAGTTCCTCACTGCAGGTGTCTACTGTATGTAAATGAATGTCACTCCCACTGGAGGCATTCAACCAGGCACTAACAGGGATGAATGAGAAATTATGTTCAATCATTCACTAAGTTTTACCTTTGGAGCAGGGATGTTTCACTCTATTGTGGTAACTTCTGAAGCAATCCAAGTGTTGGACATCCACTTCTAGAAGTCCTACAGACATTTCCTAAACCTTGGGTAAGCTCTTATCAAGGGCTTTGAATTTGAGAGCCAGTTGCTGCTGTTGCTTCTTCAATGAACAACATGTTATTTTTCAGAGTCATCTCAATTTTCTTTATCTCAGATTTACTTGTTCTTTGTTATAGAGTAATTTTATCACTAAATAGAAAACAATTTTCCACCATTCTTCCATTTTACCCAGATTATTTAGAAGAATGTATTTCCAAGCTAAAGCTGTTGCCACTAAACTCTGATAATGTGTTTGTGCTTGAGTTTGTTTTGAGTTTCCACAGAGGTTAGTTGACACATTTTCTAAAATCTACTTTACAACCTCCTATGTCTTGTACATGAGGTTATCTAATACATCACTTCATTGATCTTTCCAAATTATATATGCAAAGGAAGTTGTATTTGCTACTCAAGGACTTTTTTTTTTTTTTTTTTTTAATAAAACTAGGGTAAAGCCTATGGCATTTTAAATTTGCACTGTGGACAGATGTTACAAACAACAGCCATGAATTCCATCCAACTTTTTCCTAAGCCCAGAAGTCCCCACAATACCCAAAGGAATTTGTTTCACATTCTCATGTTCCCTATGTGCAGTAGAAATATCTGGATTTTATATTTCAAATAAGTAAATTATTTGTAAATGTAATATTTTACAGTGCACCCATAGAATGCATTCCAAATTAATGAAAAGTGATGTATTTCTAAATCCTTAGGAAATTGTATCTCCCTGTGCCATTATAATATAAACTTGTATATAAATATTGACATAATAATGATCACAAATATGTTCTGAGGAATCCAGATTTTTTTTTTTCCAAATAAAGACCTCCTGCTCCCTAAATGCTTGGAATGCTTTCCAGATGAGCTGCTTTTTTTTTTTTTTAACCACATTTTATTGATTGTGTGGGAGCCATCTCATTTTATACCTGCTATCCTTAGTCATTATAAATCAGGAACATAAAGTCCTATGCTGATTTAATGCTCTCCCTCCTCCAGGTGAATAATTTATGACCTTGTGTTGTTCTTCCTGGGTTGGATCCACTTGTATCCAAAACCCATACCCAATGCAAAGTAGGGTCTGGTGCTGTGTGGCATTAAGAGTTTTCATGTGGTCCAGATCTTCAGACCAATTCCCTGATGTTCTCTAGCTGAAGACCTCATGATTTCTTCTGATTCCCTTAGTTACTGTGATTTCTGGTATGAATTTCTTTAATCCATTTGTCTCTTCTAGGGGAGTTATATTTGCCCCAGGATGAACAACAAGTGACTGATAGAGATGCAGTCTCTGCAGGCAGGTCCACAGCCCTACACTATCTCCTACAGAAAAGATTGTTCCCTTGAGTTACAACAGAATCAAAACATTCCCTGTGCTGTTTAAATATCCAGGGGTTTGTGGCTAATAAAATTTCTGCAGAACCCAGATTCAGTAAACACCAACATTAAATTCTACTTAAAATCAATAATCATTGGGGCGCCTGGGTGGCTCAGTCGTTAAGCATCTGCCTTCGGCTCAGGTCATGATCCCAGCGTCCTGGGATCGAGTCCCACATCGGGCTCCCTGCTCAGCGGGAAGCCTGCTTCTCCCTCTCCCACTCCCCCTGCTTGTGTTCCCTCTCTCGCTGTGTCTCTCTCTGTCAAATAAATAAATAAAATTAAAAAAAAATCAATAATCATCACTGTCCTTTACTATCTAACTAGTTTGACACTTGCAGAGTACAGGTAAGCAAATCCATCTATCAATAACTATTAGTGCAACCACAAATATAGGCTCCAAATGTAACCAAAATATTTTCTAAGGGACAAGAAATAAAATTGAAGGCCCTGATACAAGGTGATGTATTAGGATAGTCTCATAATGGTGAATACTATAGGTTTTCTCTCCCTGCCTTGGCCATAAGACAATGAAAATCCCAGACTCTTAAAATAGATAAAGAATGGGGGTGCCTGGGTGGCTCAGTCATTAAGTGTCTGCCTTCAGCTCAGGTCATGATCCCAGGGTCCTGGGATCGAGCCCCGCATCGGGCTCCCTGCTCAGCAGGGAGCCTGCTTCTCCCTCTCCCACTCCCCCTGCTTGTGTTCCCTCTCTCACTGTTGTCTCTTTCTGTCAAATAAATAAAATCTTTAAAAAAAAATAGATAAAGAATGTATTTTAGTCAGGCTGCGCTATATCAGAAACCATCCAGGTCTCAAGTATGCTAGTTAAAAACCCTCAATAGAGAAAGGATTGGTGGGAATGCAAGTTGGTGCAGTCACTCTAGAAAACAGTATGAAAGTATAGAGTTACCCTATGACCCAGCAAGTGCACTACTGGGTATTTACCCCAAAAATACAAATGTAGTGTCCCAAGGGGCACCTGCACCCCAATGTTTACAGCAGCAATGTTCACAATAGCCAAACTATGGAAAGAGCCGAGATGTCCATCGATAGATGAATGGGTAAAGAAGATGTGATATATATACAATAGAACATTATGCAGCCATCAAAAAATGAAATCTTGCCATTTGAAACAACATGTATGGAACTAGAGGGTATTATGCTAAACAAAATAAGTCAATCAGAGAAAGGCAATTATCATATAATCTCACTGATACGTGGAATTTAAGAAACAAGGCAGAGGATCATAGGGGAAGAGAGGAAAGATGAAACAAGATGAAACCAGAGAAGGCGACAAACCATAAGAGATTCTTAATCATAGGAAACAAACTGAAGGTTGCTGGAGGGGAGGGGGGGACGGGGTAACTGGGTGATGGACATTGGGGAGGGTATGTGTTGTAATGAGCACTGGGTATTATATAAGCCTGATGAATCACAGACCTGTACCCCTGAAACAAATAATACATTATATGTTAATTAATTGAATTTAAATCTAAAAAAAAGAAAGAAAGAAAGAATCCCGCAATAGTAGGACAAGCATGTTGACCTGGTTTCCTCTCCTGCTGGAAATCTTTTCTCCACTTTGACCCTTCAGGCTTGACTTCATAATTCAAATTAAGTCATTACTGCTAAGGCAACACTTGGAATACATGTTTTAAACCTCTGAAATTATCCATACACCTCACCCCTAATTCCCACTCCTATTTTTAATTCATGTTGGATCCAGAGGTTGTGTTTTACCCTTAGTCCACACATTTAATAATATAAACAGAATGGAATAATTTGAAGTACAACATTATTCTTCTTTCTCCAGAAAATCAATACTAATGAAACATTTATTGTGTTTCTATAAAAACCTGATGAATATAATCTTGTCTTTAGAAAATACCCACCCATAATTTCATTTCCCTTCAACTCTTAGGAGGCAGCCTGAATATATAAAGTACAATGGGATGGCCTTTCAAATGGAAAGAACCCAGCAGATGAAAACCATCTTTTCTTTGTATAATTGATTATTTAAGATGAATAATCCTCCTGGGTGGATCAGTTGGTTAAGTTGCTGCCTTCTGGATGTGAGGGCGATCTGGCTGTGACATCTGTCACCCCATTGATCGCCAGGGTTGATTCGGCTGATCTGGCTGGCTAGGCGGGTGTCCCCTTCCTCCCTCACCGCTCCATGTGCGTCCCTCCCGAAGCTGCGCGCTCGGTCGAAGAGGACGACCTTCCCCGATAGAGGAGGACCGTTCTTCGGTCAAGGGTATACGAGTAGCTGTGCTCCCCTGCTAGAACCTCCAAACAAGCTCTCAAGTTGCTGCCTTCTGATTAGGTAATGATCCCAGGGTCCTGGGATCCAGCCCCACATTGGGCTCCCTGTTCAATGGGAAGCCTGCTTCTCCCTCTCCCTCTGCCTGCCACTCACCATGCTTGTGCTCTCTTTCTTTTTCTGTTAAATAAATAAATAAAATCTTTAAAAAATAAGAAGATTAATACTTATTTATTACAACCCAGTAAGCACTTTATATGGAGCAATCTTTACACCCATCATATGCCTTGAGACACTTTTTATCCTTGTTTTACAAAAAGGGAACAGAGGCACAGAGTGATTGGGTGACAGGTCACTGATGCCAGCCGGTACAAATGTAACCCTTTGACTCCAGAGCTTATCCTCACAACCATAATGCTCTACTGAGCATCTCAAAGCTATTGCATTCTGAGAATACCATTTTTCAGTACCAGGACTGGGGAGCACCACTGTGCCAACGAGGTCATCACTGGTGTGGCATGCTATTTACTACCTCCTCTGGTGTTTGTCAGGGTCTGGCCATCCATGCAACATCAGATGACATTAGATAATTTTCCTTCACCAACCTAATAGAAGGACTGCCTTAACAAATTACTACAAATGGGATGGCCTAAAAACAACAGAAATGTATCTTCTCACAGTTCTGGAGGCCAGAGTCCACAATCAAGTTGTCATCAGGGAAGCATCTGAGGGGAATGCTCCTTTGCCTCTTCCAGCTTCTGGTACCCCAGGCATGCCATGGCTTGTGCTGGAATCTCTCCATTCTGTGCCTCCCTCTTCACAGGACCACTTTCCTGTGTCTATTAGATGCTCAGTAAGCCACCCATACTTAGTTATTTTGACCACATTGATGTTAATAGCATTGCCAAAATTAGTAAGTTCATATTAAAAATAACTTCTTGGGGCACCTGGTTGGCTCAATAGGTTAAGTGTCTGACTTTGTTAAATATTGATACAATTGATTTGTTTTCTCTAAAATTCTTTGTGACTAGTTATTTTTCTAAACCCCACTTTTATAAATAAGAAAACTGAGTTTCATAGAAACTAATTAAAATGTAAAATGGCAAAAAAAACTCTTGGAGAATTGTACTTTGTCTGTCTCTGTTTGGCTATTCTAGGCTCAGGATTGATTCCTCGTATTCACATTGAGCCTGGCAAAAGGAGGGAAATTAAGGTGACCTGCACATCCATGGGGTGGTATCCAGAGCCTGAGCTGCAATGGAGGGACCATCAAGGACTACACTTGGCACCAGCCTCTGAGACAAAGACAATAGGAGAAAATGGACTGTTTCATGTGGAATCATCTCTCACAGTGGACAAAAGTTCAAGAGCAGAAGTGTCCTGTGTTGTAAGGAACCTAATACTTAGTGTGGAGAAGGAAGTGCACGTTTCCATGGCAGGTCAGTTCCTTCCAAAATCCGTATCTTGAGATACCACAGTTGATCAAAGGGTCTTACTGACAAAGACTAGAAGAATGTTCTACTTTGTCTATTAACTCTTAATGTGCAGAACTTGTAAAAATTAAGATTTGTTCTTGTTTTTTATTTATTTTTGTGATAGAAATGTCATTGTCCTATTTTATAAAAATGAATATGTGAATGCACAGAAGCATTCAAATGGCAATAAAATATTTTGAGGAATCTTTCAAAGTTCCTCCTAAACTTCTCCTGATCCACTGCCTGGGGAAAGCCACTTTTCACAACTTGGTTTTTTCTCCCATCTGTCAAATTGAATTTGATTCTTTGTAGGGCCATTTCCCAGCTTCATGATGTTGGGTAACTATTGAGCTCCCTGTGCTCAGTTCCCATCTGTTACATATGGGTAATATTAGTGTCTACCTCATGAAATTGTTATGACTATTAACTAATATAATTAATATCACAGGCAGAGAAGAGCTCAGACACTCTAATCTACTCTTTATGCCTACCCGAAGTGATCTTTCAAAGGAATAGTTTGCCCAAATGATGTCCTCCAACTTCCTGTCTATGCAAATGTCCTTATTTGAAGTATTGCAGCCTATCAACAGCACTCTTTTTCTCTTGTCCTTTTTTATCTCTTCAGCTTCATCTTTCATCCCTATCTTCCCTTGTCTCCAACTCCTCCTACCCCACATTAATTCTGAACATATTCAATCATGCAATACCCCTGAACACATATGTTTCATTTTCCTGTCACTAAGAGTTTCTTACTGGTCCCTCAATACTAACCTAATCCTCCCAGGAAGCTGCCTTAAACCCATTCTGTGTTAAGTGCCTTCTTTACTCATGCATTATTGTGATTATATATTTCACTATTTCTCCAGGTAGAATAATAAACTCCCGAGGACTATATATCTATTTCTTTTATGGCCCCATTACTTAGAAAAATGCTGAGCCACAATATATTTTTCCACAATGGATAAACATTCGTATCACCTTTTATCAACAAGAAAAATGTCATTTGTATAATATTTTAGTTTGGGAAGTCACGGTGGTTTAGATAATTAGAAAGAGAAATTGAGGTTTAGAAATGTGAATGAAACAAACACATACACCAGAATTGAGGATTTTTGTCTGTTTGTTTGTTTATTTTTCCAATAACCTTAGTAAAACAAAGTTAGAAGAAGGGAAATTAACAGTGCCTTACTTAAGCTTTTATAGAAAAAAGGAGTTGAAACATATAAGAGGAAATAATGAATTGGGGCGATCTATAAAGCTCTTGAAAATCTGAATGTAAGAGATGAAATATATTATTTTTTATATTTATATATTTGAAATCATCAATTAAAAACTACAGAGACATCTTGTTGAGATTTTAAATGATGGTAGTCCTTGAATGAGAGTGTCCTTGGTTCCCTTTTTGGAATAACATTTTTAACAGAAAAATATCAAAATGATAGTCAATTTTGCTGATTTCAGTTGCTAGCTGACAGATAACTCATAAGAAACTTTGAACTGAATTAAAACTCTGTCTCTAGAACCTAGACCATGAATCCCATTTGGCTTATTATCCAAGATGTCATAATTTCTCCTTTAATCTTTCGAAATGCTCCACATGCCTCTCACCCATTGGTGTATCATCAAGCTCATATATATGTTTATGTAGAAAATAATTGTATAGAAATGACACAAGGTAAAGTAAGTTTGGGGAACTATAGGAGAAAAAGATGAGAAAATGATGAAAATAAATATGTTATTGCATTTGTAGATTTTTAAAAAATATTTTATTTATGTATTTGAGAGAGAGGCAGAATGAGTGGGGGGAAGAACAGAGGGAGAAGCAGATTCCCCATGGAGCAGGGAGCCTGACTCAGGACTGGATCCCAGGTCTCCTGGGTCATGACCTGAGCCAAAAGCAGATACTTAACCAACTGATCCACCCAGGTGCCCACATTTGTAGATTTTTTATTATGAGAGAATTATTTGTCAAAAATATAGCAATATTAATGTTTATTAAATCTTAATTGTGGGTTCATGGATGTCTGATGCATTATTTGTATGTTTCCTGCATATTAAAACATTGTGATAATTTATAAAATAAACCTTCTGAGTCTCCATACATTAGAAACAAGAAAGGAAACAGAAGCCTCTTTAGCATTCCTGAATTCTGTAGAATTGCAGGGAGAGATAGGTGAGGCTTAGAATCTGTGTCATTCCTAGCAATGTCTCCTAAAATAAAACATTTTGGGGTTTGATTCCAGCTGCCAAGTCACTGATGCCAAGCTGGATACTAAGTGAGACAAACTCTATTTTTCAGATGCCTTGTTCCCCATGGACTGCCCTTGGATAGTGGGGTTGGCCCTTATCTTGTCTCTCCTGGCCATTGGTACAACCATCGCTGTTCTACTTGTGTGTACTAGAAAAGCCAAAGGTAAAAAGGAAAGAAAAAAGTGGGGGATCTGGTTCATTTGTGTAAGAATTAGAGGATAATAGTAACACAAAATTCACAAATGGTCTGTAGAGAGTCTTTAGCATTTAAAATTGGGAACAAGAAAACCTGAACAACAACAACAAAATATTCCATCTACACACTCATGGCTCTGCATGTGTCAGATAATCAAAGTTGTCCGGTCAAGGTCAATTATTTCATTAGAAGAAGATAAAAAGCATACACTTCATTTGTTTGTGATCTGACACTTAAATTTGAGGGTTTAGAAACTAGATTATTTATTTCTTTGCCTCTTTATATTCTTGTTTATGTAATCAGAGATAATAAATGCTCTGTGACATAATTTGTTAACTGTAGTTTTAGTTTAGCATTAGGATGGCATTTTCTGGTATCAGAATGCAGGTATTCTCTAATTTGGGAGGAGAGGTATACAGGCCAGAGCAGTATTTACAACAGTTTTTCATGAACATAAACAAGAAGATATTAACAAATTAGAGTTTTTATCCAGACCTTGACTACCTTGACTGTCCTTCTCCAGTCCCTAGGAAAAAAAAAAAAAAGTCTCATAAGAGAGCCTGTTTTGCTGTGCTCTAACTTGATAACTTTTCTCTAAGCAGGACTGGCTACCCATAGTCTGTGGTACTTTTGTACCTCCCTTTTCAATGTGTCCAATGAGATCTTTAAAAAAAATGATTTCTCCTCTCTTTGTCACTTTAGCTGAAGACTTGACTGTGTGCAAAGGAGAAGGAGCCAGTATTGGGGGAGGGGGAGGGGACTGAAAATGGAAGTAAAAATGAGCTCAATTGTTAGAACAAGAACTTAGAGGAAACAGGACCTGTCCTTTCATCCTGTTTCTGTTTTATACTTTAAACTTTTGTTAAAATAAAAGTTTCCATATGGCTTTGACATTTCTTAAAAATCCCATCAAAATCAAATAAAATATTGTTTTAAAATTTAAAAAAATGATTTCTCCAGAAAACAAATAAAATTAAATAAATAAATAAATATAAATAAATTTAAATAAATAAATAATAAATCATTGAAACAACAGCAACAACAACAAAAAAATTCTTTCTTCAGAACAAATGTTAGTGCTGTAGACAGCCTTATGTAGCTATTCCTATAGAAGTAAGATGTATTGCTATTTGTTTTTGTTCTTCATTGACTGGATTTCCAGTATCTTGAGGGCTACTTTGCTGCCAACATGATTTACCTCAACTAGTCTGGTAAACAATCAGGACAGTAATCAAGGTAAAACTAAAGAAACAAACAAAATAAACCACAGTGTGAAGAACTGTGTTAAAGTCCTACTCTCATCACCTGGCATTTCATGCAAACAATAAACTTCATACCCCTAAATTTACGTACAACATAGAACTCTCAAAATGTCCAATCGAGTCTACTTGGTCAATATGAAAAAGAGCTTTTTTAGGTTTTTTTATGTTATGTTAATCACCATACATTACATCATTAGTTTTTGATGTAGTGTTCCATGATTCATTGTTTGCATATAACACCCAGTGCTCCATGCAGTACGTGCCCTCTTTAATACCCATCAGCAGGCCTACCCATCCTCCCACCCCCTCCCCTCTAGAACCCTCAGTTTCTTTCTCAGAGTCCATAGTCTTTCATGGTTCATCTCCCCCTCCATTTCCCCCCACTTCATTCTTCCCTTCATGTTATCTTCTTCTTCTTCTTTTTTTAACATATAATGTATTATTTGTTTCAGTGGTACAGGTCTATGATTCAACAATCTTACACACTTCACAGCGCTCACCATAGCACATACCCTCCCCAATGTCTATCACCCAGCCACCCCATCCCTCCCAACACCCACCACTCCAGCAACCCTCAGATTGTTTCCTGAGATTAAGAATTCCTCATATCAGTGAGGTCATATGATACATGTCTTTCTCTAATTGACGTATTTCCTCAGCATACTACCCTCCAGCTCCATCCACGTCATTGCAAATGGCAAGATTCCATTCCTTTTGATGGCTGCATAATATTCCATTATATATATATATATAAATATATAACATGTTTATCCATTCATCTGTCAATGGACATCTTGGCTCTTTCCACAGTTTGGCTATTGTGGACATTGCAGCTCTAAACATCGGGGTGCATGTACACCTTCGGATCCCTACATTTGTATCTTTGGGGTAAATACCCAGTGGTGGAATTGCTGGATCATAGGATAGCTCTATTTTCAACTTTTTGAGGAACCTCCATACTATTTTCCAGAGTGGCTGCAGCAGCTTGCATTCCCACCAACAGTGTAGGAGGGTTCCCCTTTCTCCGCATCCCCGCCAACATTTGTCCTTTCCTGACTTGTTAATTTTAACCATTCTGACTGGTATGAGGTGCTATCTCATTGAGGTTTTGATTTGGATTTCCCTGATGCCGAGCAATGTTGAGCACTTTTTCATGTGTCTGTTGGCCATTTGGATGTCTTCTTTGGAAAAATGTCTGTTCGTGTCTTCTGCCCATTTCTTGATTGGATCATGTGTTCTTTGGGTGTTGAGTTTGATAAGTTCTTTATAGATTTTGGATACTAGCCCTTTATCTGATATGTCATTTGCAAATATCTTCTCCCATTCTGTCGGTTGTCTGTTGGTTTTGTTGACTGTTTCTTTTGCTGTGCAAAAGCTTCTTATCTTGATAAAGTCCCAATAGTTCATTTTTGCCCTTGCTTCCCTTGACTTTGGCGATGTTTCTAGGAAGAAGTTGCTGCACTTGAGGTCGAAAAGGTTGCTGCCTGTGTTCTCCATTAGGATTTTGATGGACTCCTGTCTCACATTGAGGTGTTTCAACCATTTTGAGTCTATTTGTGTGTGTGGTGTAAGGAAATGGTCCAGTTTCATTCTTGTGCATGTGGCTGTCCAATTTTCCCAACACCATTTGTTGAAGAGACTGTCTTTTTTCTCTGGACATTCTTTCCTGCTTTGTTGAAGATTAGTTGACCGTAGATTTGAGGGTCCATTTCTGGGCTCTCTATTCTGTTCCACTGATTGATGTGTCTGTTTTTGTGCCAGTACCATACTCTCTTGATGATGACAGCTTTGTAATAGAGCTGGAAGTCTGGAATTGTGATGCCGCCAGCTTTGCTTTTCTTTTTCAACATTCCTCTGGCTTTTTGGGGTCTTTTCTGGTTCCATACAAATTTTAGGATTATTTGTTCCATTTCTTTGAAAAAAGTTGATGGTGTTTTGATAGGGATTGCATTAAATGTGTAGATTGCTCTAGGTAGGATTGACATCTTCACAATATTTGTTCTTCCAATCCATGAGCATGGAACGTTTTTCCATTTCTTTGTGTCTTCCTCAATTAATGTATTGTATCACATTGATTCATTCACAGATGTTGAACCAACCTTGCAGCCCAGGGATAAAGCCCACTTGGTCTTCGTGAATAATCCTTTGAATGTACTGTTGGATCCTATTGGCTAGTATTTTGGTGAGAATTTTTGCATCCATGTTCATCAAGGATATTAGTCGGTAATTCTCCTTTTTGATGAGGTCTTTGTCTGGTTTTGGGATCAAGGTAATGGTGGCCTCATAAAATGAGTTTGGAAGTTTTCCTTCCATTTCTATTTTTTGGAACAGTTTCAGAAGAATAGGTATTAATTCTTCTTGAAATGTTTGGTAGAATTCCCCTGGGAAGCCATCTGGCCCTGGGCTTGTGTTTTGGGAGATTTTTGATGACTGCTTCAATTTCCTTTGGTTATAGGTCTGTTCAGGTTTTCTATTTCTTCCTGGTTCAGTTTTGGTAGTTGATACATCTCTAGGAATGCATCCATTTCTTCCAGATTATCTAATTCGCTGGCATAGAGTTGCTCATAATATGTTCTTATAATTGTTTGTATTTCTTTGGTGTTGGTTGTGATCTCTCCTCTTTCATTCATGATTTTATTTATTTGGGTCGTTTCTCTTTTCTTTTTGATATGTCTGGCCAGGGGTTTATCAATGTTGTTAATTCTTTCAAAGAACCAGCTCCTAGTTTCCTTGATCTGTTCTATGGTTCTTTTGGTTTCTATTTCATTGATTTCTGCTCTGATCTTTATTATTTCTTATCTCCTGCTGGGTTTAGGCTTTATTTGCTGTTCTTTCTCCAGCTCCTTTAGGTGTAGGGTTAGGTTGTGTATTTGAGACCTTTCTTGTTTCTTGAGAAAGGCTTGTATTGTTATATACTTTCCTCTTATGACTGCCTTTGCTGCATCCCAAAGATTTTGAAAGTTGTGTTTTCATTTTCATATGTTTCCATGAATTTTTTTTAACTCTTCTTTAATTTCTTGGTTGACCCATTCATTCTTTTTTTTTTTTATTTAATTTTTTTTATTGTAACCCATTCATTCTTTAGTGGATGCTCTTTAGCCTCCATGTATTTGAGGTCTTTCTGACTTTCCTCTTGTGGTTGAGTTCTAGTTTCAAAGCATTGTGGTCTGAAAATATGCAGGGGATGATCCCAATCTTTTGGTACCAGTTAAAACCTGATTTGTGACCCAGGATGTGATCTATTCTGGAGAATGTTCCATGGGCACTAGAAAAGAATGTGTATTCTGTTGCTTTGGGATGGAATATTCTCAATATATCTGTGAAGTCCATTTGGTCCAGTGTGTCATTTAAAGTCTTTATTTCCTTGTTGATCTTTTGCTTAGAATATGTCCATTTCAGTGAGGGGGGTGTTAAAGTCCCTCACTATTATTGTATTGTTGTTGATGTGTTTCTTTGCTTTTGTTATTAATTGGCTTATATAATTGGCTGCGCCCATGTCAGGGACATAGAAATTTACAATTGTTAGATCTTGTTGGATAGACCCTTTAATTACGATATAGTGTCCTTCCTCATTTCTTATTACAGTCTTTGGTTTAAAATCTAATTTGTCTGATATAAGGATTGCCACCCCAGCTTTCTTTTGGTGTCCATTAGCATGGTAAATGGTTTTCCACCCCCTCACTTTCAATCTGGGAGTATCTTTGGGTCTAAAATGAGTGTCTTGAAGACAGCACATCAATGGGACTTGTCTTTTTATCCAATCTGATAGCCTGTGTCTTTTGTTTGGGGCATTTAGCCCATTTACATTCAGAGTAACTGTTGAAAGATATGAATTTAGTGCCATTGTATTGCCTGTGAGGTGACTGTTACTGTATATTGTCTTTGTTCTTTTCTGGTCTATGTTGCTTTTAGGTTCTCCTTTGCTTAGAAGACCCCTTTCAATAATCTTGTAGGGCTGGTTTCGTGTTTGCAAATTCCTTTAGTTTTTGTTTGTTCTGGAAGCTTTTTATCTCTCCTTCTATTTTCAATGACAGCCTAGCTGGATATAGTATTCTTGGCTGCATATTTTTCTCATTTAGTGCTCTAAATATATCATGCCAGTCCTTTCTGGCCTGCCAGGTCTCTGTGGATAAGTCTGTTGCCAATCTAATGTTCCTACCATTGTAGGTTACATATCTCTTCTCCCGAGCTGCTTTCAGGACTTTCTCTTTGTCTCTGAGACTCGTAAGTTTTACTATTAGATGTCGGGGTGTTGACCTATTTTTATTGATTTTGAGGGGGATTCTCTGTGCCTCCTGGATTTTGATGCCTGTTTCCTTCCCCAAAGTAGGGAAGTTCTCTGCTATAATTTGCCCCAATATACCTTCTGCCCCTCTCTCTCTTTCTTCTTCTTCTGGGATCCCAATTATTCTAATATTGTTTTGTCTTATTGTATCACTTATCTCTCAAATTCTACCCTCGTGTTTCAGTAGTTGTTTATCTCTCTTTTTCTCAGCTTCTTTACTCTCCATCATTTGGTCTTCTATATGACTGATTCTCTCTTCTGTCTCATTTATCCTAGCAGTTAGAGCCTCCATTTTTGATTGTACCTCACTAATAGCCTTTTTGATTTCAACTTGGTTAGATTTTAGTTCCTTTATTTCTCCAGAAAGGGTTTCTCTAATATCTTCCATGCTTTTTTCCAGCCCAGCTAGTATCTTTAAAATCATCATTCTGAACGGTAGTTCTGACATTTTACTAATGTTTGTATTGATTAGGTCCCTGGCAGTCGGTACTGCCTCTTGTTCTTTTTTTTTTTTTGAGGTGATTTTTTCTGTCTTGTCATTTTGTTCAGAGGCGAATAGATGAATGAGAGAATAAAATGCTCTCAGGGTAACAACATCCCCAGAGAAAAATACACTAAAACAATCAGAGGAGACATGAAACCAGGGGAAAAGAAAGGGAAAAAAAGAAAACAGAAAAAGAAAAAGATAAAAACAAAAAAATAAAACAAAACAAAAACAGTATATGATTAATAATGATCAGGCTGATGCATAGATTAGGGCCACACACTAGATTTTAGGTGTATTTTGGTCAGTTAAAAGAAAGTGCCTCCCAAAATTTTAAAGAAAGAAAAACTTATATATGTACAAAAATAAGGGTTAATATGATGAAGGGATGGAATATGAATGTAAAGATGCAAATTATAAAAGATTTTATAAAAGGAATCATTAAGATGTAGAAGTTGGTTGAAAAAAGAAAAAAGAGGATTAAAAAAAAGGGGAGAGAATGTGATCAGCCAGGAGACTAGAACAGAGACATACAGTAGAGATTTAGACTATATTTTGGTCTGTTAGAAGAAACTGTATCCCAAAATGTAAAGAGAGAACAACTTATATATATATATTAATACCAAAAATAATGTTAACTACCTGAAGGGATAGAATATGACTCTAAAAATGAAAAATAGAAAAGATTTTTTAAAAATGGGATTGATAAGATGTTGGTTGAAAAAGGGAAAAAGAAAAATTCAAAAAAAAAAAGAGAAAAAGGAAAAAAAGAAAATTAAAATAATTAACTTTGAAAGACTAAAGAATCATGGTAAAAAAGCCATGGATTCTATGTTCAGTATTTCCCTAGCGCTGGAGTTCTGCCATTCTCATTGATTGGCAAACTTGGTCTTGGCTGGCTGTTCTTGCTGAACTCTGGGGGAGGGGCCTGTTGCTGTGGTTCCCAAATGTCTTTTCTTGAGGTAGAATTGCCCCACCCTTGCTGGGTGTGGCTAAGTAATCTGCTTGGGTTTGCTCTCAGGAGCTTTTGTTCCCTGCAAGCTTTCGGTACAGCTTTGGAGACCGAGAGTGAAAATGGCGGCCTCCCAATCTCTGCCCTGGAGGAGCTGAGAACTCAGGGCCCCACTCCTCAGTGCGCCCCCAGAGAAAAGCAGTCAGTCACTCCCATCTCCCTGGTCTCCGGCTGCACTCCGTGCTCACCTGGCCAGTGACCGAGCGTTTCTATCTCTGGCACACGACCCTGTTTGCAGTCTCCAAACCCAGCAGATCCCTGCAGTGCACTCCCGCACTGCTCCTCCTGGAGGAGGAAGGGGAGTCTCCCCGGATCTGCTGCTTGTTGGGTCCCTGTTGGAAGAGCAGTGGCCCAACTGTGCCACAGATCATGGTTTATGGCAACCCCGAGCTGAGAGCCCGCGCCTCGGCTCCGTCTCTGCAGCTGGTTTCCCCACTCTGATACCTGGGAACTCTGCCACACTCAGGCACCCCTGGTCTTTCTGTGACCCCGAGAGTCCTGAGACCACACTGTCCCAGCGAGGGTTCCACCCCTCGCTTAGCCACTGGAGTGACGTCCCTCAGCGGAGCCGACTTCTAAAAGTTCTGATTTTGTGCTCTGCTGCTCTATCACTTGCCAGTAGCGGCTGATGGAGGCCCCCTCCCCACCGCCTATCTTCCCGAATATTGCCTTGGATTCACTTCTCGCACATCCTACCTTTCAGAAAGTGGTCGCTTTTCTGTTCAGAGAGTTGCTGCTATTCTTTTCTTCAATGTCCTGTTGAGTTTGTAGGTATTCAGAATTGTTTGATTCCTATCTAGCTGAATTCCTGAGACCAGACGAAATTTAGGTCTCCTACTCCTCCGCCATCTTGCTCCTCCCCCCTGAAAAAGATAATTTTTAATTTTCTTAATATTCTATTATCTATCATCTATCTATCTATCATCTATCTATCATGTATCTATCTATCTAATCTATCATCTATCATCTATCCTATCGTCTATGTATCATCTATCATCCATTTAGAGTTCCTGTGAGTGGTGGGAGGGCAGAGGGTGGGAGAGGGAGAGAGAATCTTCAGCCAACTCCATGCTGAGTGTGGCACCCAACTCAGGACTTAATCTTTGGACCCTGGGATCATGACCTGAGCCAAAATCAAGAGTTGGCTTCTTAACTGACTGAGCCACCTAGGTGCTCCTGAAAAAGATAGTTTTTCTAAAATGTGGGAAATATCTTTTTTAAGGCAGAAAATGAGTATCAGCTAGAGCATAGTATATCAAAACATAAGGACATTATTGGGCATTGTTGGAAAAAAAATTGACTAAATTGCCAATTATTTGGAAAATTTACCTAAATTTGCAATTCTAGTGTCACTGCTCATTATCAATCAACCAATTCTATCATTGACCATACTGGAATTAACACGGAAACTTAATAAAAAGTATAGTTAATAACCAAGATTATGTTAGTTTCAGGTGTATAACATCATGATTCCACAACTCTATACATTATGTTTTCTTTGCTCAACACGAGTGTAGCTACCATCTCTCACTACACAACTATTACAGTATCAGAGATTATATTCCCTGTGTTGCACCTTTCACCCACAAGATTTATTCATTTCATAACTGGAAGCCTGTACTTCCCACTCCCTTTTATTCCTTCACCCCCCCCCCCCACTCCTGCAACCACCAGTGTGTTCTCTTTATTTCTGGGTCTGGTTCTGCTTTATTTGTTTTGTTTTTAGCATTCTACATATAAATGCAACCATATTTTTTTTTCTGAAATCTCACTTACTCTAGGTTCATCCATGTTGTTGCAAATGGCAAGATCTTTCTTTCTTTGGCTGAATTATATTATTCACACATATTATTTATTCATTCATCTGTGCAAGGGAACTTAGGTTCCTTCCATATCTTGGATATTGTAAATAATACTGCAATAAACAGTGGAACATATATGTTTTTGAATTTGTGATTCCAGTTTTGGGGGAGTAAATACCCAGTAGTGGAATTGCTGGATTGCAGAGCATTTATGTTTTTAATTGCCTAAAGAAACTCCATGCTGTTTTCTACAGTGGCTGCACTAATTTAGATTTCCACCAACAGTGTGTGAGGGCTCTCTTTTCTCCACATCCTTGCTAACACTTAGTATTTATTAATTTTTTTAAATTTTTAAGATTTATTTTATGTATTTCAGAGAGAGAGAGGGGGGAGGGGCAGAAGGAGAAGGGGAAGGAGAGAAATCTCAAGCAGACTCCCTGCTGAGCCTGGAGTCCCACCGGGGGCTCAATCTCAGGACCCTGAGATCATGACCTGAACCAAAATGAAGAGTGGGACACTTAACCGACTAAACTACCCAGGGATATCAATTTGCATGATATCTCTATCCCCTCACTTTCAATCAGCAGTTGTCTTTAGGTCTAAAATGTGTTTTATAGGCAGCATATATATGCATCTTGTTTTTTATCCTACGTCTTTTGACGGGAACCTTTAGTCCATTTACATTCAAAGTAATTTTTATAACTTTGTATTTACTGGTATTGTATTACTCATTTTTTTTCATTGTTTCTTGAGATTTTGTCTGATCTTATTGTCTTTATCACTTTTGGTCTTTCCTTTCCACTAAAAAAATCCTCTGTAGTATTTTTTTTTTTTTTCAGTGCTGGTTTAGTGCTCATTAACTCCTTTAGTTTTTGTCTGTATGGGATACTCTCTATCTCTTTCTATTCTGAATGATAGCCTTGGTGGATACAGTATTCTGGGCTTCAGATTTCCCCCATTTATCACTTTGAATATATTAGCCACACCCTTCTGGCTTGCCAAGTTTCTGTGGAGAGATCTGCAGCAAGCACTCTGGGTCTTCCCTTGTATGTTAAGGAATATTTTTGTCACTATATATTGCAAATTTAATTAAAATATGTCTTGGTGCTGGCCCGATTTTGTTGATTTTGATGGAAATTCTCTGTGCCTTCTGGCTCTGGATGTCTGTTTCTTTCCCCAGAACAGGGGATTTTTTCAGCTATTATTTTTTCAAATAAATTTTCTGCCCCCTTATCTCTCTCTCTTCTTCCCTGGGACTCCTATAATATAAATGTTATTACATTTGATATAGTCACTGAGTACCCTAAGTCTATTCTTATCTTTCATAATTCTCTCTCTCCTTTGTTCAGCTTCATTATTTTCCATATTTATGTTGCCTAGGTCACTAATTCCTTCCTCTGCTTCTTGCAGCCTTCTCTTCATTGCATCAAGCCTGTTTCCAATATCATTTACTGCATTCTTTATTTCTGATTGATTTTTTTAAACTCTTTTATCTCTGTGGTAAGAGTATCTCTGATGTCTTCTATTCTTTTCTCAAACTAAGTGAGTATCCTTATGAATGTTTCTTTAAAGTCTCCATTGGCCATATTATTTATATGTGTTTAGTTTAGCTCTCTGTGGCCTTGTTTTATAGCACAGAAGCAGACACTGAATCAAGCAAAAGACCGATGGTAGGAAGATTTTGTGGCAATTTTAGTTGCCTTGACTTACCCTGTTTCTGTTGTTGAAGTGTCTTGATTTTAAAGCAGCTGCAGTCTCTATTAGAAGTGTGGATGGAGCCCATTTTCCTGAATTTGGAGGGAGTGGAACAAACATGATTAATAAATCATTCTGTATATCTATTCTAACCTGTGTGGCAACTACCCAACAGATTGATCTAAGATGTTTATCTTGGTTTTGCTTAACTCAGAAGTGAGAGTAAAAGAGCACTTAGCATTGCTCAAAAGCACTACAAACTGAACTAACAACTCTTAGAGGACTGGGAAAAACCTGATAGTCAAGCAAACAATAGACTTCCTAAGGGAAAATCTGGAGACAGTTCTTTTGGGAAACTAGGACATTCCAAAACAGCCATATGCATGTCCAAAGCAAGACTCATTCAGAAAAGACCTAAGAAAATCCTGTTTCATCTTGAGGCATTCTCTAGGCTCAGTGAAAGCCTAAGTGTTAATAGAGAGCCATGGCACATAACCAATCAACAAACATTAGGAGAGATGCTTGTCTTTCTTTTTGTTTTTTTCATTGCTTGGTTTTTGTTTTGGTTTTTATCATGTTTTTAGTTCCTGGCATTCAAGTAAATCTTTGTCTAAACAGTAGCTGAACACAAGTTAAGTAACAGGGACTTCATTGACCATACATGACAAGGCACAATTTTGTGAAAATAATTTTAGAAAGTAACAAAACAAGAGACTACTACAGCCTTCCATAGTAACAAGAAAAACAGTAACAACAAACAGCAAAAAGCAACATCTGGGGAAACGAAAGAAGCTGATTTCCAGATTTACCACATTATACAATTTAAATGTCCAATTTTTAACCATGAACAAAACAATTACAAAGCCCATAAAGAAACAGAAATATATGGCTCACCCAAGGAAACAAAATAAATTAAAAAATGTTTCTGAAGAAGAGCTGTCCTTTGATTTACTAAGGAAAGACTTTAAAACAAGATTTTTAAATATGATCAAAGAGCTAAAGGAAACTATGAAAAAAACCTAAAGGAAATCAGGAAAATTGTACGAGCAGAGAATTTTTAAAAGATTTATTCATTTAATTTAGAAAGAGTGAGTTAGAGTGTGAGTGGGAGAGGGGCAGAGGGAGAAAGAGAGAGAGAATATTAAGTAGACTCCCCACTGAGTACAGAGCCTGATGCTGGGCTCAATCTCACAACCCTAAGATAACGACTTGACATGAAGCCAAGAGTCAGATGCTCAACAAACTGAGCTACCTAGGTGCCCCAACAAAATGAGAATTTTAATATAAGTAAAAAAATTGTATTAAATTAAATAAGTAAAAATAAACCTTCCAAAATGGAATGTTCAGTGCCATGTGGCTTTAGTGGTGAATTCTACCAATGTACCATTATTCACAGTAGCCAAAAGGTGGAAACAACACAAATGTTCACATGAATGGGTAAATGAACTGTGGTACACTGGAATACTATTCATTCATAAAAAGGAATTAAATTTTGATATATGATCCAATATGAATGAAATTTGAAAATATTATGCCAAGTAAAATAAGCTTGACACTAAAAGGGAAAATATTTTATGGTTAAGTGATATCAAATAGCTAGACTAATCAAATTTTATAGAAACAAAAAATAGATTAAAGTCAAGGGGAGTTGGAGAGTGGGGGCAGTGTGAAGTTACTTTTTAATAGTTATAGATTTTCTATTATGAGTGATAAAAATGTTTTGGAAATAGTGGTGATGTTTGCACATCAGTGGACTGTAACGCCACAGATTACACACATAAAAATATTCAAAAGTGCAAATTGTATGTTTATAATTATATGTTTATATATACAACATGTATGTGTATATATATAGACAACAAAAAGCTATTTTTGTCTATGATGATTGCATGGAGGTAGAAATACTTAACTCCAGGCAATTGATTTATTTATTTTTTTTTAAATATTGTATTTATTTATTTGACAGAGAGAGAGATAGCGAGAGAGGGAACACAAGCAGGGGGAGTGGGAGAGGGAGAAGCAGGCTTCCCGCTGAGCAGGGAGCCCAATGTGGGGCTCGACCCAGGACCCTGGGATCACGACCTGAGCTGAAGGCAGATGCTTAACGACTGAGCCACCCAGGTGCCCCCAGGCAATTGATTTAAAGCCTTTTAAAATTTTACCTCTCTTTGCCCTCTATTCTATTATCTCAATATATATCATATTTGGAGAGAGAGAGCTCAACCACACCCTAGATGAGTTCTACTAATGAATTCATTTTTATCTGCTTTTTTTTTTTTTTTTAGGTTCACTCAAGAAGAAGCATGGTGAGTTGGTTTACTTGTAACTCAGAGAAACTCACAGTTCCATTTAGATAAAATAACAGATTTAAGTTGTGCCTGACAAACATGGATCCAAAAGAAAAGATTGCAGAAATTGTACATGCTTGGAAATTCCCTCAGAGCTAACCTTATCCATGTTAAAATAGAGAGACTAGGGTGAGAACTTAAGTAAAGATTAGTGAACAGGTTTTTTTGTTTGGTTGGTTGGTTTGCTTTGTTTTAGCACTGTTCTAGCCACATCCTTGAGTAGTAGTTGTGTTTTGTCAGCTTTGGAGATCTAGGGCAGAAACCCTGTACCGTTGTGTTCATTAAGTTCTTTCTAAGGACCAGACAGAGCAAATGTTCTCAAACCCAAGCATGCTCAGAATCACATGGAGGGCACCTATTGCTGGCACATGTCCCAGAATATCTGATTCAACAGGTCTGACTTGGGCTCAAGTATTGGCATTTGTAACGAGGTCCCATGTCAGAAATGCTGCTGCTGCTGCCAGGAGCCACACCATGAAGAACGCTGCTCTATCAAAATTTACTTGATGATTTAGAAAAATATTAAGAAGCATTAAACATTAGAATTTAAATTTTATTTATAATTACTTGATGGATTAAAATAATACAAAGTATTGATGCACAAGAAACAGATCAAATCCAGGAAGAAGACATGCAGCTTCCCAGGCTGCATAGAACCTGATGTCATTTAACCTTTGTTATTACAATTTGAGAATAAGAGGTAAGATATCTGTAGTGGACCAAGACTTCTTTCTAAGGTAAGTAGCAGTCCATCTGCTTTGATTAAAAAGTCACAATGTCAATGAAAAATTTTACTGAGTCCTGAAAAATGTTAAATCATTATGAAAAACCAGGCTACTTTTAAAAACTGAAATTTCACTCCCTTGGTCACTTTGGACCAGGACAAATGCACATACTTCCTTTTAAGTACAGTCACTGTAAGATGTAGATATTGACCTTTATTCCTAGTCCTATCCCAAGGACATTGTCTAGCTGAATGAGTCTGGACCCTTGGGGAGACAGGGCACTGGGATGTGAAAAGATAATGCAACTCTCGGGAAGTCAGAATGGAAATAAGTAGTGTCCTATTGCAGGGATTGTGCAGAGTGGATTCTGGGCTCAACCACAGACTCAGGTGTCTTGGGTTGGTAGGAGATTCTAGACACAGTAGAAGTTCAAGTGCCTTATCTGGAGACAGCTTTCCAGATAGAAAGAAAATTCTTTTTTGTTGTTGCTGTTTTTTTGTTTTTTTGTTAAATGAAGCATGGCTAACGTACCCTGTTGAATTTGTTTCAGGTGTACACCATATTTATTTGACAATTCTATACATTACTCAATGTTCACCACAATAAGTGTGGTCACCATACATTATTAAAATATTATTGACTACATTCAGTGCTGAACTTTTCATCTTTGTGATTAATTTATTATACAACTAGAAGTTTTACCTCTTAATCTCCTTTATTTTGCCCATCCCCCCACCCACATTTGGGCTCTTTGCATATTTTGGCTATTGTAGATAATGCTGCTATGCATCGGATGTATGTATCCCTTCAAAATCAGTGTTTTTGTATCCTTTCAGTAAATACCTACTAGGGCAATTGCTGGATGATACGGTAGATCCATTTTTAAATTTTGAGGAACCTCCATACTGTTTTGCAGAGTGGCTGCACCAGCTTGCATTCCCACCAACAGTGTAAGAGGGTTCCCCTTTCTCTTCATCCTCGCCAATATCTGTTGTTTCTTGTGTTGTTAATTTTAGCCATTCTGACTGCTGTGAAGTGGTATCTAATTGTGGTTTTGATTTGTATTTCCCTGATGATCAGTGATGTTGAGCATCTTTTCATATCTCTGTTAGTCATCTGTATGTCTTCTTTAGAAAAATGACTATTCATAGCTTCTGCCCATTTTTAAACTGGATTATTCATTTTGGGGGGTTATTTATTTGAGATTAGTTCTTGCTTCTTGAGGTAGGCCTATGTTGCTATATACTTCCATCTTATGTCCAGCTTTGCCACATCCCAAAGATTTTGGACCATAGTGTTTTCATTTTTGTTTATATGTATTTTTTTTTTTTTATTTCTGGCTGATTTCTTGGCTAATCTATTCATCTATTCATAGTGTTTTGTTGAATTCCACGTGTTTGTGGTCTTTCCAAATTTTTCTTGAGGTTGACTTTAAGTTTCATAGCTTTGTGGTCAGAAAAGATGCGTGTTATGGTCTCAGTACTTGTTGAGGCCTGATTTGTGACCTAGTATGTGGTCTATTTTGGAGAATGTCTTATGTACACTCAAAAAGAATGTATGTATTCTGCTCCTTCAGGATGAAATATTCTGAATATATCTGTTAAGTCCATCTGGGCCAATGTGTCATTCAAACCATTGTTTCCTTGTTGACTTTCTCCTGGATGATCTGTCCATGGATGTAAGTGGGGTGTTCAAGTCCCCTACTATTATTTTATTCTTATCAATGAGTTCATTCAAGTTTGTTATTAATTGATTTACATATTTGGGTGCTTCCAAGTTGGTGGTATAAGTATTTGCCATTACTAGATGTTCTTGTTGGATAGTCTCCCTTAGTATGATATAGTGCCCTTCTTCATCTCTTGTTATAGTCATTGGTTTAAAATCTACTTTGTCTGTATTAAGTATGGCTACTCCAGCTTTCTTTAAATATCCGTTGCATGGTAAATGTTTCTCTTTCCTCTCACTTTTAATCTGCAGATTTCTTGAGGTCTAAAATGAGTCTCTTACAGGCAGCATATAGATGGTCTTTTTTTTTAAGATTTTATTTATTTATTTGACACAGAGACAGACAGTGAGAGAGGGAACACAAGCAGGGGGAGTGGGAGAGGGAGAAGCAGGCTTCCCGCCGAGCAGGGAGCCCGATGCAGGGCTCGATCCCAGGACCCTGGGATCATGACCTGATCCGCAGGCAGACGGTCTTGTTTTCTTAATCCTTTCTGATACCTTATGTCTTTTGAATGGAACCTTTAGTCCATTTACATTCATAATAATTATTGATATATGTGTATTTAGTTTATTACTTGTTTGCATTTATTTTATTACTTGTTTTGTCAGTGTTTCTGGAGATTTTCTCTGCTCCTTTTTGTGTTTGTCACTTTGGTTCTTTCTTTCCCATTCACAGAGTCCCTTTTGATATTTCTTGTGGAGCTGGTTTAGTGGTCATGAATTCCTCTAGTTTTTATTTGTCTGAAAAACTCTCTTTTTTTTAATGTTTTATTTTTTTTTAGATTTTTTTTATTATGTTCAGTTGGCCACCATATAGTACATCATTAGTTTTTGATGTAATGTTCAATGATTCATTAGTTGCATATAACATCCAGTGCTCATCACAACACATGCCCTCCTTAATACCCATCACCCAGCTACCCCATTCCCCCACCCCCTCCCCTCTGAAACCCTCAGTTTGTTTCCCAGCGTCCATAGTCTCTCATGGTTTGTCTCCCTCTCTGATCCCCCCCTTCAGTTTTCTTTCCCTTCCCCTTTTATCTTCCATGCTATTCCGTATGTGCCATATATGAGTGAAACCATATGATAATTGTCTTTCTCTGATTGATTTATTTGACTTAGCATAATCCCCTCAAGTTCCATTCATGTCAATGCAAATGATGGGTATTCATCCTTTCTGATGGCTGAGCCATAGTCCATTGTATATATATACCACATCTTCTTTATCCATTCATCTGTTGAAGGGCATCTCAGTTCCTTCCACAGTTTGGCTATTATGGACATTGTTGCTATGAACATTGAGGGTGCATGTGCCCATTCTTTTCACTACATCTGTATCTTTGAGATAAATACCTAATAGTGCAATTTCTGGGTTATAGGGTAGCTCTATTTTTAACTTTTTGAGTAATCTCCATACTGTTTTCCAGAGTGGTTGTATCAGCTTGCATTCCTACCAACAGTGTAAGAGGGATCCCATTCAGCACACTGACTATCCCACGCCAATCCCTTCTTTCTTGTTAAGTTTTTGTGAAGAGATTTGCCGTTAGCCTTATGGGTCTTTCCTTGTGAGTTAGGGAATTCTTTTTTCTTACTGTTTATTGGATTTTTTGTTGTTGTTTATCACTATATTTTCCAAATTTAGGTATAAATTTTTTGTGTGAGCTTGCTTTTGTTGATTTTGTTTAGAGGTCTCTGTGCCTCCTGGATTTAGATGTCTGTCTCCTTCCCCAGATTAGGGAACTTTTCTGTTATTATTTCCTCCAGTAAACCTTCTTTCTTCTTTTTTCTCTCTTTTTCTTCTGGGACTCCTATGATACAAATGTTACTATGTTTGATGGAGTCACTGACTTCCCTTGTCTATTCTCATGATCCATAATTCTTTCTCTCTTTTTTTCAGTTTCATAGTTTTCCATTATTCTATCTTCTTTATCACTTATTCATTCCTCTGTTTCTTCCATCTTTGTGTTCATTATACTCAGTGTGCTTCAAATTTCAGTTATTTTATTTTCATTTCTGTTTTTTTAACTCTTTTGTCTCTGCAGTATGGGCCTCTCTGAGGTCTTCCATTCTTTTTTTCAAACCCAGCTGGAATCGTATGATGGTTGCTTTAAATTCTCCATCAGCCATATTACTTATATCTGTTTCACTTAGATCTATGGCTATGACCATAACTTTTTGTTTAATTTCAGATATTTCCTCAATCCTGGCATTTTCTCTAAGTCTTTTCTTCTCTGTGTTAGGAAAGCCTGTTGTGTTTCCTGCACCTGAGAGTAATGGCTTCACGAAGAAGAGTCATAGAGTGTCTAGGTCTCTAGTGTGTGCTGAGGTACTGTGCTGCTGTGTTTTGGCCGCTGTGTTCCTCAGGCAGTCCTCTGCAGAGGCTCTCCTTGCCTGCTGTGGGCGGTGTTTAGACTTGAGCCAGAGGGCGGTGAATTTTAACTAGGACCTACGTGTTCTCTGGTCTGCTTATTAAATGAGACCGGATGCTTCTTCCACTAGAACTGAAGCCTTGAAGACCTGTCTGCTCAGGAGGCGTGGTGTGGGCGGGAGTTGTGCTGGTACTCTGAGGAAGGAGACTGCCATGCTGGGACTGAGGCACGTTTGACAGAGAAGGGCAGTTGGGGCAGAGCACAGGGGTGTGGAATCTGGTGTAAGCATGTTGAGCAGCCATCCAGTGTCAGCACTGTGGTGTTTACTAAAGGTAACTCCTGTGTTCATGCTGAGGGGTGGGAAAGCAAAAGGCACCAGCCAACTCCTTTTTCTCCAGAGCAGGTTCTCCATGCCTGCTGTTCTCAGGGAAGCACTCCCCGTAGAGTCAGTAGTCTCCACTTTGTGTGTCCCAGACATTTTTCAGATCATCATTTTCATGCAGTCTGCTTCTGGGTTTGCTTGTCTTCTCTCCAGGAGCATTTCAGTGCCCTCTGGGTTCTATCCCAGCCAAGCCTGCTGACTTTTAAAACCCCAGGCTTTTGGGACATGGTGTGGGGAGGGGCCTGCACTGGTCTTCAGGGGAAGGGTCTCACCTCACTGGGACTGATGCAGGTTTCACTGAGAAGGGCAATCACATCAGGGTGCAGGGGTGTGGGGCTTGGAGCAAGCAGGCTAGGCAGTCAGGGTTGTGGTCAAGCTGCCCTTGACAAAGGGCTCTATGCCTGTTCTGAAGGGTAGGAGAGGAAAATGGTGCCAGTGGCTCTTTTATCACTATAGAGGGTTCTCTGTGAATGCATCTCTCACTGAAGTGCTCCAAGAAGAGCAAACATCCCCCCAACCCACTGTGCGCCCCAGGTGTTCTTGGAATTGAACCATCTGCCCTCAGGGAGTTTGCCAGCCTTCTTCCCCAGAGGAGGGCAGCACCTCAGGGCTCTCTCCCAGCCAGGCCCACTGACCTTAAAACTCCAGTTTTTAAGCCCTGCTGGTTTCAAAGAAACACACACACACACACACACACACACAGAGCAACTCACAAAAAAACTGACCCTCTTTTTTTTCTCAGCCAATAGCTTTGGGGAAGTGTTCTCCTGTGCATTCCCCTGTGTGTTCCTCTCTCTCTAGTCTTTCTCTGCAACCAGGGCTTCCTCCCCTCTGCAGCACCCAGGATCCATTTCTTCACCAAACCATGTCTCTCCACTTCTACCTTCCCCATTGTGACCTCTTCTCTCCCTCTAGTTGTGGGATTGCTCTCTCTTCCTCGGGTTGATTTCTTGAATATTCAGAATGATTTGATAGTTACCTAGTTGTATTTGAGGAATGAGAGGAGCCTAGGGTCCTCCTACTCTGCCACCATCTTATTTCTGAAGTAAGCAATATTGATAAGGAAGGAAAAGCTTGAGGCATCACCCTTCTGGATTTGATAGCCACTGCATAATAATCAAGACAGTCCTTTACTGGCACAAAGCAGACACATAAATAGAGCAGTACAACTGAATAGAAAGCCCAAAAACAACTCCACACTTATATTGTCAATTATTCTATGACAAAGGAGGCAAGAATATAAAACGGGAAAAGTGTCCCATCATTAAATGGTGTTGAGAAAACAAAACAAATACTTGGAAAAGAATTAAATTTGACCACTTTCACACCATACACAAAAGTAAACCTGTAATGTGCGAAAGACTTAAATGTAAGATCTAAACCATAAAACTGGGGGCACCTGGGTGGCTCAGTCGTTAAGCGTCTGCCTTCGGCTCAGGTCATGATCCCGGGGTCCTGGGATCGAGCCCCACATCGGGCTCCCTGCTCCGCTGGAAGCCTGCTTCTCCCTCTCCCACTCCCCCTGCTTGTGTTCCCTCTCTCGCTGTGTCTCTCTCTGTCAAATAAATAAAATCTTTAAAAAAATAAAATAAATAAAAATAAACCATAAAACTGTAAGAAGAAAACATAGCCAGTAAGATCTTTGACATAAGTTCTAGCAATAATTACTTCAATTTGTTTCCTCAGGCAAGGACAACAAAAGCAAAAATAAACTGTTAGTACTAGCTCAAACTAAAAATTTTGCATAACCAAGGAAACCATAAACAAAATGAAAATGAACCTACTGAATGGGAATAGATATTTGCAAATGATATATCTGACAAAGGATTGACATCCAAAATATATAACAAACTCATACAATTCAATATCAAAATTCAAATAACCTAATTAACAAATGGCAGAAGACCCGACTAGACTTTTCCAAAAAAAGATTTGTGGATGGCCAACAGTCACAGAAAAAGATGCTAAACATCACTAATCAGTAGGGAAATATATATCAAAACAATGATATGTCATCTCATGCCCGTTACAAAGTTTACTATCAGAAAGACAAGAAATGTTGGCAAAGATGTGGAAAGGGAGCACTGTGAACTCTTGGTGGGAATATAAGTTGGTGCAGCCATTATTGAAAAATGTTTGAGGTTCCTCAAAGAAATAAAAACGGAATTACCATATTATGCAGTAAGTCAAGTACTAGGTATTTATAAGAAGAAAATGAAAACACAAATTCAAAAAGGCATACGCTCTCCTATGTTTATCAGAGCATTATTTACATAGCCAAAATACGAAAGTAACATAAATGTCCAAAGATAGATAATGGATAATGTGTGTGTATACACACACACAGACACGCACACACACACACACACACACATATATGTAGTTTGTAAATACACACAAGATATATATCTATATATATCTTGCCATTTGAGACAATGTGGGTGTAACTAGATGGTACTATGCTAAGTGAAATACATCAGATGAAAAAAACCAAATACCATGTGATTTCACTTACATGTGGAATCTAAAAATCCAAACAAACTAACAAACAAAACAAGACAGAAACTCTTGATAGATGTAGAGAACAAAATGATGGTTGTTATAGAGTATGTGGCTGGGGGAATAGATGAAATAGGTAAAGGGGATTAAAAGGTACAATCTTCCAGTTACAGAATAAGTAAGATGTGTATGTAATGTAGAGCATAGGGAATATAATCAATAGTACTCTGTCAACTTTGTATGATGATATGTAATAACTAGACTCATTTTGCTGATCATTTCATAAAATATATAAATATCGAATCACTGTGTTTTATACCTGAACCTAATAAAATATATCATGTCAATTATTCTTCAATGAAAAAAATAAAATTCTTGCTGGGTGAGTGAGGGTTTAAAATATTAACAATTTGCACTCTCCTGAGCATAGAGGTATGATTTTGGAGATATATACTTCACTCTGATTTTCTTTGAATGATCTCCTCCAATTATCATATCTGTAATTAATAATGTCAGAGAGGTTATTATTCAAGCTGTTTGAAGTCATTTAATAGAATATGGCTAATACTTGTTACAGTGTTGTCCTTTGGGGATACTTTAATGTAGGGCAGATCAGAACTACTAAATACTCACCCAACAAGTCACACTGTGCTACAGAGCATGAATATCTCCCTGAGCAGTGTTGGAGGGTCATGGCTTGGAGCTCTATGAATGATGGTATAGATTCTCAAAAGTCTGTCAAGAACCTCCATATGGGTGAAAATTCTAATTTTTGTTATCCAGATGCACAACATTTGGCTCACACACAAAAAATATATAATTTCCAACTCATATGTATTATAAGCTCCCTTCACAGAGCAATGGACCATCAGAATTTTTAGTTTCACTCCCTAACTTACTTGTGTATTTCTTTTTAAAGGTAAACTTCATGAAGAATATGGTAAGTCATCCATTACTTCCCTGTGTTTAATGGATTGATCACAATATAAGGCATTTTTTGAAGAAAAGATTTAAGAGAAAAAAGCCTGTAAAGATATAAGGGAATAAATACCAACTTGGAATTTAGGATTGTGCATTTCCTTCCCTTTTATCTTAATTAGGTTATTCAAGTATCCATGAGATCTGTTGGATCATTATGTCTATAATTCCTTGAAGTTTGCAAAATATTGCTTTGATTCTACAGAGAGGAGAAGCTGGTTAATACCTGGGCAAAGTACCAATGAAGGTCTGCAGTAAATCCCCCAGGAATCCTGAAAAGGCACATGGTGCTACATTTCAATGCAGAGCACAGCCTGGTCCACCTTCAAATCTCTACTTATGTTAGCTATTCTCACTTTTTCTTTGTTAGTTTGCATGTATGTTTTACTTGCTAACCCACTTCCTTCAGAATTGAGAAAAGGAAGCTTGTGTAAAATGTACCTGGATAGCCTTTTTTTCTCTTCTGCATTTTGAAACCCTTATGCCTGGAGGATTTTTTCTCACCGACTCTGACCCCCTCAATTTTTAAAATCTTTAATCACATGCTGCATAACATTTTCCAAGGTATGAATTGGTATTTGAATTATCATCAGATTATGCCCCTTAAAAAATGTCTGGAGAAAAATTATGTCTTGGAATGCCCAGAATTTCTTCTTGGGATGACCAATGAAGCCTAACTGGCTGTTTTAGGTTATTCCTGACTCTGGATGTTTCCCCCTACCAAAGGCACACTGATCCTGTCCCAGTCCCCTGTGTCTCAGACCCCATGTGTAATCTGGATGAACTTTTTTGGCGGAATATCCTAGGATGAGCTCCACACAATCACCAGATGAATCTGCATGGACTGACTTAGTTCATTTAGAAAAGAGACTGTAGAGGATGGAGTTATGGGCATTCTTCATGATAATCTGGAATCTCTTGGAAATCATTGATTTGAGATGAGGTACACAATGTCTGCTTCCTCATCTCTCTTCTCTCTTATTTTCACCTATGTGGTTAATATTTTACCAAGTCAGAGCTTGAAGTATTTGAGTGAAGTCTGTTTCTCTAGAAATTCTTCCATACATATTTTGTTGAATTCTTTATTATATCTTTTGTTTTTACACAGAACTCTTAATGACACAGAAAGGTGAGTAGTTTCGCTCATATTTTAGTGGCAAAATTATCATAGAAAATTATATTTGATCTACTAAAATTATATTAGCAATTATTTCCATTTCATAAGCTATCAATTCTTTTAAATGAACTCCCTAGGGACACCTGGGTGGCTCAGTTGTTAAGCGTCTGCCTTTGGTTCAGGTCATGGTCCCAGGGTCCTGGGATCAAGTCCTGCATCGGGCTCCCTGCTCCGCGGGAAGCCTGCTTCTCCCTCTCCCACTCCCCCTCCTTGCGTTCCCTCTCTTGCTGTGTCTCTGTCAAATGAATAAATAAAATCTTTTAAAAATAAATAAATAAATGAACTCCCTATATATGATTATCTATCAGTTGAAATGAAGTTGTACTTTTGTAACATTTTAATTATGAGATTGTGTAACCAGTTTACATTTTAAAATAGTCACACCATGAAATCTTTTTAAAAATATTTCCTTTGTTTATTAGATGTTTTAATTTTTAAAGGCCAAATAAAGTAATCATATATTCCTTTATGATTTTATTTGCTATTACTTCTAATATACAAATCAAGATGTGAATTTTGATCTTCACCTAGGTTTTCTTTCTAATTCCTGAATTTTTTATTATTAAGTAATAATTAATGCTAATTTATATTTTATATGCCAACCAAATATACAAACACCAATATTTGGCTTTTTTAAGCCCTTACATTTGTATATAGTATATGTTAAATTGTTAAAATATAATTTGCATATACTTGAATTATTGTATCCATATATTTTGTTTTGTTTTGAATTTGTTTTTAACTCTTGGTCTTATTATTTAGGAGAATATTTTTATAGTAATTTGATCTCTATGCATTTGCAATTGTTTTTCCCTATTCCTGAAATATTTTATTTCTGTGGTCATTTCCTGATTAATGCTGCTTTCCTTGTGGAACCTGGTGAACCCTCACTAGTTCAGAGAGGTATCTGAGTACTCTGTGGGACCCCACAGTCATGCACCCCCTCATTATTGCTTTGCATGGTGCTCTGTTCATGGGACTGGCCAGGGCTATGTGTCTTTTACTGAGATAGTCAGTAGCCTGATCAGTGCAGAGCTCAGTGTGGCCAGTCCACCAATACCTGTTGGATGGAAAAACTGAATTTATTTATGATTTTTTCTTTGTCTGTTTGTTTTGCTTCTTATTTTTCTAGATTATGTAGGAAAAGAGAACATGAGCTCTGTTTTCTTCCCTGGCATAGCTTTTAAAGATCACATAACACTTAATTTTCGCAGAAACACTTATGTCATAATTAATCTCTTATATTGACTACCTTATATTATTCTGAATCTCATGTCTTTGGACATATTCCTCTGAGACAAAAGTAAGGCATGGTGAAGAATCTTGGCCTGGAGCTGCCTAGAAATGGACTCACCCAAGACTTTGGGCTAGGCTCTATGAGACCTCAGGGGAATCATAGGGAGGGAGGAGTTCCTAAGTGAGTTACTAAGTACTCATACCCCATGAAAGGATGAAAATAAGTTGGGAATTAGGAGGGAGGACCTTGAGGAATATACCAAAATCCTCCCCCAAAGAAAGAGTGAGCATTATAGCATCTAAACACACAGATGACCCTCATGTGAGAAAAGTTTTTCTCCTTCCTTTCCACAAACCCACACTCTCCTCCACTTTCAGCTCTTTTCCCTTGAGGAACTGGAAGCTTCATGGGAGGTGAGAGGAGAGACAAGGGGCATTGTATGGACTGGACAACTTAATACTCCAAACCTATACGGAAAAAAATAATTCTGGGAAGTTTATTTGAAAGGCTAATAGTGAGATTGAATGAGGTTGCTTCTTGCATAAACTTAATGATTTCCAAGTTATTCTATAAACCATTTATGAAGGCACATACAACTGTGTGTCCTATAGTTACATTTGGTCAAATGTTTGAATAAATAGCCATTTTGAACATGTAATTATTTAAATTAATTTGGTACTGTCCATGAAACATACTATATTATCTACTTAAAGTTCTCAAAAGAAAGGCCTTTGTCGACATTTGCTGACTCTTATCTGAAATACTCAACACAGTAAGTTATTATGATGTGCTTGAGGGTAGAAAACATGGAAATTCTAATTGACTCTAAGTCTGCAGCCATGTAGAATTTGCTCTGGAGGACAAATCTGCAATAGTTTCAGATTATGTAGGAGGTTTCCAAGACTGTAGGACTAAACAACCTATGGTTTGGAGCATTTTAAAGTGTAGATCAGGAGACTACTTCTCTATTTCTAAAACTCCAATAGACATGTCTTAAGATTTTATGGTCCTTCAAATAAAGGACCTGTTGCTTGAGGTGAATATGCTAAAGACACCACCTCATTAACACAAGGTAAGCAAAAGCAAACCCCGCCTCTGAGGAAATCCTTAGAAATCTTTAGAAAGTATTTTTTGTTTGTTTGTTTGTTTGTTTTCAGTTTCTTTTTGTCAGCTTCCAGGTATTGTGAATGATCTTGTGATAAAATAAGGATCTGAAGACAAGTTTCAGACTACCTCCAATTCTGGGAAGAATGGGTAGAATTTGTAGGTCCTTGGCATCTATTTTCTCAACTTTCAGACCTCATCCCTTTTAAATATCCTGTTTTAGTTCCATATAAACACATTTACAAGCCTAATAGTATTTTTTAGATTGAGTTATGTATTATTATTATTATTGTTGTTATTATTATTATTATTATTATTATTATTATTCAGAAAATAAGTTTCTCTATCTGTGTCAGAGATATATCCTGGACCATCAAATCTATGGTCTCAGGATCTCTGTTGTCAAATGAGACCAAGTTATAGGACAGATTTTCCATGAATAGGGATAAGAGGACACATTCTAACATACTGTTGTTTTGTTTATTTCTTTCTATAGAGACTATAGAAAAAGAGAATGGTAAGTGATATTTATTTTTGACTGAAGCATTCCACACTTGATGTTCTTTCATTATTATAAAAATGCCCAAATACAATACCCCACTTATGACCTAAAAATGTTTAGAAACAACTAAAATATCTTTCTGCTACTTTTTAAAATGTAAATATAAATATTCCTAATACAGGGAAAGTTTTAGCTGTAAATGAACCAGAAGCATCAGCTAGTGCTGGTGAGGGCTAGAACTCAGGTCTTACATTTGCTCCATGTAGTGAGGGCAGTCATTCTTTGTGCATATGATAATTAACTGCCTATTCTATAGTCAGTGCTTAGGAAACAATGAGAAAAAAAAGAAAACTCACTTTGGAAGTTGTATCTCAGGACAGGTGCACATTCCACATTTAAATGATAAATGTAAACAAAAGTTCTCATAAGTGTTATGGAAGAGGGTTCATGATGCCATGAACACATACAGTAGTGAGATTGGACTCAGTGCTGGGTTGTGGATTTGCCTAAGAAGCAGCAACAGAGATGAGACTAGTGGTATTGAAGAGAACAGGTAGATCAAAGAGAAGACTAGCATGGGGAAAGCAGGAACTAAACTTGGGAGAGGTGAGCCCATGATTCTGTTAGAGGAGACATATTAGCCAGCTGACTCTGGTCAGAAAACCTACATTGGGTTATAGGGTAGGCAAAGGCTGGGAAATGGAACATCTTGTTAACATTCTAAGAATTTTGAATGTAACCCAGGAAACAGAATTTTGAATATTATCCAAGGAATTCAGGGAATCACACAAATATTAAACAAAAAATGGTACAGTGATAACATTTTCATTTCAACAATGTTATTTTCTTGACGACAGAGAACAGATTATATGGTTAGTAGTCAAAAATGAAAAACTAGGGGAAATCTGCTCTGAGCTATACACTTAGTTATACAAACCCACCTAAGAAATCTATACCTGCTTCCTTATTTACTATTTCATGGTTAGTCTTAAATGCCACTGTATAATATTTAGTTATTATATAAGTCTACTGGTCTCCTTAGTGTGAAAGAAAAATCCTGTGTAAAATCAGTAGTTTAATGAAAGAGAGAAATCCTATGTAAAATCTGTGGTTTCTTTTTGACTCTGTGGTTCTTGGCCTGGAGACCTCTGTGATGGTGTTTGCAGTATTGTCCCTGCTTTATCTGATTTTGGAATCATATTCGGATTTAGATTTTCTGTGTGACAAACATTCTCATTTAATGAAAACTGTTGATCAAATGTAAAAGTACTCTGAGTGGTTCTATATAACATAAACCCATTCTGATTGAAATCAGATTAACTTCAGATTAATCCAAATCTGAAAACCATTGCACATAAATTTAGTTTCCAATTATTCTTTTATTGCACATAAAATTACATTTCCAATAATTCTTCTCATTTTCCCAGAATTGAATTAATACTCCTTTGGGGTAAAGAAATACTTGAATTCATTTGACAAAGAATGCCAACAAACAACTTCTACTGAAATTAAATAAATAAATACATAAAGACGTAAAACGGGTTAACCCTGGAGGAAGGAAAGCATTTATCTATAGTTTAAGGGAGGTAAATTAGTAATGTGGGACATATCCTGATCATCATTATCATCATCATCAATAACCTACATTTATTTATCAAAGTGTTTTATATCAAACAAATTGTGTTTTAAAATGACAAGGTATAAGTAAATACAAAACACATATTCTTTCCCTCATGCACCTAACATTAAAATAAGAATAACAAAAATGAAAAAAAAAAAAAAAAACCACGATGTAGAGAATTAGAAGAGGGGCGCCTGGGTAGCACAGTCAGTTAAGCATCTGCCTTTGGTCAGGTCATGATCCCAGAGTCCTGTGACTGAGCCCTGCATTTGGCTCCCTGCTCAGCAGGGAGTCTGCTTCTCCCTCTCTGGCTCATGTTTGCTCTCTCTCTTTCTTGCTTACTTTCTCTCTCTCTCTCTGTCAAACAAATAAATAAAATCTTAAAAAAAAAGAACTAGGAGAAAATATGACTGGGGATGTAGACAGAAGGCAGATCATAAACAACCTGTCACTTTTAAAATTTAATATCAGTCCTATGAGTGGTTCAAGGAACTGAAGAATTTTGAGTGAGGATGGATTTAACCTAATAAGATTACAAGATTAGTGTTTTAAAAAGTTTTCATTAGAGAATCCAATGATATGTGCAAGAGTGGGCATTGGGAGACCAGTATAGGGACTTCCACGGTAGATGAGAAAGACTCAGGAGGGTGATGAGATGGTGGGAACCTATGATGGAGCGAGAATCGAGAAGTCTCAATGAGGAACTCAAGGTGGAGGATGAAGTGGGAGGTAATGGAGAAAGAAATACAAACAAAACATCCCTCTTTTCTGGCCTGGGCAACTGGATACATTGATTTTGTTCATTGAGATGGCAATAAAATTAAATATTGTAGTACCAGTAATTTATCAACTCTCTTACCATTAGTGATCTTTTCAATTGCCTAAAATTCTAATAATTAGTACCAGGCCCTCAGTGACATTTGGCCAAAAAAAAAAAAAAAAAAAAGGTTTAAACTTTATTTTCTGTTTTTAATTTACTGCTTTGTCTTTGGTTTTTAAGTAACAAGCTGCATTTTCGCTTAATGTTTTTGACTCAGTCATTTTTCTGTGTGTCATTTCTCTTTCATTCTCTTTCTCTCAGATTACCTCAGAGATGAGATTTATAAATGATCAATAGTTTTCTTTTTTACTTTTATCCGAATAAGAGAAAAATTGGGGCGCCTGGGTGGCTCAGTCGTTGAGCATCTGCCTGCGGCTCAGGTCATGGTCCCTGGGTCCTGGGATGGAGCCCCACATCAGGCTCCCTGCTCAGCGGGAAGCCTGCTTCTCCCTCTCCCGCTCCCCCTGCTTGTGTTCCTTCTCTCACTGTCTCTCTCTGTCAAATAAGTAAATAAAATCTTAAAAAAAAGAATAAGGGAAAAATCAATAATTCAATGCATTAAAAAGGACTATTTTATTAAATGTTATTTACAAAAAAAGGAAACCATCCAGTCACTTGATTATGCTGTAGAAGAGTGTTTATTTTCATGGAATATATTAAAATTAATTTTGAAAAGTATAGTGCACATTATGAAAACCATGTATTAGATTATTCCTTTTGTTATTATGGGGTAAAAATATTCTGGATTTTTAGATAATGAGAATATGGCACACTATTTTATTTTTATGTATTTTATTTTTTTTAATTTAAATTCAACTGGCCAACATATACTACATCATTAGTTTTTGATGTAGTGTTCAATGATTCATTAGTTGCATATAACACCCAGTGTTGGCAAGGTGTTTTAATGTGGTTGTAGCTGGGTAATGGAAAGCTCATGGGATATTTTTTCTCTCTTTTATTTTTTAAAAATATATTAACACATATTATTTTTGTAACAAATGATGGTTTTAATTAAACACAAAGAAAATAATCCTTGTCAAAGTCAGCAGCAATGCTTCTGATGACACTTTTTTTTAAAGATTTTATTTATTTTGTTTGAGAGAGAGAGCAGGAGAAACAGGCTCCCTGCTGAGCTGGGAGCCCTACGCCAGATTCTCTGAGCAGGGTGCCGGATGCCAGACTCCCAGACTCGCTCCCTGGACCCTGAGATCATGACCTGAGCTGAAGGCAGAGCTTAACTGAATGAGCCACCCAGGTGCCCCTCTGCTGACGCTTCCTGTTCTCTTAAAGCACCTTGATGTTAGAATCATGTTTCAATGGCTGGCTGCTTGTCTTTGCTTCTGTGGGTGGAGGGACTGTGTCATACTCATCACAATGAAAATAGATCTTGGTCTGAAGAAGACCTTCAATAAAAATGTACTGAATAAGTAGGAAAATTTTGGCAATTAAATAGGAATGTCATGAATAAAAAAGTAGTAAATATTGCTTGTGGACATGTCAGATAAGTTAAATACCAGTTGCCGAATGCAAAATTTTGGACTTTTTTTTTTTTTTCACATTAGTTCATTTATCCATCATGTTATAGAAAACAGTGTCATCTTAATTTAAGGTAATTTCTTGATGTCACAGAGCTCATACCTGGTGGAGATATAATTTGGTTATAGATGAAGAAAACTCTGTTCATATTTTGAACCATCTTTAGCTGATTGCCAGGAGACTCTAATTTAAAATAGTGTTATCATCTATTGACATAATTCCTATTTCTTTAACTGCATGACAATTTTTGCTTCATAAATATTTATATTGCTTAAACCTCTATGCCATACCTTTGAATATAAATTTCTTCCTCAGTTTACATGACTGTGATTTCTATTGTGTTATCTATATTCTTGTACTAACACACCTAGAAAAGATTAAATGATAAATCATGAGTACATTATACAGTTCAATGGGTTAAAATGAAACACAATTATTGTTATAATGGAATACAATTTTGTTGTATGCATTATACAATAAAATCACAATTTTGATGAAGGTGAATGCATGATGTACATGCAAATTGATAGTAGACTGTATTTAAAATAAATTAACTTTATTTTCTAGTAAATGCAAACTTTTGAAAAGGAGAGTTCTGTTGATAACTGGATGTTAAATATTGTTAACTCACATATCAACCACAAGTAAATATTGAACACATATTAAGCATTAAATACTCAGTAAGGTATCTGGCAAACTCATCTCCATAAGAATTCTAACTTATTTTTATTTTGTATTTAATACATTTCTGTACTGCAATATGATGACCAAACTAGCATTAGCTAATACCTCTCACATCAATATCACATCACATAATTATCATTTCTTTTTTGTGGTGAGGCCATTTAAAATCTAGTCCCTTAACAACTTAGAAGTAGTTCTGTATAACATTAATAAAATAAAATAATTGCTTATTTGACTTACATTTTTATTGAAATATAATTGTCAAATTACATTGTGTAAGTTTAAGGTGTACAACATGTTGACTTGGTACATTTATTTTATTATGTATTGTAAAATGTTAAATCTTTAAGAAAGACCAGGGCACTTTTGAAAACTGAGGTTTCACTCTCTTGATCCAGGACAAATGCACATATTTCCTTTTTTTTAAATTTTATTATGTTATGTTAGTCACCATACAATACATCATTAGTTTTTGAAGTAGTGATCCACGATCCATTCTTTTCATATAACACCCAGTGCTCCACGCAGTATGTGCCCTCCTTAATACCCATCACCAGGCTAACCAATCCCCCCTCCCCCCTCCCTTCTAAAACCCTGTTTGTTTCTCAGAGTCCATAGTCTCTCATGGTTCGTCTCCCCCTCCGATTCCCCCCCCTTCATTTTTCCCATCCTTCTCCTAATGTCCTCCATGCTATTCCTAATGTCCTCCATGCTATTCCTTATGTTCCACAAATAAGTTAAACCTTATGATAATTGACTTTCTCTGCTTGACTTACTTCACTTAGCATAATCTCCTCCAGTCCCATCCATGTGGATGTAAAAGTTGGGTATTCATCCTTTCTGATGGCTGAGTAATATTCCATTGTATATATGGACCACATCTTCTTTATCCATTCATCTGTTGAAGGGCATCTCGGCTCTTTCCGCAGTTTGGCTATTGCGGACATTGCCGCTATGAACACTGGGGTGCATATGGCCCTTCTTTTCACTACAACTGTGTCTTTGGGGTAAACACCCAGGAGTGCAATTGCTGGGTCATAGGGTAGCTCTATTTCTAAATTTTTGAGGCACCACCACACTGTTTTCCAAAGTGGCTGTACCAACTTGCATTCCCACCAACAGTGTAAGAGGGCTCCCCTTTTCCGCAACCTCTCCATCGTTTGTTGTTTCTTTCCCTGTCCATTTTTGCCATTCTAACTGGTGTAAGGTGGTATCTCAATGTGGTTTTGATTTGAATTTCCCTGATGGTTAATGATGATGAACAGCTTTCCAGATAGAAAGAAAATTCCTTTTTTGTTTGTTTTTTGTTTCTTGTTTCTTGAAGCTTTTTTTTAATTGAAGTATGGTTAACATACACTTCTGAATTTGTTTCAGGTGTACAGCATATTTATTTGACAATTCTATACATTACTCAATGTTCACCACAATAAGTGTGGTCACCATACATTATTAAAATATTATTGATTTTATTCTCTGTGCTGAACTTTTCATCTTTGTGACTAATTTATTATACAACTAGAAATTTTACCTCTTAATCTCCTTTATTTTGCCCATCCCCCCCACCCACATTTGGGCTCTTTCCATATTTTGGCTATTGTAGATAATGCTGCTATGCATTGGGTGTATGTATCCTTTTAAAATCAGTATTTTTGTATCCCTTCAGTAAATATCTACCAGGGCAATTGCTGGGTTGTAGTGTAGATCAATTTTTAAGTTTTGAGGAACCTCCATACTGTTTTCCACAGCGCCTGCACTAGTTTGCATTCCCACTAACAGCGTAAGAGTGTTCACCTTTCTCTGAATCCTCTCCAACATCTGTTATTTCTTGTCTTGTTCATTTAAGCCATTCTGACAGGTGTGAGGTGGTATCTCATTATGGTTTTGATTTGTATTTCCCTGATGATGAGTGATGTTGAGCATCTTTTCATGTGTTTGTTAGTCATCTGTATGTCTTCTTGGGAAAAATGACTATTCATGTCTTATGCCTATTTTTTTCACTGGATTATTCACTTTTGGGGTTATTTATTCGACATATTTCTTGCTTCATGAGGTAAGCTTAAATTGCTATATACTTCCATCTTGTGTCTGCTTTTGCTGCATCCCAAAGATTTTGGACCATTGTGTTTTCATTTTTATTTGTTTCCATGTCAGTTTTTTCTTTTAATTTCTCTTTTGATTTCCTGGTTGATCTATTCACATATTCATAGCATGTTGTTGAAGTCCATGTGTCCATGTGTCTTTCCAATTTTTTTTCTTATGGTTGACTTTAAGTTTCATAGTTTTGTGGTTCAAAAAGATGCATGTTATAATCTCAGTATTTTTATACTTGTTGAGGCCCGACTTGTGACCTAGTATGTGGTCTATTCTGGAGAATGTCCCATGTACACTAAAAAAAAATAAGTGTATTCTGCTGCTTCAGGATGAAATGTTCTGGATATATCAGTTAAGTCCATCTGGTCAAGTGTGTCTCTGGAAGGCATTGTTTCCTTGCTGATTTTCTGCTTGGATGATCTGTCAATTGATGTAAGTGGGGTGTTCAAGTCATCTACTATTATTGTATTATTATCAATGAGTTCATTTAAGTTTGTTATTAATTTATTTATATATTTCGTTGTTTCCAAGGTGGTGGTATAAATATTTACAGTTGTTACATCTTCTTGTTGGGCAGTCTCATTTAATATATAGTGCCCTTCTTCATCTCTTGTTACAGTCTTTGGTAAAAAATCTACTTTGTTATAAGTATGGATACTCCAACTTTCTTTAGATGTCCATTGCATGATAACTGTTTCTTTCTCATTTTCAATTTGCATGTTTCTTGAGGTCTAAAATGAGTCTCTTATAGGCAGCATATAGATGGGTCTTATTTCCTTAATCCTTTCGGACACCTTATGTCTTTTGAATGGAACATTTAGTCCATTTCCATTCATAGTAATTATTGATAGATATGTATTTAGTGTCATTTTATTACTTGTTTTGTCATTGTTTCTGGAGATTTTCTCTCCTTTTTTGTCTTTGTCATTTTTGTTCTTTCCTTCCCTCTCACACAGTCCTCTTTAATATTTCTTGTGGGTCTGGTTTAGTGGTCATGAATTCATCTAGGTTTTGTTTGTCTGAGAAACTCTTTATCTCACCTCTGTTCTGTGTGATAGCCTTGTTGGATACAATTTTTTGGCTGCAATTTTTCATCCCGTTCAGCACATTGAATATCTCATGCCACTCCCTTCTTTCTTGCCAAGTATTTGTGAAGAGATTTGCCATTAGCCTATGGGTCTTTCCTTGTGAGTTAGGGAATTCTTTTGGCTTACTCTCCATTGGATTTTTTTGTTTATCACTATGTTTTGCAAATTTAACTATAATTTTTTTTGTGTTAGCCTGCTTTTGTTGAATTTGTTTGGAGATCTCTGTGCCTCCTGGATTTAGATGTCTGTTTCCTTCCCCAGATTAGGGAACTTTTCTGTTATTATTTCCTCCAGTAAACCTTCTTTCCCCTTTTTTCTCTCTTTTTCTTCTGGGACTCCTATGATACAAATGTTATTATGTTTGATGGAGTCACTGACTTCCCTTGTCTATTCTCATGATCCATAATTCTTTCTCTCTTTTTTTCAGTTTCATAGTTTTCCATTATTCTATCTTCTTTATCACTTATTCATTCCTCTGTTTCTTCCATCTTTGTGTTCATTATACTCAGTGTGCTTCAAATTTCAGTTATTTTATTTTCATTTCTGTTTTTTTAACTCTTTTGTCTCTGCAGTATGGGCCTCTCTGAGGTCTTCCATTCTTTTTTTCAAACCCAGCTGGAATCGTATGATGGTTGCTTTAAATTCTCCATCAGCCATATTACTTATATCTGTTTCACTTAGATCTATGGCTATGACCATAACTTTTTGTTTAATTTCAGATATTTCCTCAATCCTGGCATTTTCTCTAAGTCTTTTCTTCTCTGTGTTAGGAAAGCCTGCTGTGTTTCCTGCACCTGAGAGTAATGGCTTCACGAAGAAGAGTCATAGAGTGTCTAGGTCTCTAGTGTGTGCTGAGGTACTGTGCTGCTGTGTTTTGGCCGCTGTGTTCCTCAGGCAGTCCTCTGCAGAGGCTCTCCTTGCCTGCTGTGGGCGGTGTTTAGACTTGAGCCAGAGGGCGGTGAATTTTAACTAGGACCTACGTGTTCTCTGGTCTGCTTATTAAATGAGACCGGATGCTTCTTCCACTAGAACTGAAGCCTTGAAGACCTGTCTGCTCAGGAGGCGTGGTGTGGGCGGGAGTTGTGCTGGTACTCTGAGGAAGGAGCCTGCCATGCTGGGACTGAGGCACGTTTGACAGAGAAGGGCAGTTGCGGCAGAGCACAGGGGCGTGGAATCTGGTGTAAGCATGTTAAGCAGCCAGCCAGTGTCAGCACTGTGGTGTTTACTAAAGGTAACTCCTGTGTTCATGCTGAGGGGTGGGAAAGCAAAAGGCACCAGCCAACTCCTTTTTCTCCAGAGCGGGGTCTCCATGCCTGCTGTTCTCAGGGAAGCACTCCCCGTAGAGTCAGTAGTCTCCACTTTGTGTGTCCCAGACATTTTTCAGATCATCATTTTCATGCAGTCTGCTACTGGGTTTGCTTGTCTTCTCTCCAGGAGCATTTCAGTGCCCTCTGGGTTCTATCCCAGCCAAGCCTGCTGACTTTTAAAACCCCAGGCTTTTGGGACATGGTGTGGGGAGGGGCCTGCACTGGTCTTCAGGGGAAGGGTCTCACCTCACTGGGACTGATGCAGGTTTCACTGAGAAGGGCAATCACATCAGGGTGCAGGGGTGTGGGGCTTGGAGCAAGCAGGCTAGGCAGTCAGGGTTGTGGTCAAGCTGCCCTTGACAAAGGGCTCTATGCCTGTTCTGAAGGGTAGGAGAGGAAAATGGTGCCAGTGGCTCTTTTATCACTATAGAGGGTTCTCTGTGAATGCATCTCTCACTGAAGTGCTCCAAGAAGAGCAAACATCCCCCCAACCCACTGTGCGCCCCAGGTGTTCTTGGAATTGAACCATCTGCCCTCAGGGAGTTTGCCAGCCTTCTTCCCCAGAGGAGGGCAGCACCTCAGGGCTCTCTCCCAGCCAGGCCCACTGACCTTAAAACTCCAGTTTTTAAGCCCTGCTGGTTTCAAAGAAACACACACACACACACACACACACACACACACACACACACACACACAGAGCAACTCACAAAAAAACTGACCCTCTTTTTTTTCTCAGCCAATAGCTTTGGGGGAGTGTTCTCCTGTGCATTCCCCTGTGTGTTCCTCTCTCTCTAGTCTTGCTCTGCAACCAGGGCTTCCTCCCCTCTGCAGCACCCAGGATCCATTTCTTCACCAAACCATGTCTCTCCACTTCTACCTTCCCCATTGTGACCTCTTCTCTCCCTCTAGTTGTGGGATTGCTCTCTCTTCCTCGGGTTGATTTCTTGAATATTCAGAATGATTTGATAGTTACCTAGTTGTATTTGAGGAATGAGAGGAGCCTAGGGTCCTCCTACTCTGCCACCATCTTATTTCTGAAGTAAGCAATATTGATAAGGAAGGAAAAGCTTGAGGCATCACCCTTCTGGATTTGATAGCCACTGCATAATAATCAAGACAGTCCTTTACTGGCACAAAGCAGACACATAAATAGAGCAGTACAACTGAATAGAAAGCCCAAAAACAACTCCACACTTATATTGTCAATTATTCTATGACAAAGGAGGCAAGAATATAAAACGGGAAAAGTGTCCCATCATTAAATGGTGTTGAGAAAACAAAACAAATACTTGGAAAAGAATTAAATTTGACCACTTTCACACCATACACAAAAGTAAACCTGTAATGTGCGAAAGACTTAAATGTAAGATCTAAACCATAAAACTGGGGGCACCTGGGTGGCTCAGTCGTTAAGCGTCTGCCTTCGGCTCAGGTCATGATCCCGGGGTCCTGGGATCGAGCCCCACATCGGGCTCCCTGCTCCGCTGGAAGCCTGCTTCTCCCTCTCCCACTCCCCCTGCTTGTGTTCCCTCTCTCGCTGTGTCTCTCTCTGTCAAATAAATAAAATCTTTAAAAAAATAAAATAAATAAAAATAAACCATAAAACTGTAAGAAGAAAACATAGCCAGTAAGATCTTTGACATAAGTTCTAGCAATAATTACTTCAATTTGTTTCCTCAGGCAAGGACAACAAAAGCAAAAATAAACTGTTAGTACTAGCTCAAACTAAAAATTTTGCATAACCAAGGAAACCATAAACAAAATGAAAATGAACCTACTGAATGGGAATAGATATTTGCAAATGATATATCTGACAAAGGATTGACATCCAAAATATATAACAAACTCATACAATTCAATATCAAAATTCAAATAACCTAATTAACAAATGGCAGAAGACCCGACTAGACTTTTCCAAAAAAAGATTTGTGGATGGCCAACAGTCACAGAAAAAGATGCTAAACATCACTAATCAGTAGGGAAATATATATCAAAACAATGATATGTCATCTCATGCCCGTTACAAAGTTTACTATCAGAAAGACAAGAAATGTTGGCAAAGATGTGGAAAGGGAGCACTGTGAACTCTTGGTGGGAATATAAGTTGGTGCAGCCATTATTGAAAAATGTTTGAGGTTCCTCAAAGAAATAAAAACGGAATTACCATATTATGCAGTAAGTCAAGTACTAGGTATTTATAAGAAGAAAATGAAAACACAAATTCAAAAAGGCATACGCTCTCCTATGTTTATCAGAGCATTATTTACATAGCCAAAATACGAAAGTAACATAAATGTCCAAAGATAGATAATGGATAATGTGTGTGTATACACACACACAGACACGCACACACACACACACACACACATATATGTAGTTTGTAAATACACACAAGATATATATCTATATATATCTTGCCATTTGAGACAATGTGGGTGTAACTAGATGGTACTATGCTAAGTGAAATACATCAGATGAAAAAAACCAAATACCATGTGATTTCACTTACATGTGGAATCTAAAAATCCAAACAAACTAACAAACAAAACAAGACAGAAACTCTTGATAGATGTAGAGAACAAAATGATGGTTGTTATAGAGTATGTGGCTGGGGGAATAGATGAAATAGGTAAAGGGGATTAAAAGGTACAATCTTCCAGTTACAGAATAAGTAAGATGTGTATGTAATGTAGAGCATAGGGAATATAATCAATAGTACTCTGTCAACTTTGTATGATGATATGTAATAACTAGACTCATTTTGCTGATCATTTCATAAAATATATAAATATCGAATCACTGTGTTTTATACCTGAACCTAATAAAATATATCATGTCAATTATTCTTCAATGAAAAAAATAAAATTCTTGCTGGGTGAGTGAGGGTTTAAAATATTAACAATTTGCACTCTCCTGAGCATAGAGGTATGATTTTGGAGATATATACTTCACTCTGATTTTCTTTGAATGATCTCCTCCAATTATCATATCTGTAATTAATAATGTCAGAGAGGTTATTATTCAAGCTGTTTGAAGTCATTTAATAGAATATGGCTAATACTTGTTACAGTGTTGTCCTTTGGGGATACTTTAATGTAGGGCAGATCAGAACTACTAAATACTCACCCAACAAGTCACACTGTGCTACAGAGCATGAATATCTCCCTGAGCAGTGTTGGAGGGTCATGGCTTGGAGCTCTATGAATGATGGTATAGATTCTCAAAAGTCTGTCAAGAACCTCCATATGGGTGAAAATTCTAATTTTTGTTATCCAGATGCACAACATTTGGCTCACACACAAAAAATATATAATTTCCAACTCATATGTATTATAAGCTCCCTTCACAGAGCAATGGACCATCAGAATTTTTAGTTTCACTCCCTAACTTACTTGTGTATTTCTTTTTAAAGGTAAACTTCATGAAGAATATGGTAAGTCATCCATTACTTCCCTGTGTTTAATGGATTGATCACAATATAAGGCATTTTTTGAAGAAAAGATTTAAGAGAAAAAAGCCTGTAAAGATATAAGGGAATAAATACCAACTTGGAATTTAGGATTGTGCATTTCCTTCCCTTTTATCTTAATTAGGTTATTCAAGTATCCATGAGATCTGTTGGATCATTATGTCTATAATTCCTTGAAGTTTGCAAAATATTGCTTTGATTCTACAGAAAGGAGAAGCTGGTTAATACCTGGGCAAAGTACCAATGAAGGTCTGCAGTAAATCCCCCAGGAATCCTGAAAAGGCACATGGTGCTACATTTCAATGCAGAGCACAGCCTGGTCCACCTTCAAATCTCTACTTATGTTAGCTATTCTCACTTTTTCTTTGTTAGTTTGCATGTATGTTTTACTTGCTAACCCACTTCCTTCAGAATTGAGAAAAGGAAGCTTGTGTAAAATGTACCTGGATAGCCTTTTTTTCTCTTCTGCATTTTGAAACCCTTATGCCTGGAGGATTTTTTCTCACCGACTCTGACCCCCTCAATTTTTAAAATCTTTAATCACATGCTGCATAACATTTTCCAAGGTATGAATTGGTATTTGAATTATCATCAGATTATGCCCCTTAAAAAATGTCTGGAGAAAAATTATGTCTTGGAATGCCCAGAATTTCTTCTTGGGATGACCAATGAAGCCTAACTGGCTGTTTTAGGCTATTCCTGACTCTGGATGTTTCCCCCTACCAAAGGCACACTGATCCTGTCCCAGTCCCCTGTGTCTCAGACCCCATGTGTAATCTGGATGAACTTTTTTGGCGGAATATCCTAGGATGAGCTCCACACAATCACCAGATGAATCTGCATGGACTGACTTAGTTCATTTAGAAAAGAGACTGTAGAGGATGGAGTTATGGGCATTCTTCATGATAATCTGGAATCTCTTGGAAATCATTGATTTGAGATGAGGTACACAATGTCTGCTTCCTCATCTCTCTTCTCTCTTATTTTCACCTATGTGGTTAATATTTTACCAAGTCAGAGCTTGAAGTATTTGAGTGAAGTCTGTTTCTCTAGAAATTCTTCCATACATATTTTGTTGAATTCTTTATTATATCTTTTGTTTTTACACAGAACTCTTAATGACACAGAAAGGTGAGTAGTTTCGCTCATATTTTAGTGGCAAAATTATCATAGAAAATTATATTTGATCTACTAAAATTATATTAGCAATTATTTCCATTTCATAAGCTATCAATTCTTTTAAATGAACTCCCTAGGGACACCTGGGTGGCTCAGTTGTTAAGCGTCTGCCTTTGGTTCAGGTCATGGTCCCAGGGTCCTGGGATCAAGTCCTGCATCGGGCTCCCTGCTCCGCGGGAAGCCTGCTTCTCCCTCTCCCACTCCCCCTCCTTGCGTTCCCTCTCTTGCTGTGTCTCTGTCAAATGAATAAATAAAATCTTTTAAAAATAAATAAATAAATGAACTCCCTATATATGATTATCTATCAGTTGAAATGAAGTTGTACTTTTGTAACATTTTAATTATGAGATTGTGTAACCAGTTTACATTTTAAAATAGTCACACCATGAAATCTTTTTAAAAATATTTCCTTTGTTTATTAGATGTTTTAATTTTTAAAGGCCAAATAAAGTAATCATATATTCCTTTATGATTTTATTTGCTATTACTTCTAATATACAAATCAAGATGTGAATTTTGATCTTCACCTAGGTTTTCTTTCTAATTCCTGAATTTTTTATTATTAAGTAATAATTAATGCTAATTTATATTTTATATGCCAACCAAATATACAAACACCAATATTTGGCTTTTTTAAGCCCTTACATTTGTATATAGTATATGTTAAATTGTTAAAATATAATTTGCATATACTTGAATTATTGTATCCATATATTTTGTTTTGTTTTGAATTTGTTTTTAACTCTTGGTCTTATTATTTAGGAGAATATTTTTATAGTAATTTGATCTCTATGCATTTGCAATTGTTTTTCCCTATTCCTGAAATATTTTATTTCTGTGGTCATTTCCTGATTAATGCTGCTTTCCTTGTGGAACCTGGTGAACCCTCACTAGTTCAGAGAGGTATCTGAGTACTCTGTGGGACCCCACAGTCATGCACCCCCTCATTATTGCTTTGCATGGTGCTCTGTTCATGGGACTGGCCAGGGCTATGTGTCTTTTACTGAGATAGTCAGTAGCCTGATCAGTGCAGAGCTCAGTGTGGCCAGTCCACCAATACCTGTTGGATGGAAAAACTGAATTTATTTATGATTTTTTCTTTGTCTGTTTGTTTTGCTTCTTATTTTTCTAGATTATGTAGGAAAAGAGAACATGAGCTCTGTTTTCTTCCCTGGCATAGCTTTTAAAGATCACATAACACTTAATTTTCGCAGAAACACTTATGTCATAATTAATCTCTTATATTGACTACCTTATATTATTCTGAATCTCATGTCTTTGGACATATTCCTCTGAGACAAAAGTAAGGCATGGTGAAGAATCTTGGCCTGGAGCTGCCTAGAAATGGACTCACCCAAGACTTTGGGCTAGGCTCTATGAGACCTCAGGGGAATCATAGGGAGGGAGGAGTTCCTAAGTGAGTTACTAAGTACTCATACCCCATGAAAGGATGAAAATAAGTTGGGAATTAGGAGGGAGGACCTTGAGGAATATACCAAAATCCTCCCCCAAAGAAAGAGTGAGCATTATAGCATCTAAACACACAGATGACCCTCATGTGAGAAAAGTTTTTCTCCTTCCTTTCCACAAACCCACACTCTCCTCCACTTTCAGCTCTTTTCCCTTGAGGAACTGGAAGCTTCATGGGAGGTGAGAGGAGAGACAAGGGGCATTGTATGGACTGGACAACTTAATACTCCAAACCTATACGGAAAAAAATAATTCTGGGAAGTTTATTTGAAAGGCTAATAGTGAGATTGAATGAGGTTGCTTCTTGCATAAACTTAATGATTTCCAAGTTATTCTATAAACCATTTATGAAGGCACATACAACTGTGTGTCCTATAGTTACATTTGGTCAAATGTTTGAATAAATAGCCATTTTGAACATGTAATTATTTAAATTAATTTGGTACTGTCCATGAAACATACTATATTATCTACTTAAAGTTCTCAAAAGAAAGGCCTTTGTCGACATTTGCTGACTCTTATCTGAAATACTCAACACAGTAAGTTATTATGATGTGCTTGAGGGTAGAAAACATGGAAATTCTAATTGACTCTAAGTCTGCAGCCATGTAGAATTTGCTCTGGAGGACAAATCTGCAATAGTTTCAGATTATGTAGGAGGTTTCCAAGACTGTAGGACTAAACAACCTATGGTTTGGAGCATTTTAAAGTGTAGATCAGGAGACTACTTCTCTATTTCTAAAACTCCAATAGACATGTCTTAAGATTTTATGGTCCTTCAAATAAAGGACCTGTTGCTTGAGGTGAATATGCTAAAGACACCACCTCATTAACACAAGGTAAGCAAAAGCAAACCCCGCCTCTGAGGAAATCCTTAGAAATCTTTAGAAAGTATTTTTTGTTTGTTTGTTTGTTTGTTTTCAGTTTCTTTTTGTCAGCTTCCAGGTATTGTGAATGATCTTGTGATAAAATAAGGATCTGAAGACAAGTTTCAGACTACCTCCAATTCTGGGAAGAATGGGTAGAATTTGTAGGTCCTTGGCATCTATTTTCTCAACTTTCAGACCTCATCCCTTTTAAATATCCTGTTTTAGTTCCATATAAACACATTTACAAGCCTAATAGTATTTTTTAGATTGAGTTATGTATTATTATTATTATTGTTGTTATTATTATTATTATTATTATTATTATTATTATTCAGAAAATAAGTTTCTCTATCTGTGTCAGAGATATATCCTGGACCATCAAATCTATGGTCTCAGGATCTCTGTTGTCAAATGAGACCAAGTTATAGGACAGATTTTCCATGAATAGGGATAAGAGGACACATTCTAACATACTGTTGTTTTGTTTATTTCTTTCTATAGAGACTATAGAAAAAGAGAATGGTAAGTGATATTTATTTTTGACTGAAGCATTCCACACTTGATGTTCTTTCATTATTATAAAAATGCCCAAATACAATACCCCACTTATGACCTAAAAATGTTTAGAAACAACTAAAATATCTTTCTGCTACTTTTTAAAATGTAAATATAAATATTCCTAATACAGGGAAAGTTTTAGCTGTAAATGAACCAGAAGCATCAGCTAGTGCTGGTGAGGGCTAGAACTCAGGTCTTACATTTGCTCCATGTAGTGAGGGCAGTCATTCTTTGTGCATATGATAATTAACTGCCTATTCTATAGTCAGTGCTTAGGAAACAATGAGAAAAAAAAGAAAACTCACTTTGGAAGTTGTATCTCAGGACAGGTGCACATTCCACATTTAAATGATAAATGTAAACAAAAGTTCTCATAAGTGTTATGGAAGAGGGTTCATGATGCCATGAACACATACAGTAGTGAGATTGGACTCAGTGCTGGGTTGTGGATTTGCCTAAGAAGCAGCAACAGAGATGAGACTAGTGGTATTGAAGAGAACAGGTAGATCAAAGAGAAGACTAGCATGGGGAAAGCAGGAACTAAACTTGGGAGAGGTGAGCCCATGATTCTGTTAGAGGAGACATATTAGCCAGCTGACTCTGGTCAGAAAACCTACATTGGGTTATAGGGTAGGCAAAGGCTGGGAAATGGAACATCTTGTTAACATTCTAAGAATTTTGAATGTAACCCAGGAAACAGAATTTTGAATATTATCCAAGGAATTCAGGGAATCACACAAATATTAAACAAAAAATGGTACAGTGATAACATTTTCATTTCAACAATGTTATTTTCTTGACGACAGAGAACAGATTATATGGTTAGTAGTCAAAAATGAAAAACTAGGGGAAATCTGCTCTGAGCTATACACTTAGTTATACAAACCCACCTAAGAAATCTATACCTGCTTCCTTATTTACTATTTCATGGTTAGTCTTAAATGCCACTGTATAATATTTAGTTATTATATAAGTCTACTGGTCTCCTTAGTGTGAAAGAAAAATCCTGTGTAAAATCAGTAGTTTAATGAAAGAGAGAAATCCTATGTAAAATCTGTGGTTTCTTTTTGACTCTGTGGTTCTTGGCCTGGAGACCTCTGTGATGGTGTTTGCAGTATTGTCCCTGCTTTATCTGATTTTGGAATCATATTCGGATTTAGATTTTCTGTGTGACAAACATTCTCATTTAATGAAAACTGTTGATCAAATGTAAAAGTACTCTGAGTGGTTCTATATAACATAAACCCATTCTGATTGAAATCAGATTAACTTCAGATTAATCCAAATCTGAAAACCATTGCACATAAATTTATTACATTTCCAATAATTCTTCTCATTTTCCCAGAATTGAATTAATACTCCTTTGGGGTAAAGAAATACTTGAATTCATTTGACGAAGAATGCCAACAAACAACTTCTACTAAAATTAAATAAATAAATACATAAATACGTAAAACTGGTTATCCCTGGAGGAAGGAAAGCATTTATCTATAGTTTAAGGGAGGTAAATTAGTAATGTGGGACATATCCTGATCATCATTATCATCATCAACATCAATAACCTACATTTATTTATCAAAGTGTTTTATATCAAACAAATTGTGTTTTAAAATGACAAGGTATAAGTAAATACAAAACACATATTCTTTCCCTCATGCACCTAACATTAAAATAAGAATAACAAAAATGAAAAAAAAAAAAACCACGATGTAGAGAATTAGAAGAGGGGCGCCTGGGTAGCACAGTCAGTTAAGCATCTGCCTTTGGTCAGGTCATGATCCCAGAGTCCTGTGACTGAGCCCTGCATTTGGCTCCCTGCTCAGCAGGGAGTCTGCTTCTCCCTCTCTGGCTCATGTTTGCTCTCTCTCTTTCTTGCTTACTTTCTCTCTCTCTCTCTGTCAGACAAATAAATAAAATCTTAAAAAAAAAGAACTAGGAGAAAATATGACTGGGGATGTAGACAGAAGGCAGATCATAAACAACCTGTCACTTTTAAAATTTAATATCAGTCCTATGAGTGGTTCAAGGAACTGAAGAATTTTGAGTGAGGATGGATTTAACCTAATAAGATTACAAGATTAGTGTTTTAAAAAGTTTTCATTAGAGGGCGCCTGGGTGGCTCAGATGGTTAAGCGTCTGCCTTCAGCTCAGGTCATGATCCCGGGGTCCTGGGATCGAGTCCCGCATCGGGCTCCCTTTTCCTTGGGAGCCTGCTTCTCCCTCTGCCTCTCTCTCTCTCTGTCTCTCATGAATGAATGAATAAAATCTTTAAAAAAAATAAAAATAAAAAAAATAAAAAGTTTTCATTAGAGAATCCAATGATATGTGCAAGAGTGGGCATTGGGAGACCAGTATAGGGACTTCCACGGTAGATGAGAAAGACTCAGGAGGGTGATGAGATGGTGGGAACCTATGATGGAGCGAGAATCGAGAAGTCTCAATGAGGAACTCAAGGTGGAGGATGAAGTGGGAGGTAATGGAGAAAGAAATACAAACAAAACATCCCTCTTTTCTGGCCTGGGCAACTGGATACATTGATTTTGTTCATTGAGATGGCAATAAAATTAAATATTGTAGTACCAGTAATTTATCAACTCTCTTACCATTAGTGATCTTTTCAATTGCCTAAAATTCTAATAATTAGTACCAGGCCCTCAGTGACATTTGGCCAAAAAAAAAAAAAAAAAGGTTTAAACTTTATTTTCTGTTTTTAATTTACTGCTTTGTCTTTGGTTTTTAAGTAACAAGCTGCATTTTCGCTTAATGTTTTTGACTCAGTCATTTTTCTGTGTGTCATTTCTCTTTCATTCTCTTTCTCTCAGATTACCTCAGAGATGAGATTTATAAATGATCAATAGTTTTCTTTTTTACTTTTATCCGAATAAGAGAAAAATTGGGGCGCCTGGGTGGCTCAGTCGTTGAGCATCTGCCTGCGGCTCAGGTCATGGTCCCTGGGTCCTGGGATCGAGCCCCACATCAGGCTCCCTGCTCAGCGGGAAGCCTGCTTCTCCCTCTCCCACTCCCCCTGCTTGTGTTCCTGCTCTGTCTCTCTCTGTCAAATAAGTAAATAAAATCTTAAAAAAAAGAATAAGGGAAAAATCAATAATTCAATGCATAAAAAAGGACTATTTTATTAAATGTTATTTACAAAAAAAGGAAACCATCCAGTCACTTGATTATGCTATAGAAGAGTGTTTATTTTCATGGAATATATTAAAATTAATTTTGAAAACTATAGTGCACATTATGAAAACCATGTATTAGATTATTCCTTTTGTTATTATGGGGTAAAAATATTCTGGATTTTTAGATAATGAGAATATGGCGCACTATTTTATTTTTATTTTATGTATTTTATTTTTTTTAATTTAAATTCAACTGGCCATCATTAGTTTTTGTTGTAGTGTTCAATGATTCATTAGTTGCATATAACATCCAGTGTTGGCAAGGTATTTTAATGTGGTTGTAGCTGGGTAATGGAAACCTCATGGGATATTTTTTCTCTCTTTTATTTTTTAAAAATATATTAACACATATTATTTTTGTAACAAATGATGGTTTTAATTAAACACAAAGAAAATAATCCTTGTCAAAGTCAGCAGCAATGCTTCTGATGACACTTTTTTTAAAGATTTTATTTATTTTGTTTGAGAGAGAGAGCAGGAGAAACAGGCTCCCTGCTGAGCTGGGAGCCCTACACCAGATTCTCTGAGCAGGGTGCCGGATGCCAGACTCCCAGACTCGCTCCCTGGACCCTGAGATCATGACCTGAGCTGCAGGCAGAGCTTAACTGAATGAGCCACCCAGGTGCCCCTCTGCTGACGCTTCCTGTTCTCTTAAAGCACCTTGATGTTAGAATCATGTTTCAATGGCTGGCTGCTTGTCTTTGCTTCTGTGGGTGGAGGGACTGTGTCATACTCATCACAATGAAAATAGATCTTGGTCTGAAGAAGACCTTCAATAAAAATGTACTGAATAAGTAGGAAATTTTTGGCAATTAAATAGGAATGTCATGAATAAAAAAGTAGTAAATATTGCTTGTGGACATGTCAGATAAGTTAAATACCAGTTGCCGAATGCAAAATTTTGGACTTTTTTTTTTTTTTTCACATTAGTTCATTTATCCATCATGTTATAGAAAACAGTGTCATCTTAATTTAAGGTAATTTCTTGATGTCACAGAGCTCATACCTGGTGGAGATATAATTTGGTTATAGATGAAGAAAACTCTGTTCATATTTTGAACCATCTTTAGCTGATTGCCAGGAGACTCTAATTTAAAATAGTGTTATCTATTGACATAATTCCTATTTCTTTCACTGCATGATAATTTTTGCTTCATAAATATTTATATTGCTTAAACCTCTATGCCATACCTTTGAATATAAATTTCTTCCGCAGTTTACATGACTGTGATTTCTATTGTGTTATCTATATTCTTGTACTAACACACCTAGAAAAGATTAAATGATAAATCATGAGTACATTATACAGTTCAATGGGTTAAAATGAAACACAATTATTGTTATAATGGAATACAATTTTGTTGTATGCATTATACAATAAAATCACAATTTTGATGAAGGTGAATGCATGATGTACATGCAAATTGATAGTAGACTGTATTTAAAATAAATTAACTTTATTTTCTAGTAAATGCAAACTTTTGAAAAGGAGAGTTCTGTTGATAACTGGATGTTAAATATTCTTAACTCACATATCAATCACAAGTAAATATTGAACACATATTAAGCATTAAATACTCAGTAAGGTATCTGGCAAACTCATCTCCATAAGAATTCTAACTTATTTTTATTTTGTATTTAATACATTTCTGTACTACAATATCATGACCAAACTAGCATTAGCTAATACCTCTCACATCAATATCACATCACATAATTATCATTTCTTTTTTGTGGTGAGGCCATTTAAAATCTAGTCCCTTAACAACTTAGAAGTAGTTCTGTATAACATTAATAAAATGAAATAATTGCTTATTTGACTTACATTTTTATTGAAATATAATTGTCAAATTACATTGTGTAAGTTTAAGGTGTACAACATGTTGACTTGGTACATTTATGTATTGCCATGCAATTACCATCTTAGAATCAGCTAACACTTCCATAATGTTGCATAATTAAAATTCATTTGTTGAGTGAGAACAATTATGTATCATCTTAGCAACTTTCAAGTTTATAATACTAAAATGTTGGCTACAAACACTGTGCTGTGCAAAAGATATCCAGAACTTATTCATCTCCTAGTTGTGAGTTTTTCACTCTGGCCAACATCTCTCCAATTCTCCCCACCCCCAGCCTCTGGTAATCAGCATTCTATTCTGTTTTTATTACTTCAGTTTTTTTTTTTTAATTCCACATATAAGTGATACCATACAGTATTTTTATTTCTCTTTCTGACTTACCTCACTTAGCATAATGCCTTCACATTTCATTGCCATTCATGTGGTCACAAGTGTCATTTCCTTCTTTTTCATGGCTAAAAATAATAAACATTATATATAGTATATATAATATATGACATGTAATGGTGTTTCAATTGGCAGGCTGCTTGTCAATGCCTCTGTGGGTAAAGACTGTGTCATCCTCATCACAATGAAAATAGACCTTGGTCTGAAGAAGACCCTCAATAAAAATGTGCTAGATAAGTAGGAAATTTTCGCAATTAAATTAGGAATGTCATGAATAAAATGTAATAAATGTCGCTTGTGGATATATATATATGTAATAGTGTTGGTAATCTTTTCATGTGTCTGTTGTTCTTTTGGGAATTTGTACGTCTTCTATGGAAAAATGTCTGTTCATTTCCTCTGCCCATTCTTTAATCAGATTGTTTGCTATTTGATAGTTAGTGTATATTTTCTTTATATATTTTGGATATTAACTCTTTTATCATGACTTGCAAATATTTTCTCCCATTCTGTATGTTGTCATTTCATTTTATTGATTTTTCTCACAGTTCTAGAAACTGGGAAATCCAAGGTCAAGGCATCCGCAGATCTGGTGTCTGACGGTTCTCTTCCTGGTTTGCAGATGGCCTGTTCTTTCTCACTATGTTCTCAGATGGAGGAAGCTGAGAACAAGAGCAAGTGCTCATGTCTCTCCTTATAAGGGCACTAATCTTATTGATGAGAGTGCCACTATCATGACCTAATTACTTTTCAAAGCCCCCACTTCCTATTATGATTACATCGGGAGTTAAGTTTTTTTTTTTTTTTTTAAGATTTTATTTATTTATTTGGCAGAGAGAGACACAGCGAGAGAGGGAACACAAGCAGGGGGAGTGGGAGAGGGAGAAGCAGGCTTCCCGCGGAGCAGGAAGTCTGACGAGGGGCTCGATCCCAGGACCCTGGGGTCATGACCTGAGCTGAAAGCAGACGCTTAACCGACTGAGCCACCCAGGCGCCCCAGGAGTTAAGATTTTAACGTAAAACTTTTCTAGAAAGAAATTCAGTCTATAACATGACATTACAGGCATGGAGGACCATGGTAGTAAAAAACTTTGCTGGTGACGTGTTTTTAAAAAACAAAACCTAGCAAAATGATTACAGAATTTTATACTTGTTGAATTGTTAGGAAATATCTATACACTACAAAAATATGGCACTTTACCATGAAAGAGACCTGAAATTTACATGTGGGTCCATGTACCTTCCCTACCTCCACCTCTATGCCCAACGACTTGTGCAAAGGAAGAGAATAAAATAAATAGACAATAATGAGAGAAATTAGAAACAAAGAGAGAAAAAGAGGAAAAAGAAATAAGGATAAAAACCAAAGAATGGAAGGGCACGGATCTGTGCACCATTGGGGAGGGTGGCGGCTTGTAGTCCCTGTGAAGTGGCAGTGAGGAAAATTGTAATAGCAGTTGTGGATGGGTGTATGTCATGTCCTTCTGAGCTGTGTGCCGATATGTGTGTATTTGTGTGTGTGTTTATATACTGGATGTATTTCTACACCTCTAGATTCAATGGGGTACAGATTCCCATACCACATAATCACATATAAAAAACGCAAAATTCACAATGTACTCAAATTCTTTCTTAATATGTTAATCATATTGGGACAAATTTGCATTTTCAAAATAATCATTATAGCAGAACTAAGTGAATTTAGTTTTTAATTCTTTAGGTGCAGAGAAACAGAAATTATATCCAAACCTCACTGGTGCTTTCAGTGCTGGGTTCTTAAATTTATGCTTTTTGGTCTGAGCAGTCTGCAGGAGTCCATGTGCTTAATGCAAACACCTGGGAGAGTCCATTTCTCTTTCAAATTTCTCTGTCAAATTTTCATCAAAATTTGCAATATGATCCTTTGAATTATGTTAAAGCAAAGCCAACCAAGAGTCTTTAAGCCATTATTTTCCAAATATGTAACTTAAATCGAAACATTGTTTTTTTTTTTCACTGAAATGATTTACATGTGTAAACGTTAGAAAGTCTACTTAACAACTCCTAACCAACTTCTCACATGGATTTGTCACTGTTTTGCTTTTCAGGAAAGCTTCATGAAGAACTTGGTAAGTAATATTTCTCTGTGAGGATAGAAATGTAAATATATTTCAAAGCAAACTCTCACTATATCTCATTCTTTCAGGAAGAATAAAACTCCTGGGAAAAGAAGGTGAGTAGTGAAAATGGCCAGCTCTAGCCCTGACTCATGCACCTGCCTTTTGACAGTTCATTGCATTCCTGTTTTACTCACTGCTAAATCTTGGTTTCAAAATTATAATTCTCTTTTCTTTTCCTTTTTTTTTAATTGTAGGGTTGGAATTTGCTCGAAGATATGCAGGTAACTAGAGACTGAGGTACTTGAATATGGATTCTTATTTTTAGCCAGCTTATTGGGCCACCAGAGAAGGGAGAATGTAAACACTCACAAACTCACACAGAATACACACACATACTTTTCTTTTTCCTCCAAAACTTCCATTTTATCCTGCTTATTGTTGAGTAGTTTATAGCTGTACCTCCTTATATATCACAAAGGGTGCCGCTCTCTGAGATTCATTGATGCAGGGAAGCAGAATATTATAACCCAAAATGATACCACCAACATGTTTTCAGAACCAGAAATGAGCTGAGGGATGGTTATGGGGGTAGCTGACAGGGAATGGGGTAAAGGTAGGCGGCCACTTACCTGTATTAGGATGGGGGCTAGTGACACAATGACACTAACTTCCTATGGACCACAATCAGTGGTCCTCCATTTGATTTGTCAAATTGAAAACCACTCTCTCTTTCAGGATATCCTTTGACTTCTAACAATTGTCAAATTTATGACCTCTGCTTAATATTAGGAACAATAGCAATTTGTGTTACATTTTACAGCTTTGTATTAATTATTTCAAATGAAGTATATTCATTTGATTCCCACAAATACACCATGAGGAAGAAAAGTCAGGTATTAATACACTGTTTTATAAAGAAATATATGAGTATTCCTAAGAGATTTCTCCAGATTATATAACTAATTGACATAATATTTCCATTCATTAGACAACTTTACAAGCACATTTACCAGTTGAAAAAAATACAGTCCATATATCAGATATTGCTTTGAAAAAAAACGCCCATGAGCAAATGAGTTGCAGCAGCTATAAAGGAACATAATTCTATGTTTACAGTGTTAACATATAAGAGTCTTTAGTTGTTTTTATATCACTTTAATGCTAGTGGAATTTTCTTTGGGGTTATACTAACACAAGTAAAATTTAGTTTTACCTACAACTATTACTTCATAAGAGAAATACTTATAGCCTATATTAACAGAATCCTGTTTAATTAGGTAGAGATCTAGATCATTACTATTTCAGGCTTGTGTGTTTATATGCCTCCAACATTTTAAAAATTATTTTTAGCTTCATGTATCTGTGAAAATTTGTACCAATATAAAGGCACTTATAGAAAAATTAAATCAATAAATCTAGTTAAATTTCATTAGATAATAAAGAGCTAATTAGAGCAGAGTTTGAATTCTCAAAAAATTTAGATTTAAAGTAAATATATATAATTATTTTTGATTAATTCATAAATTGAATTAGATAGATATGGACTTGAATCCAAACATTGATCATATTAGTAATCATAGTTGGAAAAATATCTCTAAATCTTTGTTGTCTCAGCTACATTATAAAAACATTTCTCCATTTTATTGCTTAGTTATGAAAATTAAATATTTATAAATGTGCTTCAAATAGCACTAGACACATAATAAGTATTCAATGTAATATTGGCATTTGCAAAAAAAATATTTTGACTAGAAAAAAATCTGTATGTTTAGATACTTTTTTTTTCCATTCTGGACAGATTTTCTTTATCATGTTCTCAAGTGTGTGAGTTGATAAATAGAGGTGATATAAAAAGTATGACCTGAGGGAAATGAGCAGCTTCATTTGAGGAAAGCTAGAGAAAGTTCCTAGACAGAGGAAGGCACTTGTACATTGTGTTAATTATTGTTGATTATTATTGATCATAGCCAAGACTGACAACATGTTCTTCCATAGAAACTATTACCCTGGATCCTGAGACAGCCCATTCATATCTCCAAGTTGCCAAAGACAAGAAGAGTGTGAAAACAGGTGATATCTTGCAGAAACTACCCAGAAGTAAGCAGCGATTTGATAACCTAGTCTCTGTATTAGGTCAACAAATTTTTTACAAAGGTAGACACTACTGGGAAGTGAATGTGAAAAATAAAATGAAATGGACTGTAGGCATTTGTAAAGATTCTGTCTGCAGACAAGGAGAAATCTTCGTGTCCCCAGAGACTGGGTTATGGACACTGTGCTTAAAAAAAAATAATGACTACCAAGCTCTTGCAAATCCACGGATAACACTCCACCTTGAGGAACCTCCTGAGATTATTGGAATCTTCCTGGACTATGAGGCTGGGAGGGTCTCCTTTTATAATGTGACCAACCTGACTCACATCTACACCTATAAACAGTCCTTCACTGAGGCCTTGAGACCATACTTTTATCCTGGCCCCCTCTACAATGGTCAAAATGAACAACCTCTGACCATCATGACATTAAGGTATATAAACAAGCAGAAAGAAGATGTTCTGTGTGACTGAGGAAAAATATGCTTTATTTTGAATCTGCCAAAACAATATATAAATCTGCTGGATTTATTCCTTCAAATAAATCTAAACATCAATGCCATAAATTATACATTTTTATCATTTCAGTCCCAAGTATGTACTTCTGTTAATGGACAAGAATAATTTGATTTGAATTGCATGCTGTAGAATTTACTTGATGAAAATTCAAGGCCACAGAACATAAATAAAGTACCAAAGGGTGTATCTACTTGTGCAAATGGTGAAGGAAAGTTAATTCAATTCAAGACAATATGAAGTGCAGTAAGAGTGGGCCTGGGTGAGAAAGTAGAAGACCTATGGGACACAGATGAAGTTGAAACAGAATGGTTTTAAATTAGGTTGCAGAGGTAAGTAGCTGAAGCAATATAACAGGTTGAGTTGAAATGGATTTTCTTTGTGCCACTAAAAGAACATTTGGCTGTATTGTAGTAAAATATTTAATATATAAGTAAAGAAATATTAAAATGAAATCTTTGAACAAAATAGTAATAGTAATAATAATAATAATAATAATAATAATAAGTGAGATATACCAAATGAATACCAAACCCATCATCATAGGCCACTTTAAAGGAGGTGGCCTAAATCTGTTTACATTAATCTAACTGCTCATGCACATGGAGTATTTAATAAAGTCAAGAGAGTACATGGAGGTTTTAGGGAAGATCTGTAGGTGTGTTCTGAGTTACTGTTCCAGAAAATTGGGAGATGGTATGCTTGCCTGCCCCTCACTTAAAACACATGGGAAAACAATTAAGAGGTTAGTAGTCTGTCTCATGAAATCTAAATAATGCAGTGGACCTATGTTCACCTTCTGCCTGGGATGTTGAGAGTGAGAAAAAGGCCAGTAGATACTCTGTAGTGTGATGGAAGAGTGCTGCATTGCATGATTTGTGCACTTAGGACTTTTCTAGGTGAAGATCTCATGTTTCTGAAGGCTAGAATATGGTGCATGAGAAGGAACTCTTCCGTGATGTTGCCTGCATAAAAGAATACAAATTAGTGGATATTAGATTGTGTATCATAGGATGCCTGGTGGCTGCTAAAGGAATCTTGACAAGCCAAAATACAGACATATGCTACCCTCCTCAAGTTAACAGCAGGAAAAAATGCTCTGCTATTTCAGGGCTTTGAAGAACTAATGAGGGAAAAGTGAGCTTGAAATGCCTTCTAAATGTAGCTCATTACAATGATCAAGTACAAACCCTCACTCCTTTACAAAAAACAAAAACAAAAGCAAAAACAAAAAACAAACAAAAAAACAATAAAAATAAATAGTAAAATGATAAATGTAGCTCATTACAACAATAATTAATAAAAATGTTCTAATTCCTGTTACCTCTAATACCTCCTCACTCAGATACTCCACAATTCCCTACAATGTGTGTTTTCCCTTATTGCAGTGAGAAATATACCGACTCATTCAATTACAGGTGTTTTACTGGTAGCCATTAGCTAAAGGGCATAGATAAATGCTAAGGAGAAGAGGCACTATTGAAGTGTCTTTCCACTAACATTAAACTGTCTTGTAGAATACAATTTAGAAAATGTGGAAAAATTAGGGCAAGGGGGAAATTCATGACAAAAATAATTTGCTAAAATTAATTATTCCAGTTACACAAGACACAGCACAAGTTCATTCTGCTGAAATGCCTGAAACTCTGCTTTAATTAAAACTAAGAAAATCAGGAGGAGTTAAGATGGCAGAGGAGTAGGGGAACCCTAAGCTTGCCTCATCCCTCAAACACGGCTAGATAAATATCAAATCATTCTAAACACCTATAAATTTGATCTGAGGCCTAAGAGAACAAATTGTATATCTAGAGGAAGAAAAATGGCCACCTCATGGAAAGTAGGAGCTGCGGAGAGTTGGTTGCGGGGAGACAAGGACTGTGGGTGCTACAGAAGAGAGGGAGCCCCGATCACAGAGAGGAGTGAGAGAGAAAGAAAGAAAGTGAAAGCAGCAGGCAGGGGATTACACAAGAAAAACTCTTGCCCAAAACCATTGACTGGGAAAAGGAGAGGGGCTGACTACTGCGAGTTATTATAACAGAAGTGTGCAAAGTCTGAAGTTTTAAAGGTCTGTGCCATCTCCAGGGTCATGCTTGCAGGCTTAGCAGTGCTCCTGTGGGGAAGGAGGGTGGAGACCCAGGAGTGGGCAGCTTGGTCTGAGGATCCTCTAGGTCACACAGGGAGAAACAGTTCCCCTTCTTGGAGTGCATTTGGAAGCAGTGGCATGGCCTCTCCAGGGACAAAATAACTGGGGGGCCAACATGATGCCCTTTTCATTAGCATAGGAACAGAGACATTGGCTGAGGGCAGCAAACCTTGGTGCCAGCCTTTTGCTGTGCTTCACAATAAACTCCGAACCACTGTGCAGTCATGTGGTGACAATTCTGGGACAAACCTGCAAATAACAAAAATACAGTGAGACCTTACGCCAGGGATCAACATGTCTCCACCCCATGGGGTTTGTAAATTTGGACTTTTGAAACCCAGCCACCTGCCTGAGATAAAGCACAAGAGTAACGTGTTGCCTGGCAGGTAGACAGCTCAGATCAGACAGAGTGAAGGCAAGGATTTGATGGAAGCTGGCAACAAAAGATGGGTGATTGTTTGCTCTTCTGTGAGGGCTTCCTGAAGAGTGATGAGAACTTCTTGTTCCAGAGATGAGAGAGCAGAGTGACACCATTTGCCCATGCCTATCAGAACTAACCACTTCATTGAGCAACACAGTACCCCCCAATGGAGACTGGAATGACATACACCAAGGCCGCCCCCCTGTGCCCTGCAGGTGCATCCCTACTAGGGTATGTCTGCCTGACAATCTGTGCAGCAGGCCCCACCCCCAGAAGACCAGTGCAAACCCCTCACACACACTGTCTATAGATCATAGAATGCTGCATATCTTCCGTTCTATGGGAAATAGGATCTAGCCTCTTCTTTCTCTTTACTTTTTTTTTTTTTAAATCTAGCTTCTATTAACAAGCAGACCAAAACATACCTAGTTAAAATTTGACAGAGTGGAAGATGATGTCCAAATACCCCCAACTGCAGGGAGTGAGAAATTACATAGGACTCACTTGATGTTAGGAACAGCCAAAACACAACAACAGACTGCATATAGGACGCCCTCCCTTTTTTTGATCTCAGGAGTAGGAATATAACAGGCTTTCATAACAATCACACACACACACACAAAAACAGTGACCTAGACAAGATGACAAGATGGAGAAATTCACCCTCATAGAAAGAACAGGAAGAAGTAACAACCAGGGATTTTCTCAATACAGATATAAGTAAGATGTCTGAACCAGAATTTTAGACAAGAATTATAAGGATATGAGCTAAGCTTGAAAAAGCATAGACAACAATAGAATATTGCCTATTACAGAGAAAAAAGAACTAAAATTCAGTCAGGCCAAAAATAAAAATGCTATAACTGAGATGCAAACCCGAATGGATGCCATGAAAATGAGAATGGATGAAATAGAAGAACGAATCAATGATATAGAAGATAAAAATACAGAAAATAATGAAGCTGAAAAGAAGTGGGAAAGAAAGGTAATGGATCATGACTTAGCGAAGTCGTGACTCCTTAAGAATAATAACATTCATATTATAGGAGTCCCAGAAGAAGAAGAGAAAAAGGGGAAGGAGGTTTATTTGAGCAAATTAAACCTGAAAGCTTCCCTAATCTGGGGAAGGAAACAAACATCAAAATCCAAGAAGCACAGAGTACTTCCATTAAATTTAATAAATGCTGGCCATCACCAAGACATATGACAGTCAAAATCACAAAATACACAGACAAGAAAAGAATCCTGAAAGCAGCAAGGAAAAAAAAAAAAAAAAAAGTCCTTAACATGGAAGGGAAGACAGATCAGGTTCACAACAAGTCTGTCCATAGAAACTTGACAGGCCAGAAGAAAGTGAGTGGCATGTTATATTCAACATGCCACATGGAGGAAATATGCAGGCATGAATACCTCATCCACAAAGGCTGTCATTCAGAATAGTAGAAATAGAGTTTTCCTAGACAAAAACAAAACAAAACAACAAATAAAACAAGTAAAATAGTCCATGACCACTAACGCAGCCCTGCAAGAAATATTAAAGGTGACTCTTTGAGTGGGGAAAAAAGACCAAAAGCAACAAAAACTAGAAAGGAACAGAGAACACAAGGGACACCAACTTTATAGGTCACACAATGGCAGTAAATGCATGTCTTTCAATAATTGTTCTAGAGGTAAATGGACTAAATGCTCCAATCAAAGACATAGGGTATCAGAGTGGATAAAAAAAACAAGACCTGTCTATATGCTGCCTACAGGAAAAAAAGAAAAAAAAAAGCAAACAACAACAATAAAAAACTCATTTTACACCTAAAGACACCTGCAGATTGAAAGTGAGGGGTTGGAGAACCATCTATCATGACAATGGACATCAAAAGAAAGCAGGAGTAGCCATCCTTATATCAGACAAACTAGATTTTAAACCAAAGACTGTAATAAAGAGACAAAGAAGGCCATATATCATAATTAATAATCAAACAGATCTAATAATTGTAAATATTTATGTCCCCAACTTTGCAGCACACAAATATGTAAATCATTAATAAACAACAAAGAAACTCATTGATAATAATGCAATAAGAGTAGTGACTTTAACACACCCCCATACAGCCTTGGACAGATCATCTAAGCAGGAAATAAACAAGGAATTAATGGTTTTGAATGACACACCAAACCAGATGGACTTAACAGATATATTCAGAACATTTCATTTTAAAGCAGTGGAATATGCATTCTTTTCAAGGGCACATGGAACATTCTCCAGAATAGACCACATATTGGGTCACAAATCATCTTTCAACAAGTATAGAAAGATTGAGATCAGACCATGCATATTTTCATACCACGATGCTATGAAACTTGAAGTCAGCAACAAGAAAATAATTAGAAAGACCATAAGTATATGGAGGTTAAAAAAATCCTACCAAAGAATGAATGGGTTAACAAGGAAATTAAATAAGAAATAAAAAAATACATGGTAACAAATGAAAATAAAACATGACAGTTCAAAATCTTTGAGATCCTGTAAAGGCAGTCCTAAGAGGGAAGCATATTGCATTACAGGCCTACCTCAAGAAGCAAGAAGACTCCCAAATACACAACCTAAACTTTCATCTAAAGGAGCTAGAAAAGGGACAATAAATATAGCCTATAGCCAGCAGAAGAAGGGAAATAATAAAGATTGGAGCATAAATAAATGACATAGAAACAAATAAACAACAGCAACAAAAAAAAACCAGTAGAAACAGATCAATGAAACTAAGAGCTGTTTCTTTGATAGAATTGATAAGATTTATAAGCCCCTATCCAGACCTATCCAAAAGTAAAGAGAAAGGACCCAAATAAATAAAATCAGAAGTGAAAGAGGAGAGATCACAAACAACACTGCAAAAATACAAACAACTATAAGAGAGTATTATGACAAATTATATGCCAACAAACTGGGCGATTTGGAAGAAATGGACACATAGCAAGAAAGATACAAATTACCAAAATGAAAACAGGAAGAAATAGAAAATTTGAACAGACTCATAACCAGCTAAGAAATTGAATCAGTAAACAAAAGCCTGGGGCCAGATAGCTTCCTAGGGGAATTCCGCCAGACATTTAAAGAATTAATACTTATTCTTTTCAAATTTTCCAAAAAAAAAAAAAAAAAAAGAAATAGAAATAGAAGGAAAATTTCCAAGCTCATTCTACAAGGCCAGCATTATCTTGATTCCAAAACCAGACAAACACCCGACTAAGAAAAGAGAATTATAGTCCAATATGCCTGATGAACATGAATGCAAAAATGCTTAACAACATACTAGCAACTCAAATCCAACAACACTTTAAAAGAATTATTCACCACAATTAAGTGGGATTTATTCCTGGGCTGCAGGGGTGTTTCAATACTCACAAATCAATCAACATGATATACAACATAGATAAAAGAAAGGATAAGAACCATATGATCCTCTCAATAGATGCAGAAAAAGCATTTGAAAAAAAAATATAGCATCCATTCTTAATAAAAACCCTCAACAAAGTAGGTCTAGATGGAACATACTCAGCACCATAAAGGCCATGTACAAAAGACCCAGAGGTAGTAACATCCTCAATGGGGAAACGCTGGGAGCTTTCCCTCTCAAGACAGGAATATCCACCCGGACAGTTACTATCTAACATAGTACTAGATGTCTTAGCCTCAGCAATGAGACAACACAAAGAAATAAAAAACATCCTAATTGGCAAGGAAGAAGTCAGACTTTCACTATTTGCAGACATGATACTCTATGTGGAAACCTGAAAGACTCCAGATATTGCTAGATCTAATATATGAATTCAGCAATGTCACAAGATATAAAATCAATGTACAAAAATCTCTTGCATTTATATACACCAATAATGAAGCAGCAGAAAAATAAATCAATGAATAGATGTCATTTAAAATTGCACCAAAAACCTAAGATACTTAGGAATAAACCTACACAAAGAAGTAAAAGATTTGTACTCTGAAAACTGTAGAACGCATAAGAAAGAAATCGAAGATGATACAAAGAAATAAAGAAACATGCCATGCTCATGGATTGGAAGAACAAATATCAGTAAAATGTCTAAACTACCTAAATCAATTTACACATTTAATTAAATCTCTATCAAAATACCACCAGTAGTTTCCATGGAGCTAGAACAAATATTACTAAAATTGTGTGGAACCAGAACCAAAGTAATCTTGAAAAAGAAAAGCAAAGCTTCGGGGATCATGATTCCAGACTTTAAGCTTTATTCCAAATCTGTAGTCATCAAGACAGTATGGTACTGCACAAAAACACACATTGATCAATGGAACAGAATGGGCAACACAGAAATGAACCTACCAGTATACAGTCAACTAATATTGGACAAAGCAGGAAAGAATATCCAAAGGGGAAAAAAAAGACAGTCTCTTCTACAAATGGTGTAAGGAAAACTGGACAGCAATATGCAGAAGAATGAAACTGGACCACTTTTTACATCATACACAAAAATAATTTCAAAATGCCTTAAAGACTTGAATGTGAGAGAGGGAAACATCAAACCCTAGAGAACACAGGCAGCAACCTATTTGACCTCAGGAATAGCATCTTCTCACTAGACACATTGCCAGAGACAAGGGAAACAAAAGCAAAAAAAATGAACTATTGGGACTTCTTCAGGATAAGAACTTCTATACAGTGAAGGAAACAATCAACAAAACTAAAGGCATCCTTTGGAATGGGAGAATATATTTGAAAATGATATATCTGATAAAGGAATAGTACCTAAAATCCATAAAAGACTTATCAACTCAACACCCAAAAAACAAATAATGCAGTTAAGAAATGGGCAGAAAAGATTAATAGACATTTTTTCCCCCAAAACACATACATATGATTAACAGGTCCATGAACAGATGTGCAACATCACTCATCATCAGGGAAATATAAATCAAAAGATGAGATACCAACTCACACCAGTCAGAATAGCTAAAATTAACAAAGAAGAAGCAACAGATGTTGGTGAAGGTGTGGAGAAAGGAGAACCCCCTTCCACTGTTGGTAGGAATTCAAACTCCTGCAGCCACTCTGGAAACCTCATGGGGGGGTTCCTTCAAAAATTAAAAATTAAACTATCCTCCAATCCAGCCATTGCACTACTAGGTATTTACCCAAAGGACACAAAAATACAGATTCAAAGGGGTGTATGCCCCCCGATGTTTATAGTACCATTATCAACAATAGCCAAACTATAGAAAGAGCCCAAATATGCATCGACTGATAAATGGATAAAGAAGATGTGGTATACATACAATGGGATATTACTTAGCCATTAAAAAGAATGAAATCTTGCTATTTCCAAGGACATGGATAGAACTAGAGTGTATTATGCTAAGTGGAATAAGTCAGTCAGAGAAAGACAAATGCCATATGATTTCACTCATATGTGGAATTTAAGAAACAAGACAATGAACATAGGGGAATGAGAAAAAAAGAGAGAAAGAAACAAACCATAGGAGACTCTTAACTTTAGAGAACAGACTGAAGGTGGCTGGAGTGGAGGTGGGTGCAGGAGGGGTTAATAGGTGGTGGATATTTAGGACATCACTTATGATGAGCACTGGCTGTTATATGTAAATGATGAGTCACTAGATACTACTCCTGAAACCAATTAATATCAGTTAATAACATTGGCTAATTAATATTTGCTATAGATAACACTATATGTTAACTAACTAGAATTTAAATAAAAATTTGAAAAAGAAAAACATTAGAAAGTGATAGAGATTCCTAGTTAGTCAGAAGGTGAAGCTGCAGACTTTCAGACTCGGGGGAAATGTGATAAAGACATTTCTAGTGAAGCCTGTGGAGATTCAGAAGACACTGGAAAGGGAAATGAGAAAACATTTAGGATCCCAGTTATGACTAATGTCTACATTACTGTTGCTACAATGGTTAGAGGAAATGCTGTGGAGTAGAGTTCTGCTTCCTGGAAGCAGTTTTAGTAGACATTATACTGAACTTATTTTGACCACATCATTAATCTAGATAATCTAGTTGAAATGGCACAATAATTCCTGAAAAACTGATTTTGCCCTAAAGTAAATGTGACTGTATTTGCCTTAGTGTTGGAATAAAGTGAAAATTGGAGAAGCAAGCCTAAAATAAGGGGCAAGAATAAAGATGTGGATTTTGTTGAGTGAAAGTCCCAATGTCATCAGTGTTAAGTCCTATACCTGGACAATGACTTTGCACAGTGAGAACTCTGGAAAACAGCTCGAGTATCTTCTGTGGGTTCCTAAACTATCAGAGCAATTTATGAGTTGTAGGCTCTGAGATAAATCCCTTGGATTTTTTTTTTTCCAGAAATATGTGGGAGGCCATTTTTCATGTTCTTGTTACAGCCAAATAGCACAGAATCTTTCACTGCAGCTGAGAGCCCCAAAGAAAGTCAGTGGTTGAGCATCAGTCACTGAGGCTGACTCCTGACATTTAACTCTGGAAATCGTTTCCCCCAGTAATGTGCCAGCATTTACTTCTCTGGGAAGTAAAGAACTTTCCAGATATTGAGGGAGGCTGGAGCTGCTGGGCAGATGGGTAGATGAAGAAAGCTGATGGGCTGGAACATATGTAAATGTTGGGTTTCAGAATACAGCCTAAGAAAAACGCTACAATATGAAGAAAGGAAAAAAGTAGAGGGGGGAAGCTATAAACAACTGTCAAGGATTGAGAGTGATGAACAGGAAAAATGAGGAGGAAGGGAAGTGTCAGGTGGTTGTCATGTGGAGAGACCTTGAAGAAGGGGCTGCCACCCCTTTAAAAGGTCCTGATGGCTCATCTTGTCAGTCTGCCCAACAAGCCTGCTAAGGGGCAGTAAATCTGTCACTTCTCAATGGAAAGGAGATTTACACAGTTCTGTCAATCTCTTACTAGATGGTCCCTCCACCCTTCTGTGGACCCATCCCACCTCCTCCCCCATAAAGGTAAGGTGGGGAACAAAAACATTTTGAGACTTCAGGGCATTAGAACATAGGCATCTCTACATCTGATTTACTTGACTGGTCAGAAAATACAGCTCTTTGGAGTATAACTCAAAATGCAGCCCACACTAAGAGGGCTTACTCAGTGTGACTCCTGCTAATGGCTTTCATGAGGATATATAATGTTCACTACAAGACTGATGCTGCCTGGAGCTCAATGAGGATGAAGGGCTTCATCTTATCCCCTCTGCCATAGAAATACCTGCAGATATGCAGGGACCAAGGGAAAAAAAGGAAAGCAGCTGGTGAAATAGAACACATTTTATTTTTTTAATTTTTTTTAAAATTTTATTTTATTATGTTATGTTAGTCACCATACATTACATCATTAGTTTTTTTTTTTTTACATCATTAGTTTTTGATGTGATGATCCATGATTCATTGTTTTCATATAACACCCAGTGCTCCATGCAGTATGCACTCTCCTCAATACCCATCACCAGGCTCCCATTCCCCATCCCCCTCCCTTCTAAAACCCTGTTTGTTTCTCAGAGTCCATAGTCTCTCATAGTTCATCTCTCCCTCAGATTCCCCCCCTTCATTTTCCCTTCCTTCTCCTAATGTCCACCATGCTATTCCTTATGTTCCACAAATAAGTGAAACCATATGATAATTGACTTTCTCTGCTTGACTTATTTCACTTAGCATAATCTCCTCCAGTCCCATCCATGTTGATGGAAAAGTTAGATATTCATCCTTTCTGATGGCTGAGTAGTATTCCATTGTATATATGGACCACTTCTTCTTTATCCATTCATCTGTTGAAGGGCATCTTGGCTCCTTCCACAGTTTGGCTATTGTGGACTTTGATCCTAAGAACATTGGGATGCATATGGCCCTTCTATTCACTACATCTGTATCTTTGGGTTAGATACCCAGGAGTGCAATTAGTGGGTCATAGGGTAGCTCTATTTTTAACTTTTTGAGGAAACTCCAAAGTGTTTTTCAGAGTGGCTTTACCAAACTGCATTCCCACCAATAGTGTAAGAGGGTTCCTCTTTCTCCACATCCTCTCCAACATTTGCTGTTTCTTGCCTTGTTAGTTTTAGCCATTCTAACTGGTGTAAGGTGGTAACTCAGTGTGGTTTAGATTTGAATTTCCCTGATGGCTAATGATGTTCAACATTTTTTCTTGTGTTTGTTAGCCATTTGTATGTCATCTTCAGAGAAGTGTCTGTTCATGTCTTCTGCCCATTTCTTGACTGGATTCTTTGTTTTTTGGGTGTTGAGTTTGAGAAGTTCTTTATAGATCTTGGATACCAGCTCTTTATCTGTAGTGTCATTTGCAAATATATTCTCCCATTCTGTGGGTTGCCTCTTTGTTTTGTTGACTGTTTCCTTTGCTGTGCAGAAGTTTTTATCTTGATGAAGTCCCAAAAGTTCATTTTTGCTTTTGTTTCACTAGCTTTTGGAGATGTATCTTTTTTTTTTTTTTAAAGATTTTATTTATTTATTTGAGAGAGAGAGAATGAGAGACGAGAGCATGAGAGGGAGGAGGGTCAGAGGGAGAAGCAGACTCCCTGCTGAGCAGGGAGCCCGATGTGGGACTCGATCCTGGGACTCCAGGACCATGACCTGAGCCGAAGGCAGTCGCTTAACCAACTGAGCCACCCAGGCGCCCTGGAGATGTATCTTGAAAGAAGTTGCTGTGGCTGATGTCAAAGAGGTTATTGCCTATATTCTCCTCTAGGATTTTGATGGATTCCTGTCTCACATTGAGGTCTTTCATCCATTTTGAGTTTATCTTCGTGTATGGTGTTAAAGAATGGTTGAGTTTCATTCCACTGCATGTGGCTGTCCAATTTTCCCAGCACCATTTATTGAAGAGACTGTTTTTTTTCCATTGCATATTTTGTCCTGCTTTGTCAAAGATTATTTGACCATAGAGCCGAGTGTCCATATCTGGGCTCTCTATTCTGTTCCATTGGTCTATATGTCTGTTTTTGTGCCAGTACCATGCTGTCTTGGTGATCATTGCTTTGTAATATAGCTTGAAATCAGGCAACGTGATGCCCCCAACATTGTTTTTCTTTTTCAACATTTCCTTGGCGATTCGGGGTCTTTTCTGATTCCATACAAATTTTAGGATTGTTTGTTCCAGCACTTTGAAAAATGTCATTGGAATTTTGATCAGGATAGCATTGAAGGTATAGATTGCTCTGGGTAGCATAGATATTTTTACAATGTTTATTCTTCCGATCCATGAGCATGGAATACTTTTCCATCTTTTTGTGTCTTCTTCAGTTTCTTTCGTGAGTGTTCTGTAGTTCCTAGATTATAGATCTTTTACCTCTTTGGTTAGGTTTATTCCGAGGTATCTTATGGTTTTTCGTGCTATTGTAAATGGAATAGTTTCCCTAATTTCTCTTTCTAGAGTTGCATTGTTAGTGTATAAGAAAGCAACTGATTTCTGTGCATTGATTTTGTATCCTGCCACATTACTGAATTGCTGTCTAAATTCTAGTAATTTGGGGTGGAGTCTTTTGGGTTTTCCATGTAAAGTATCATGTCATCTGCGAAAAGAGAGAGTTTGAATTCTTTGCCAATTTGAATACCTTTTATTTCTTTTTGTTGTCTGATTGCTGTAGCTAGGACTTCTAGTACTATGTTGAACAATAGTGGTGAGAGTGGGCATCCTTGATGTTTTCCTGATCTTAAGGGAAAGGCTCTCAGCTTTTTCCCATTGAGGATGATATTCGCTGTGGGTTTTTCATAGATGGATTTTATGACTTGAGGAATGGTCCCTCTATCCCTATACTCTGAAGAGTTTTAATCAGGAAAGGATGTTGTATTTTGTCAAATGCTTTTTCTGCATCAATTGAGAGGACCATATGGTTCTTCTCTCTCTTCTTATTAATGTGTTCTGTCACATTGATTGATTTGCAAATGTTGAACCACACTTGTATCCCAGGGATAAATCCCAGTTGGTCGTGGTGGATGATCCTTTTAATGTATTGTTGGATCCTATTAGCTAGGATTTTGTTGAGGATTTTGGGATCCATATTCATCAGGGATATTTGTCTGAAATTCTCCTTTTTGATGGGGTCTTTGCCTGGTTTGGGGATGAAGGCAATCCTGGCCTCATAGAATGAGTCTGGAAGTATTCTTCCTTCTCTTTCTATTTTTTTGAAACAGCTTCAGGAGAATACATATCATTTCTTCTTTGAATGTTTGATAGAATTCCCCAGGGAATCCACTGCTTCAATCTCCTTACTGGTTTTTGGCCTATTCAGGTTGTCAACTTCCTGTTTCAGTCTTGGCAGTTTATAGGTTTCCAGGAAGGCATCCATTTCAGCCAGATTGCTCAGTTTATTGGTGTATAATTGTTGATAATAACTTCTAATAATTGCTTCTATTTTCTTGGTGTTAGTCGTTATCTCTCCCCTTTCATTCATAATTTTATTAATTTGGGTCCTTTCTCTTTTCTTTTGGGTAAGTCTGGCCAGTGGTTTATCGATCTCATTAATTCTTTCAAAGAACGAGCTTCTAGTTTCGTTGATCTGATCTACCATGTTTCTGGTTTCTAATTCATTGATCATTGCTCTAATCTTAATTATTTCTCTTCTAATGTGTGGCTTAGGCATTGTCTTTTGCTTTTTCTCTAGTTCTTTAAGGTATAAAGTTAGTCGGTGAATTCGGGATTTTTCTATTTTTTTGATTGAGGCTGAGATGGCTATGTATTTCACCCTTAGAATGGCCTTTGGATGTTCTCATTGGTTTCCATCAATTGTTGAAGTTCTTTGATTTCTTGGTTGACCCAAACATTCTTGAGCAGAGTGGTCTTTAGTTCTAAGTGTTTGAATTTCTTCCAAATATTTTCTTGTGATTGAGTTCTACTTTTAAAGCATTATGGTGTATATGCAGGGAATGATCTCAATCTTTTGCTATCGGTTGAGACCTGATTTGTGACCCAATATGTGGTCTATTCTGGAGAAAGTTCCATGTGTGCTTGAGAAGAATGAGTATTCTGTTGTTTTATGGTGGAATGTTCTGTATACATCTATGTCCATCTGGTCCAGTGTATCATTCAAGCTCTTGTTTCTTTGTTGATTTTCTGCTGAGATGATCTGTCTATTGCTGAGAGTGGATTATTGAGGTCTCCTACAATTAACGTATTGTTATCAATATGACTCTTTATTTTGGTTAACAGTTGGTTTATGTAGATGGCTGCTCCCATGTTGGGGGCATAGATATTTACAATTATTAGATCTTCTTGTTGGATAGATGCTTTAAGAATGATATAGTGTCCGGGCGCCTGGGTGGCTCAGTTGGTTAAGCGACTGCCTTTGGCTCAGGTCATGATCCTGGAGTCCCGGGATCGAGTCCCGCATCGGGCTCCCTGCTCGGCAGGGAGTCTGCTTCTCCCTCTGACCCTCCCCCCTCTCATGTGCTTGCTCTCTCTCATTCTGTCTCTCTCAAATAAAAAAAAAAAAAATCTTTAAAAATAAAAAAAAAGAATGATATAGTGTCCTTCTGTGTCTCTAACTACAGTCTTCTGTTTGAAATCTAATTTGTCTGATATACGAATTGCTACCCCAGCTTTCTTTTGAGGTCCACCGGCATGGAAGGTGGATCTCCATCCCATCACTTTCAGTCTGGATGTCTCTTTAGGTTCAAAATGAATCTCTTGTAGACAGCATATGGATGGGTCCTGTCTTTTTATCCAATCTGCAACCCTGTGCCATTTTATGGGAGCATTTAGGCTGTTCACATTGAGAGTGATTATTGAAAGATATGAATTTATTGTCATCATGTTGCCTGTGAAGACCTTCTTTCTATAGATTGTCCCTGTAAATTTCAGTTGTATATCACTCTTAGGGTCTTTCTCCTTTTATAGAACCCCCATTATATTTCCTGCAGGGCTGGCTTAGTGGTCACATATTCTTTCAGTTTCTGCCGGTCTTGGAAGCTCTGCATCTCTCCATCCATTCTAAATGAAAACCTTGCCAGATAAAGTATTCTTGGCTACATGTTCTTCTTGTTTAGTACTCTGAATATGTCTTGCCAGGTCTCTGTGGATAGATCTGATGTTATTCTGATGTTCCTCCCTCTGTATGTAAGGACTCTCTTCCCCATAACTGCCCTTAAGATGGTTTCCTTGGTTCTAAGATTTGTGAGTTTTAGGGGCGCCTGGGTGGCTCAGTCGGTTAAGCGGCTGCCTTTGGCTCAGGTCATGATCCCAGGGTCCTGGGATTGAGTCCCGCATCGGGCTCCCTGCTCTGCGGGGAGCCTGCTTCTCCCTCTCCCTCTGCCTGCTTCTCTGCCTACTTGTGTTCTCTCTCTATCTCTGTCAAATAAATAAATAAAATATTTTTTAAAAAATTAAAAAAAAAAAAAAAGATTTATGAGTTTTACTATTACATGCCGGGGTGTTGGCCTGTTTTCCTTGATCTTGGGAGGGGTCCTCTCTGCCTCTAGGACACAAATGTTTGTTTCATTCCCCAGATTAGGGAAGTTCTCAGCTACAATTTGCTCAAATATATCTTCTATTCCTCTCTCTCTCTCTCCACCCTCTCCAGAATTCCAATAATTCTGACACTGGAACATTTCATGGTGTCACTTATTTTTCTGATTCTATTTTCATGGATTCTGAGTTGTTTTTCTCTGGCCTCCTCTTTCCCCTTTTTATCTATTAAATTGTCTTCCAGGTCACTAATTTGTTTTTCTGCCTCACTTACCCTAGCTGTTAGATTATCTAGATTAGATTAGATCTCATTGATACCATTTTTAAGTTCTGCCAAATCAGCTTTCATTTCTGCCCTTAGAGACATTATGGTGCCATTAATTGATTTCTCCATTCTAGCTATTGTCTTCACAATTGCTAGCCTGAATTCCATCTCCGACATCTTGGTTATATCTGCATCCAGTTGTAAATCTGTGGCATAAGTCATAATCTCTGAGTCTTTCCTATTTGGGGGGCTCCTCCTCCTAGTCATTCTGTTGATGGGTGGTTGAGGGAATGTATAGAGTCCAAATTATTGACCACAACCCAAGCAAAATGCACCTGTTTTCTAGGGACCTTAGGGTTGCAGGCTTCTTGTTCTCCCAGCCTGTGTTCTGGGGGAGGGGCCTGCCGTGCTGTTATTCAGGCAACCCTGTTTGGGCAGAGTTGCCCTGCCCCCCTGTGGCAGGTGATGGGATCAGTGGGAACCAGTTTTTTGGGGGCTTTTGTTCTCTGGCGGCTTTCCACATCTCTTTCAAGAGTCAGAGCAGAAGAGACTGTTTCCAAACTTCTGCCTCAGAGCAGAGAGATCACAGTCTGTTCTTCAGTGAGCTCTCCAGGACACACTATCTCCATTTCTGTCCATGATGGGTCCTGGGTTGTGCTCCCCACAGCAGCACTCACAGTCCTCACTGCTAGGTTGGGGCATGTCTCTGCCCTTTGTGCTTCTAAAACTGCCAACTGCCCCCTGTTCACACACATGGCCCCGCCGTTCTGGTTTCCATCAGGGTGGATGCCCTAAAGTCCTTTCCCCACTGCTATGGGTCTGTGAGTCTGTGCCCTGTCTCCAGCGTGGGAGGGTATTGCTCACTGGTGGCATAGGATCACTCCAGCCAGGCCTCCTCCTGATGCCATGTATCCTCTGATATCTGCCCATGGAATCATGGCTCCCTGATTTGTACTTCGAAACCAACTGTCTGTGATATTCTGTTTGTAGAGATCCAGATCTATCTTCTTACATCTCAGGCTGATTTCGTGGGTGTTCAGAGTGGTCTGGTAGATATCCAACTCAATTCTGGAGACCCGTTGGAATAGGGTCCCCTACTCCTCCGCCATCTTTTCCCCAGTCCTAGAACACATTTCAATAAGTGATGATCAGGGAAGTAGGTATTCATATGGAAAATAATCGATACATTCTTCTTTCATATCATATATAAATGTCAACTTTAAGTGCACTTTAGCCCCATATATAAGCAAAGAATATACAGCTTTTAGAAAGTAAGGCCACTGTTTTTATACTCTAAGGGAAATATTTCAAGAAAGACACAAAATCTACTGACACTAAAACAAGTGGATGATTTTGACTATATTTATATAAACAATTTCTGTATGAAAAGAAATCATAAAGGGGATCAAAAGAAGCCCCAAAGTGAAAAAGAGTATTTTCAACATGTCTGATGAAAAAATATTTAAAAAAATAGGCAAAACCAAAAAACACTGCAAGAAATAGTTAATCCACATATCTAATAAACAAATGAGCAAATATTCAACCCACTGTCAATTAGGAAAATGCATATTAAAACCACAGTGAGATATCTTTCTATAACTAACATATTTCCACATATTAAATATTCATAGGACACAAAATATTGGTGAGGAAATAAAACAAATGAAAATTTCATAAAGTACTGATATGAGTCTAACTTTTTATAGTAATTTTAGAAAATGTTTTGGCATTATTCAATTTAAGAAGTGCTCTATGGCCCCAAAATTGGAATCTTAAATATAGAGGGTAAATATTGTTTCCTGAGGCAATGAGAAACATTTATACAAATTTCCATAAAATATTGTTTATGATAACCCCAAACTGATAATATTCCTAGTGTCCATCAAAATATAGACTGAATGAATAAGTGATTGTATATTTATACAATGGAATATATTTTTTAACAATGAAAATGGACAAACATAACCACATAAAACACTTGTTTTTTAACAGACACAGTGTTTAACTAAAATAGTAAGACAATAAAAAGCAAAAATATGACTCCATTAATAGAAATGGTTCAAATGGGAAAACTAAATTATAATGCATAGGAGTCCAGGCATAATTGTTTAATAAGAAGGCATTAAAAAATGACCATTATACCACTATTCCCTGACTCAGAACAGTGGATGCCTATAGGGCAGGGTTTCTTTTTTTTTTTTTAATTTTTTATTGTTATGTTAATCCCCATACATTACATCATTAGTTTTAGATATAGTGTTCCATGATTCATTGTTTGTGCATAACACCCAGTACTCCATGCAGAACGTGCCCTCCTCAATACCCATCACCAGGCTAACCCATCCTCCCACCCCCCTCCCCTCTAGAACCCTCAGTTTGTTTTTCAGAGTCCATCGTCTCTCATGGTTCGTCTACCCCTCCGAATTCCCCTCTTCATTCTTCCCCTCCTGCTATCTTCTTCTTCTTTTTTTTCTTAACATATATTGCATTATTTGTTTCAGAGGTACAGATCTGAGATTCAACAGTCTTGCACAATTCACAGCGCTTACCAGAGCACATACCCTCCCCAGTGTCCATCACCCAGTCACCCCATCCCTCCCACCCCACCCCCCCACTCCAGCAACCCTCAGTTTCTTTCCTGAGATTAAGAATTCCTCATATCAGTGAGGTCATATGATACATATCTTTCTCTGTTTGACGTATTTCGCTCAGCATAATACCCTCCAGTTCCATCCACATCGTTGCAAATGGCAAGATCTCATTCCTTTTGATGGCTGCATAATATTCCATTGTATATATATACCACCTCTTCTTTATCCATTCATCTGTTGATGGACATCTTGGCTCTTTCCACAGTTTGGCTATTGTGGACATTGCTGCTATAAACATCAGGGTGCACGTACCCTTTCGGATCCCTACTTTTGTATCTTTGTGGTAAATACCCAGTAGTGCAATTGCTGGATTGTATGGTAGCTCTATTTTAAACTTTTTGAGGAACCTCCATACTGTTTTCCAGAGTGGCTGCACCAGCTTGCATTCCCACCAACAGTGTAGGAGGGTTCCCCTTTCTCCGCATCCCCGCCAACATCTGTCATTTCCTGACTTGTTAATTTTAGGGCAGGGTTTCTTAACCTCAGTGCTATTGTCATTTTGGGTCAATTGATTCTTTGTTGTGGGACCTATTCTGTGCATTGTACAATGTTTAGTGGCTTCCCTATCCATTCCCCACTAACTATCAGTAGCAACTCTCCCCTTGCCCTGCAGTGACAACTAAAACTGACTCCATACACTGCCAAACATCCCCTTGAGGGGGAGGGATTGTGCCCTTTTGAGAACTTCTAATTCAAGTAAAGAGAATGTGATAAAGAAGGAATATTAATAGATAAATGCCTCCTGGAAAAGTTCTGTTCTTTTTTTTTTTTTTTTTTTTTTTTTTACCTGATTACTATTTATAGGAGTTTGTACTCTTCTCATAGATTTTACGTGGATGTTTTCAAATACATTTCTCTGTTCATTGTATAATTCACGACCAAAAAAAAATGCACCAATTCTCATTTTTAAAATAAAATAACATATTTTGATTGATATTCTCAATCTGTCCTTTTTCCCATGGCATTGATCTTGTTCTAATCCCTGGGATAGCTCCACACAACCAGGTCACAGAAAAGTTCCTCAGGATCATTATCAGCTATTATCTCCTCTGCCTCCTTCTCTTTCTCCGCCTGTCACCAAAGGACTCACAGACAGAATTTAGCTGTTTCTTGGATGCAGATATTTTAAACAAGCTGTTAATGGTAAAACATCATTTAAAATCTCCTAAAGATAATGCAATGGTAAATGCCAACATTTAATTGTACCCTTACATATATGAAAGTAAAATACTCCTGTGTCTAAGAAAGTGGCATTATTTTTGAAACTAAGTGTCCACCTAGACTCCAAGGAAGGATGCAAATTGAGCATTATACATGTCTAAAATGTTCTGAATTCTGCTTCAAGTTACCATCAAGTTCTGTAGATCTAGGAATTCAAAAGCTTTTGTGGGTGATATGCCTGGGTAGCTCGGTTTGTTAAGCATCTGCCTGGCTCAGGTCATGATCCTGGGGTCCTGTGATCGAATCTTGAATCAGGCTCTCTGCTCTGTGGAGAGTCTGCTTCTCCCTCTCTCTCTACCCCTCCACCCCCTCGTGCTCTCGCTCTCTGCTCTCTTTCTCTTTCAAATAAATAAAATCTTCTTCTAACAATTAGTCAAGAGAAACACAAAGTAAAAGGATGTAAATTATGACATCATATACATATACTAAATGTGGGGAGAGGAGTAAAAATGTAGTGCTTTTAGAATGGTTTCAATTTTTTAAGATTTTATTTATTTATTTGAGAAAGAGAGACCAGGAGTGGGAGAAGGGTAGGGGGAGAGGGAGAAGGAGGAGCAGAGTTGATTAACTTGATTAAACAGAGTTGATTAAGCATCAACTTAATATAAACTGCTGTATGCATAAGGAGTTATATATGAGCTAAATGGTAATCACAAATCAAAATCCTATATCAATGCACACACAAAAAGCAAAAGGAATCCATGCATATTACTAAAAGAGCCATCAAACCATAAGGGAAGAGAGCAAGAGAAGAAGAAATGAAAATAGAAGAACAACATAAACAATCATGGAACAACTGACAAAATGGCAATAAGTACATACCTATCAATAATTAGTTTAAATGTAAATGGATTAAGTGCTGCAATTAAGAGATATAGGGTGGCAAAATGGATATAAAATAAGGCCCATTTATGAGTTGTCTAAAAAAGTCTCATTTCAGGCCTATAGACACGTGGAGATTGAACATGAAGGAATGAAAAACAGGTACCATGAAAATGGAAGCAAAAAGAAAGCTAGGTAACACTACATATATCAGACAAAATGGACCTTAAAACAAGCACTGAAACAAGAGACAAATAAGAACACTTCATAATAATAAAGGGACCAATCCAACAAGAGGACACAATAATTGTAAATATTTATGCACTCAACATTGGAGTACCTAAATACATAACAACTATTAACAAACCTAAAGGAAGAAACTGACAGTAATGTAATCATTGTAAGCGACTTTAGCACCCACTTACATCAATGGATAGATTATCCAAAAAGAAAAGCAACAAGGAAATAGTGTCTTAAGGACACATTGATGACACATCTGAACTGGCCCTAAAAGCTGTATGCAGAACATTCCATCCAAAACAGCAGAATACACATTCTTTTCAAATGCACTTGGAATGTTCTTGAAAATAGATCGTATTTGAAGCCACAAAACAAGTCTTATCCAGTTATAAAAGACTGAAATCACATCATGCATCTTTTCCAACCACAACAATATGAAACTGGAAATCAATAAAAAAAAAATCAGGAAAGAACACAAATGCATGCAGGCTAAGTAACACACTCCCAAATAATGAATGGGTCAACCAAGAATTCAAAAAGGAAATTAAAAATACAGGACAAAAATTAAAATGAAAACACAACTGTTCAAAATCCTTGAAAGCAATAGCTGGTATAAGAGGGAAGATAATAGCAATACAGTTTACCTCAAGGACCAAAAAAACCTCAAATAAACAATAACCTTACAACTAAAGGAGCTAGAAAAGGAAGGACAAACAAAGTTCCAAACCAGCACATAGAGGAAATAATAAAAATTAGAGTAGAAAAAATGAAATAGAGAATAAAATAAAATAAAATAAATTAAAATAAAACAGATCAATGAAACCAGGAACTGACTTTCTGAAAACACACACAAAAAAATGGATGTACCTTTAGTCAAATTCATTGAGAAAGAGGAGAGAGAAAGAATGTAAATAAATAAAAACAGAAACAAAGGAGGAGAAATAAAAATCAACACCACAGAAATACAAAATATTATACAAGAATACTATGAAAAAGTATATGCCCAAAAAGTTGGACAATCTAGAAGAAATGGAAAATACCTAGAAGTATACAACCTTCCAAAACTGAATTAGAAAGGAATACACTGATTAGTATCAATGAATCATTTGAATCAAATCAATTGACTCAATTGATTATTGAATCAATAATCAAAAAATGTACAACAAACAAAAGCCCAGGACCAAATGGGTTCACAGGTGCATTCTACCAAAAATTTCAAGAAGAGATAATAGTATTCTCCTCAAACCATTCCAAAAAGAAAGAGTGAGAGAGAGAGAGAGGGAAGAGAGCTTCCAAACTCATTCTACAAGGCCAGCATTATCTTGACTCCAAAACCAAATAAAAACACAGAAAAAATTATGGGCCAATAAACTAAACTTAATACATCTTTACATATATGTAAAAAATTTCAGCCACATATTAGCAAACCAAATCTAACAATATGTTTTAGAAATTGTCCACTAAAGGGGCACCTGAGTGGCTCAGTCAGTTAAGTGTCTGTCTTCAGTTCAGGTTATGGTCCCAGGGTCCTGGGATCGAGCCCTGCGTCAGGTTCCCTGCTCCACAGGAAGCCTGCTTCTCCCTCTCCCACTCCCCCTGCTTGTGTTCACTCTCTCTCTGTGTCTGTCTCTGTCAAATAAATAAATAAAATCTTTTTAAAAAATTGTCCACTATACACTGGGTGTTATATGGAACTAATGAATCATTGAACACTACATCAAAAACTAATGATGTATTATATGCTGGCTAATTGAACATAATAAAAAAATAAAAATAAATAAAAAGCTACATTTCAATGGGATACAATAAATTTCTGTAATCCTCATATCTCAAAAAAAATGTTCACTATGATCAAGTGAGATTTATTCCAGATATGAAAGGGTGGTTCAATATTTGCAAATCAACCAACATGATACATCACAGTAACAAACAAATAAAGAAGGGGTTGAAAATATATGATTATCTCAACAGATAGAGAAAAAACTTTTTTTTTTTTTTTAAATAAGCTCCATACCCCTTGAGGAGCCCAACATGGGGCTCCAACTCACGACCCGGAGATCAAGACCTGAGATGAGATCAAGAGTTGCATACTTAACTGACCGAGCCACTCAAATGCCCCTGAAAAAGCTTTTAACAATGTACAACACCCATTCATGACAAAAACTCAAAGTAGGCATAGAAGAAATTTACCTCAACATAGTAAAGGATATGTGTGAAAAACCCAGAGCTAACATCAACACAAAGGCAAAACATTTAAAGCTTTTCCTCTAAGATAAGGAAGAAAACAAGGATGTCCACTCTTACCACTTTTACTCAATATAATACTAGATTTCCTAGCCCCAGCAGTCAGACAAGATAGAGAAATAAAAGGTATCTGAATTCAGAAGAAAGAAGGAAAATTTTCACTATTGGTGGATGACATGATGCTACATATAGTAAGCCCTTAAGACTTCACAAACAACAACAACAACAACAACAACACAAAAAAACTACAGGGACAGATAAATAAATTTAGTAAAATCACTGGATACCACATTAATACACAGAAATCTGTTGGATTTCAATGCACTCATAATTAGCAGAAAGAGAAATTAAGAAAATTGTATTTGCCCATGCATCAAGAAGAATTAACTACATAGACATAAACTTAACCAAGGAGATGAAATTCTACTCTGCAAACAATAAAGCATTGATTAAAAAAAAAACAAAACAACTGAAGATGACATAAACAAATGGAGAGATATTCCATGCTCATGGATTGGGAGAATCAATATTGTTAAAATGCCCATACTACCTAAAGCAATCTAGAGATTTATTTCAATCCCTTTAAAAATAACAACATTTTTCACAAAACTAGAACAAATAATATTAAAATTTTTATGAGACCATAAAAGATCTTGAATAGCCAAAGCCATATTGATAAAGAAGAACAAAGCTAAAGGTAAAAACTTCAAAATATACTAAAATGCTATAATAATCAAAACTGTAGGGTGCTGGCACAAATATAGACACATACATCAACAGAACAAAATAGAGAGCCCAGGAATGAACCCGTCTTGATATGGTCAACTAATCTATGATAAAGGACGCAATAATACACAATGGGGAACAGTCTCTTCAATGAATGGTGCTGGGAAAGCTTGACAGCACCACCCAAAAAAGCTGGACCACTTTCTTACACCATACACAAAAATAAACTTAAAATAGATTAAAGATCTTCATGTGAGACTGGAAACCATAAAACTTGTAGAAGAAAACACACACAGTAATTTCTATGGTATTGGCAGTAGAAACATTTTTCTAGATATGTGTCCTCAGGCAAGACGAACAAAAACAAAATTAATATGGGACTATATCAAAATAAAAACTTCTGCACACCAAAAAAAAGCCATCAATGAAACAAAAAGGGGACCAACTAAATGGGAGAGGGTATTTTCAAATATATATCTGATAAGGAGTTAATATCTAAAATACATAAAGAACTTATATAACCCAACACCCCAAAGACTCCAATCAAAAATGGGCAGAGGACCTGAATAGACATTTTTACAAAGAAGAGATACAGATGGCCAACAGACACATGAAAAGATGCTCAACATCCCTAATCATCAGGAAAATGCAAATCAAAATCACAATGAGATATCACATTATACCCACAAAATGGGTAAAATAAAACACACACACACACACAATAATAAGTGTTAGTGAGAATGTGGGGAAAAGGGAACACTTTTAGTATTAATAGGAATGTAAATTGCTACAGTCACTGAGGGAAGAGTATGGAGGTTCCTCAAAAAAAAATTAAAAATAGAACTGTAATATGATCCAGTAATTCCATTACTGGATATTTACACAAAGAAAATAAAGACACAAATTCAAAAAGATGTATGTCCCTATGTTTGTTGCAGCATTATTACAATAGCTAAAGTATGGAAGCAACCTAAGGATTGATCAATAAATGTTTGGCTAAAGAAGATGTGATACACGCACACACACACACACACACACACACACACACACACACACACAGTGGGATGTTACTCAGCCATAAAAAAGAAGGAGATCTTGACATTTGCAACAACATGGATGGACCTAGAAGGTATAATGTTAAGTGAAATAAATCAGTTCAGAGAAAGAAAAACACCATATAATTTCACTTCGTGGAATTTAAGAAACAAAACAAACAAATAAAAAAAGAGACAAACAATAAACCAGACTCTTAAATACAGAGAAAAAAACTTTGGGTGTTGGAGGGGAGATGGGTAGGTAAGACAGGGAATTATAGATGAAACATGCTACTTAAATATTTCAAGTATGTCACCTTCATGAGGAAAAATGAAGACAACCAATGGATTGTAACCATAGTCTTTAAGCCAAGTTACTTTTAATATCTTGAATGTCCCAAGGATCAGCTAATAAGCAGAAGTAAGTCATCCATCCATTAAAGCTTTCTCTTCTAAAACAGAGGGCATGCGAATAAACATGGTGCTATTGATATGATTACTCATAGTGCTTCTGAAAATCTGCCAGAATATTTTCTGTCTTTTGCTCCAAATAGACACCTGATTAACACAAAGCCAGTTTCACCTCCACTAACAATTTCAACTCCAAGACCACTGCTAGTTTAATAAGATGATACAGATTTCCACACAGCTTTGGATCAGGAAAAATGTCACCATTACCTGTACTTTCTTGTGAAAACTATTAAAATATGTATATTTAAAATCTCCAAGTAAGCAGTTCAGGTTAAAATGTAACTACTTTATTAACAATATAAGACCTAGATACCCCCTTTTCAAATTTCTGTGTTGACAAATGAGTAAAACATTAGTTAGGAAAAAAAAAAAAAACTATTTGGTGCTGGTAAAACATATAACCTTTTTGACGTAGCTTAATTCCACAAAGATTGCTTTACTTTTATATGACACATCCATTATGAACCATCTGAGGGCTTTGTTCCCACTGGAATTTTATCTTCATTCTGACTGAGTAGCACCTACCTGGATCTTCCTGGTTGCTGTGGCAGAGAGCAGAGAATTTGGTCAAATACACAAACTGATTATTTTTCCCTCACAGGCATTCACTTCCATTTTTTGCCCAATGCAAACCTCATGGCCAAACCTGCCATGATCATCTGTTAATAAGTTCTAATAATCTCCCAGGGAAGGGAATGAGTTTGGTGAGCAGGCCAGCAGTCTCTCTCAATATCCATGGACTGATTCTTCACTATAAATTTCTTTTTTTTTTAGACTTTTTATTGTGGAAATTTTCACACATGCACAAAAGTAACGAGAATAGTGTAATATGGTAGCAGTTTGAGTCATTATCAACTCATGGCCAATCTTCTTCATTTACCAACCCACTCCTCCACAAGATGATTTTGAAGTAAATCCCAGACATGATATAATTTCATTTTTAAAGATTTCAGTATACATCTTAAAGAATTCTTCTAAGAAAATATTAACACTACCATTATCACTGAATTAACAGTAATTTTTTAATTGTTATGTTAATCACCATACATTACATCATTAGTTTTTGATGTAGTGTTCCATGATTCATTGTTTGTGCACAACACCCAGTGCTCCATGCAGAACGTGCCCTCTTTAATACCCATCACCAGGCTAACCCATCCCCTGCCCCCCGCCCCTCTAGAACCCTCAGTGTGTTTCTCAGAGTCCATAGTCTCTCATGGATTATCTCCCCCTCCGATTTCCCTCCTTCATTCTTCCCTTCATGCTATCTTCTTCTTCTTTTCTTTTTTAACATATAATGTATTATTAGTTTCAGACAAAGAGTTGAGGGTCCATTTCTGGGCTCTCTATTCTGTTCCATTGATCTATGGGTCTGTTTTTGTGCCAGTACCATACTGCCTTGATGATGACAGCTTTGTAATAGAGCTTGAAGTCCGGACTTGTGATGCCGCCAGCTTTGCCTTTCTTTTTCAACATTCCTGTGGCTATTCGGGGTCTTTTCTGGTTCCATACACATTTTAGGATTATTTGTTCTATTTTTTTTTTTTAAAGTTGATGGTACTTTGATAGGGATTGCATTGAATGCATAGATTGCTCTAGGTAGCATTGACATCTTCACAATATTTGTTCTTCCAATCCATGAGCATGGAACGTTTTTCCATTTCTTTGTGTCTTCCTCAATTTCTTTCATGAGTATTTTATAGTTTTCTGAGTACAGATTCTTTGCCTCTTTGGTTAGATTTATTCCTAGGTATCTTATGGTTTTGGGTGCAATTGTAAATGGGATCGACTCCTTCATTTCTCTTTCTTCTGTCTTGTTGTTGGTGTATAGGAATGCCACTGATTTCTGTGCATTGATTTTATATCCTGCCACTTTACTGAATTCCTTATGAGTTCTAGCAGTTTTGGGATGGAGTCTTTTGGGTTTTCCACATAAAGTATCATATCATCTGCAAAGAGGGAGAATTTGACTTCTTCTTTGCTGATTTGGATGCCTTTTATTTCCTTTTGTTCTCTGATTGCTGTGGCTAGAACTTCTACTACTATGTTGAATAGCAGTGGTGATAGTGGACATCCCTGCTGTGTTCCTGACGTCAGGGGAAAAGCTCTCAGTTTTTCCCCATTGGGAATGATATTCACTGTGAGTTTTTCACAGATGGCTTTTATGATGTTGAGGTATGTACCCTCTATGCCTATACTCTGAAGAGTTTTGATCAAGAAAGGATGCTATACTTTGTCAAATGCTTTTTCTGCATCTATTGAGAGGATCATATGGTTCTTGTTCTTTCTTTTATTAAGGTATTGTATCACATTGATTGATTTGCAGATGTTGAACCAACCTTGAGCCCAGGGATAAATCCCACTTGGTCGTGGTGAATAATCCTTTTAATGTACTGTTGGATCCTACTGGCTAGTATTTTGGTGAGAATTTTTGCATCCATGTTCATCAAGGATATTGGTCTGTCATTCTCCTTTTTGATGGGGTCTTTGTCTGGTTTGGGGATCAAGGTAATGCTGGCCACATAAAACGAGTTTGGAAGTTTTCCTTCCATTTCTATTTTTTGGAACAGTTTCAGAAGAATAGGTATTAGTTCTTCTTACAATGTTTGGTAGAATTCCCCTGGGAAGCTATCTGGCCCTGGGCTTTTGTGTTTTGGGAGATTTTTGATGACTGCTTCAATTTCCTTAGTGGTTATAGGTCTGTTCAGGTTTTCTATTTCTTCCTGGTTCAGTTTTGGTAGTTGATACATCCAGGAATGCATCCATTTCTTCCAGATTATCTAATTTGCTGGCATAGGGTTGCTCATAATATGTTCTTAGAATTGTTTGTATTTCTTTGGTGTTGGTTGTGATCTCTCCTCTTTCATTCATAATTTTATTTATTTGGGTCATTTTTCTTTTCTTTTTGATGAGTCTGTCCATGGGTTTATCAATATTGTTAATTCTTTGAAAGAACCAGCTCCTAGTTTCATTGATCTGTTCTACTGTTCTTTTTGTTTCTATTTCATTGATTTCTGCTCTGATCTTTATTATTTCTCTTCTCCTGCTGGGTTTAGGCTTTATTTGCTGTTTTGTCTCCAGCTCCTTTAGGTGTAGGGTTAGGTTGTGCATTTGAGACCTTTCTTGTTTCTTAAGAAAGGCTTGTACTGCTATATACTTTCCCCTTAGGACTGCCTTTGCTGCATTCCAAAGATTTTGAACAGTTGTGTTTTCATTTTCATTGGTTTCCATGAATTGTTTTAATTCTTCTTTAATTTCCTGGTTGACCCATTCATTCTTTAGTAGGATGCTCTTTAGTCTCCATGTATTTGAGGTCTTTCTGACTTTCCTCTTGTGGTTGAGTTCTAGTTTCAAAGCATTGTGGTAGGAAAATATGCAGGGAATGATCCCAATCTTTTGGTACCACTTGAGACCTGATTTATGACCTAGGATGTGATCGATTCTGGAGAATGTTCTATGGACACTGGAGAAGAATGTGTATTCTGTTGCTTTGGGATGGAATGTTCTGAATATGTCTGTGAAGTCCATTTGGTCCAGTGTCATTTAAAGTCCTTACTTCCTTGTTGATCTTTTGCTTAGATTATCTGTCCATTTCAGTGAGGGGGTTGTTAAAATCCCCCACTACTACTGTATTGTTGTTGATGTGTTTCTTTGCTTTTGTTATTAATTGCCTTATATAATTGGCTGCTCCCATGTTAGGGGCATAGATATTTACAATTGTTAGATCTTCTTGTTGGATAGACCCTTTCAGTAGGATATAGTGTCCTTCCTCATCTCTTATTACAGTCTTTGGTTTAAAATCGAATTTGTCTGATATAAGGATAGCCACCCCAGCTTTCTTTTGGTGTCCACTAGCATGGTAAATGGTTTTCCACCCCCTCACTTTCAATCTGGGGGTGTCTTTGGGTCTAAAATGAGTCTCTTGCAGACAGCATATCGATGGGTCTTGTTTTTTTATCCAATCTGATAGCCCATGTCTTTTGATTGGGGCATTTAGCCCATTTACATTCAGGGTAACTATTGAAAGATATGAATTTAGTGCCATTGTATTGCCTGTAAGGTGACTGTTACTGTCTATTGTCTGGGTTCCTTTCTGGTCTATGTTACTTTTAGGCTGTCTTTTTGCTTAGAGGACCCCTTTCAAAATTTCTTGTATGGCTGGTTTCGTGTTTGCAGATTCCTTTAGTTTTTGTTTGTCCTGGAAGCTTTTTATCTCTTATTCTATTTTCAGTGACAGCCTAGCTGGATATAAGATTCTTTGCTGCATATTTTTCTCATGTAGTGCTCTGAATATATCATGCCAGTCCTTTCTGGCCTGCCAGGTCTCTGTGGATAAGTCTATTGCCAATCTAATGTTTCTACCATTGTAGGTTACATATCTCTTCTCCCGAGCTGCTTTCAGGATTTTCTCTTTGTCTCTGAGACTCGTAAGTTTTTCTATTAGATGTCGGGGTGTTGACCTATTTGTATTGATTTTGATGGGGTTTCTCTGTGCCACCTGTATTTTGATGCCTGTTTCCTTCCCCAAATTACGGAAGTTCTCTGCTATAATTTGCTCCAATATACCTTCTGCCCCTCTCTCTCTTTCTTCTTCTGGGATCCCAATTATTCTAATATTTTTTCGTCTTATGCTATCACTTCTTTCTTTTTTTTTTTTTAAAGAATTTATTTATTTATCTGAGAGAGAGAATGGGAGACAGAGAGCATAAGAGGGGAAGGGTCAGAGGGAGAAGCAGACCCCCTGCTGAGCAGGGAGCCTGATGTGGGACTTGATCCCGGGACTCCAGAATCATGACCTGAGCCGAAGGCAGTTGCTTAACCAACTGAGCCACCCAGGCGCCCATATGCTATCACTTATTTCTTGAAATCTGCCCTCATGATCCAGTAGTTGTTTCTCTTTTTCTTAGCTTCTTTATTTTCCATCATTTGGTCTTCTACATCACTAATTCGCTCTTCTGCCTCATTTATCCTAGCAGTTAGAGCCTCCATTTTTTATTGCACCTCATTAATAGACTTTTTGATTTCAACTTGGTTAGATTTTTAGTTCTTTTATTTCTCCAGAAAGGGTTTCTCTAATATCTTCCATGCTTTTTTCAAGCCCAGTAAATCACCTCAAAAAAAAAAAAAAAAAAAGAACAAGAGGCAGTACCGACTGCCAGGGACCTAATCAATGTGGACATAGTAAGATGATGGAACTGGAGTTCAGAATGATGATTTTAAAGATACTAGCTGGGCCTCACTATAATTTTCTAGTGCTCCACCTTGAAAATAGAAATGTTCAAATTCAACTTCTTCCAGTTCAATGAAAGATAACACTTTTTTTGTTTGTTTGTTTTCAGTTACAAGTAGCAAGCTCTGTTGGAAAGCAGTAATAATATAGACCCAAAGAGTATCAGTCTAAAGCCAATAGTTTGTTGAATAAATCATTTTATTTCAGTGGTTTTCTAATTTTTCAATTAGAGTGCATTATTGTAACAATATTTCCCTCAATGCTTTGATGTGAATAGTGAAAATGCCTGCCATATAATATTTAATTAACTTTAATCTAAAGACAATTAATCAATTGCCTCCACATTTTATACTATGGATATAAAGAATTAAAGAAAAATAATGAACATCTATTGTATATATATTTTATAGTTTTTTATTATTTTTTTTAATTCCAGTATAGTTAACACACAGTGTTGTATTAGTTTCAGGTGTACAATATAGTGATTATTTTGTCGTTTTTGAAGTTTATATATATTTTGTCTTCACTGCCATGTGAATCTGAAAACTCTTCCTGTAAGTGTGGTTTCTCAATATATGTATCTATGCCTCTCTTAGAGGGAAGCTAGAGCCTATTTTTCCTAGCTTCCCTTGCATTTATACTGCTGGAAGATTAACCATGTTTTCCAATCATATGCATGTTAGAATTCACTGTAAACCTTAGTGACAGGGAACTCTCATTTATAATGACTTTGGAAAAGTTTCTTTTTTTAGAGAGGGGTTGGGATTTTCTGATAACCCTATGGCCTGATAATTTCATATCTACAAATATAACTAATTGACATTCCATGTATAATGTGTACATATGTAAACCAAATGCATATTCATAAAAACATTGTTTATAATAACCCCAAACTAAATATGATTCAAGTGTCCATCAATAACAGTATAAATTTTGTCATAATCATGTAATAGATTACTACATAGAAATGAGAACCAACTAACAATAGAAACTTGCAATAATACAGATAAATTTCATGAACATGATGTTCAGTGAAATAATCTATACATGAATGAGTGTATGCCTTAAAGATTCCATTACCTAAAGTTAAAAATAACAGTAAAATTTCCTCAATAGTGATATTAGTGAGAATGGTTATCTTTCTAGGGTGTTGCAACACGAGGACATGCAAAGGGAACTCTGGAAGGCTGGTAAGGTCTGTTTCTTGATATGGCTAGGGGTTATAAGATTGTTTCTCCTTTATGAAAAACTCATTGAGCTGTTATTTATGATTTATGTAATTGCAGTGTGCCCCTCTATAAAAAACTCACTTAGAAAGAAAAAAAAAAAAAACAAACTTGTGATGTGAAGATGAAGGCTAGCATGGAATTCTCTGTAGAAAGGGTGGTAGAAGAATTAACATGCACAGTGACAGAGGGTGTAGCTCCAGCTTCTGCACCAGCATTAGCAGCACAAGAACTTGTATCCAGTTGGAGCAGCCATATCTCACTGTGATGACATGGGTTAAATGTCTAGGTTGGCCTCCAAGTGTGGCACTTCCTATGGTTCTGTAATCAATTTAATGTGTCATCAACTTTCATTTCCACTTAAACTAATGCTGTCTTTATCTAACTTATATAACATTTTCCTATTTATAATTGGGGAGTGAGAAGATTATGATGTATGAGTAATATATGTATAAATAGAGGGACTGTGGAAAGTTATCAGAGGTTTGTAAAATACTTCACAAAATCTGAGATACCTCATGTTACCATAGGATAGAATTACTTCCAGGACAGTGTAAGAACAATGATTACACTAGGGTCCAGGAGTGGTGAAATATCCTGCCACATTTTTATTTTTTTTTGCTGTAGTCTTACACAGGACAGAGACCAGGAATGTTGTGTAGTTTTGATAAGTTTTTATTGTTCAGGAAAAAAGACAAGGTAGAATTAGGTTCTTCTATGAGGGGTCTCAGGGGTTTCCTCCCTTTTATTCTTAAATTGTTTCCCACTAGAGATATAACTCTCATATTCCAGAACTTTCAGAAACCACAAAATGGTAGTTTTACATTTCACACAAAACAAGCTGTTTTATTTGTGGAGCTCATATTTATAGGAATCTTTGTCTTGGTGAGTAAATCTTCATTGTGTAAGGACTTTGCTAAAATATCTTGATATTTTCAATAATTGTTTACCCATGGACTCTGGGATCATTTATTTGCCTTCATGGAAGAATTCCAGCACAGTATACAGGACCACAAATCTATTTCTCTTCCAACTGAGTTCCCAGGGATGTATCTATACAAAAGTTAGCCCATATTATATACTAAATAAATGCAAAAAATTAGAAACTAATAGAAAAATCGGAATAGGCATCACTGAAGTCACAGAATTACTAAAAAAAAAAAAGAGAGAGAGAGAAAGCATAGCTCATTTGAGATTATTTGTACAATAAACCAAAATTCACAAGTGTTTTTCTTCATGAGGTAGAAATGTGATAGCAAAATAAATCTCAAATGTCATGTCACTTAAGAATTGTGTCCAGAATCAGCTACTCTATCATCTTTGCTACCATAGTATGTTTTACTAGACATGTCTTTTGTGAATTAGATACATATCCACATATCACCTTTGTTAGCACAAAGCCTGGCATGTATCAAAGATAAAATGGTATAATAAATGGGTAGTCCATTTCTTAGATACTCCTATTTCCCTGGATACAAAGCACTCCATTGCTCTCCATGCTGGGATGGAATGGAGTAACTTTTCCACAAGAATATTGCACACTTAAACATGTAATGACTTAAACTCCCGCTAGTCATCTTTTTTTTTTTCCCTCTAGTCTTCTCTTACACATATGAGGAATCAGTGGCATTGAGTGATGATTTAGAAGCAATAAATTTTTGAGGGACATTTTTGGTGATGGTGGTAAGGGTGTGTATGTTTCTGTTGGGGGATTTCTTAGATTCTATTTTATCAATTCTGTAACTAAAACTAAGTTGAGTGACTAGAAGAAAACACTCTTACAGCACCCTAATATGAGTGTACAAACAAAAACATGCATAAACAAACAACATACAATGCACAAAAAATACTATTCTACATGACTCCGTAAGTTAATTTTTAATGTATCAATATTACATGAAAATCATCTACATGAGGGACAAATAACTATCGCCTTTGCTAAACAGCTGCATAAACATCTACAGACACCTTAATTTTTTTAACAATTCCCTATCTATATATGGACATTGAGGTTGTGTACATTTTTTAATATTGTAGTAAATACTGTGTTGCAGGTAATTTTATTTTATATTTCTTTAGAACTGATCCAATGTTTTGTAAATACATTGCATCACTTTAGATAATGAGAGTGTTATTTTTCCCATTAAGTTGCCAATTATATTTATCGTTTTTTTTCCTCTGAGAATAAAAAAAAAAAAAACTGACTATAGATTATTATGATTTTTATTTGTACTTCTGTAAAAAGTTAAGAATTAGATCATCTCATTGTTAATTATCTAGTTGTATTTCATCTTTTCTTAATGGCTTTAAATGGCCTTTAGTGAATTTTCTATTATGCTTTGTCTTTTAGTTATTTTATTTTATTTTATTTTATTTTATTTTATTTAAGAATCCTCTATGGACAATCAAATCATCAGGAACAACCACATCTATCTTTGCCTGAAAAATTTTCAATTGCTTAAATGTCTTTGGATACATATATTAATTTGGAGCATAATTGTATCTTTAAAATATACACTTTTCATAATCATGGATTATAAATTATCCCTCTAGTAATTCATATCATTAAAGTCATTTAGTAAAATCTAGTGGTATTATACATGGAGTTCTTCAAATAATTTTCCAAATATGTTTCTTGATGTTTTATACTGCCATACAGAATAACACCTATAAATCTTCCACATTTTTAACAGTCTGAAATCAATATTGAGGTTTGTCCATTGATTTATCCAATAATGTGATGAATTGTTTTATTAACTAAATGGTTATTTTTTATTTTTTAATATTTTTTTCCTTTTAAGGATATTATTTATTTGAAAGAGAGAGATAGAGAAACACCATGAGCAGGAGGAAGGGGCAGTAGAAGAGGGAGAAGCAGACTCCCTATTGAGCAGAGAGCCCAACATGGGGCTTGATCTCAGGACCCCAAGATCATGACCTGAGCCAAAGACACATGCTTAACCAACTAAGCTACCCAGACACCCCTATTTTTTTTTATAAACAATTCTATCAGCTAGTGTTATCAGATCAGGGAAGATGGCAGAGTAGGAGGACTCTAAGCTCACATTGTCCCATGAGTACAACTAGATAACACTCATATCAGTGTAAATAACTCAGAAAACAACCTGAAGACATACAGAACAAACTTCACAGCTAAATGTAGAGAACAGGCCACATCAAATAGGGCAAGTAGGGTGGAAACATGTTGAGTATCTAAACAGAACCATGGGACTGTCCACTGGAGGGAGGGATCCACAGACATGGAAAGGAGAGAGAAATGGACTATCACACTGGAGACCCTGATCAAGGAAAACAAATTCCTATAACATTTGTTTTTTAAATGGGAGAGGCCACATCTTGTAAATTCTTATAACCAGTGGGACTTAAAACTTGGAATTTTAAAAATCACTGGGCTCAGCTCTTGGAGAGTCAGCAGGGTGAGAGGAAAAGGAGTCCCTGCCCTTAGAGAGACAGCACTACAAAAAGCCCAAAGAGAGCGTAGAAAAAAAAACAGTTTGAAACACCTGGGGCAAGCAGAGGGAGATTTGTTTATACTAATCTTAGAGAATGTAGGGGGAGGCGCCAGAGATCTTTGAAATACTATTCCAGGAACTAAGGACCTGGCAAGTACCATTATCCTCCCCATCACCCAGCCAAAACACAGCAACCTGTGGGAACAAGCATGGTGCTGACACTCCCTACTTAACTTGTTAACACTATGCATCTCGCCCCCACCTCCATGCTTCAGTGGATCTGCCTCATCCACCAGACCTGATCAGTTCCAGCACTGCTGGTCCCCTACCCCAAAAAACCAGCACAAACCTTGCTAAAACCACATCTCACACTCCCTGCCCCCCCTTCCCCCAGTACTCTGTGGGTCCACCTTTGCCAGCCAGACTTGGATGATTCTCAGCACTGCAGGTCCACTCTCACAGAGGACCTCAGCACAGACCTTTTTAACACTGTGTGCCCTACCCCCATGAAAGTTGTGGATAGGGCGCCTGGGTGGCTCAGTCGTTAAGCGTCTGCCTTCGGCTCAGGTCATGATCCCAGGGTCCTGGGATCGAGTCCCACATCGGGCTCCCTGCACCACGGGAGGCCTGCTTCTCCCTCTCCCACTCCCCCTGCTTGTGTTCCTGCTCTCGCTGTGTCTCTCTCTGTCAAGTAAATAAAATCTTAAAAAAAAAAAAAAAAAAAAGCTTTTAAAAATCTTTAAAAAAAAAAAAAAAAAAAGAAAGTTGTGGATATGTTCCCTCCAATAATCTCTTGGCCAGAGCCCTTCCAAATTGGAATCACAGGCCTGGCAGTGTGTATGAAACACTGACAGGGGCCACACCACTCCAAAGTGACTCTTGTCCTAGGGAAAGGGAATGGTAAGCAAACACATCACTCAGACCACTGTCCCAGCAGTGGGCTGGGGGTAGACAGCTAGTCTGATTGCAGGTACCACATGTCAATGAAAGTGTCTTGGGGAACAACATGAGAAAATACCATGCAGGTTGGTGCTACTGAATCTTTGAAAAAGGCTCTGTCTGACTCAGCTCCACCCTAAGGCAGACACAGACTTGTTCACTAACACCACAGGACCAAACACTTCCAACAACAGGCAAAGAGAGTCACTGCAGATGCCTGGACAAAAAAACAGAGTGACTTAACCAAAACAGCAGATGTGCATATCACACACAGGAGGTGCATCGCAAGTGTCAGGTTCCTCTGTGCTTCCACTCTGCCATGGTGGATACTACACTGTAGGGCCTATAAGACCCCTTCTTAATAAGGCCACTACTTTCAAGAGGAAGACATGGAGCTGACTTTATTAACACAGAGGGGGGAGAAAAGCACACAGATAGTTAGACAAAATGAAGAGACAGAAGAATATGTCCCATATGAAAGAACAGGACAAATTACAGCAAGAGACCTTAGTGAGATGGAAATAAGTTATTACAATAAAATAATGGTTATAAAGATACTCACTGGACATGAGAAAAGAGTGGAAGACATCAGTGAGACCCTCAAGAAAAGGATAAAAAAGAACCAATCAGAAATGAACAAAACAATGAATGAAATTAAAAATACACTAAATGGAATAAATACTGCACTACAGGAAACAGAAGAATGAATCAGCTCCCTGGAGGATAGAGTAAAGGAAAGTAATCAAGCTCAGCAGGTGAGAGGAAAAAAAAGATATTATGTAAAATGATAGTAGACTTTGGGAACTCAGTGACCCCATCAAGCATAATAACATTTGTATTATAGGGATCCCAGAAAGAAAAGAGAGAGAAAAGGAGGGAAAATTTTATTTGAAGAAGTAATAGCTGAAAAATACAAGAATCTGGGAAAGGAAACAGAAATTCAGATCCAGGAAGAACAGAGAGCCCCCAACAAAATCAACCCAAGGACCTCCATGCCAATACACATAGTAATTAAAATGTCAAAAAGTAGTAATAAAGAGAGAATTTTAAAAGCAGCAAGAGAAGAGTAAACAGTTACATACAAGGGAAACCCCATATGGCTATCAGCAGATTTTTAAGCAGAAACTTTTCAGGACAGAAGAAAATGAAATGATCTATTCAACTGGCTAAAAGGAAAACAGCTGCAGCCCAGAGTACTCTATCCATCAAAGCTATATTCCAGACTAGGAGAGATAGTTTTCCAGACAAACAAAAGTTAAAGGAATTCATGACCAGTAAGCTAGCCCTAAAAGAAAAGTTAAAGGGGACTCTCTGGGGGGAAAGGAATGACCATAAGTAAGAGTAAGAAATGTGGGAAGCAAAAAAGCAGTAAAAATAAGTACAACGGTAAAAATCAGACAAGGGACTCACAAAATAAAAGTATGCAAAATATAACACCACATACCTAAAATGTGGATGGTAAAGGGTAAAGAATAGATTCAAATGTAAGTGACTATCAGCTTCATATGGACTGTGATATGCAGAAGATGTTATACACAAATGTAGTGGCAACCACAAATCAAAAGCCAAAAGCTTATGCAAGAGACAAAAAGAAAGGAATCCAAATATGTTTCTAAAGAAACCCAAATAATCATGAGAGGAGGGAGCAAGGGAATAGAGAATAACTACAGAAACAACTAAACACAAGTAAAAATGGCAATAAATACATACAAATAAATAATTATTCTGAAGGTAAACAGACTAAAAACATTAATCAAAAGACATGGGGTGATGGATTAGAAAAAAAGGAAACAAAAACAAAAAACAAACAAGACTCACCTATATGCTGTCTAATTTCAGACCTAAACACACCTGCGGATTGAAATTGAGAGGATGAAGAAATATTTATCATGCAAGTGGATGTGAAAAGAAAGTTAGGGTAGCCATATTTATATCAGACACAATAAACTTTGAAACATGACCATAACAGTGCACCTGGGTGGCTCAGTTGGTTAAATGGCTGCCTTTGGCTCAGGTCATGATCCCAGGGTCCAGGGATCATGTCCCACATCTGGCTCCCTGCTCAGCAAGGAATCTGCTTCTCCCTCTCCCTCTGCTGCCCATTTGGTCTCTCTCAAATAAATAACTATAATCTTTTTTAAAAAATAAAAAAAAATAAAACATGACCATAACAAAAGACAAAGAAGGACACTATGTAACCATAAAAGGGACAATCCAACAAGAATATCTAACAATTGTAAATATTTATGCACCCAACATGGAAGCACCCAAATACATAAGACAGTCAATAACAAACATAGATAATCTAATCAATAGTAATAAAAAATAGTACAGAACTTTATCATCCCACTTACATCAATGTACAGATTATCCAAAGAGAACACTATCAAGGAAACCATGGCTTGGGGTGCCTGGTTGGCTCAGTTGTTAAGCGTCTGCTTTTGGCTCAGGTCATGATCCTGGCATCCTGGTATCGAGCCCCACATCGATCCCTGCTCAGCAGGAAGCCTGCTTCTCCCTCTCCCACTCCCCCTGCTTGTGTTCCTTCTCTCACCATGTCTCTCTCTGTCAAAAAAATAAACAAAATCTAAAAAAAAAAGTGGCTTTGAAAGACAGATTGGACCAGATGGACTTAACAGATATATTCAGAACTTTCCATCCTGAAAGAACAGAATACACATTAATTTCAATTGCAAATCGGAGGGGGAGAAGAACCATGAGAGACGATGGACTCTGAAAAACAAACTGAGGGTTCTAGAGGGGAGGGGGGTGGGAGGATGGGTTACCCTGGTGATGGGTATTGAGGAGGGCACGTTCTGCATGGAGCACTGGGTGTTATGCACAAACAATGAATCATGGAACACTACATCTAAAAATAATGATGTAATGTATGGGGATTAACATAACAATAAGAAAAAAAAGAAAAAAGAAAAACAGTGGAGAGAGTGGACACCCCTGTCATGTTCCTGACCTTAGGGAGAAAGCTCTCAGTTTTTCTCTGTTGAGAATGGTATTCATTGTAGGCTTTTAGTATGGGGGATGGGCCAAATACATAATGGGTATTAAGGAGGGCACTTGTTATCTTGAGCACTGGGTGTTATATACAAGTGATGAATCACTAAATTCTAGTCCTGAAACCAATATTACACCATATGGTTTTTTTAATATTTAATTTTTTATTGTTATGTTAATCACCATACATTACATCATTACCTTTCGATGTAGTGTTCCATGATTCATTGTTTGTGCACAACACCCAGTGCTCCATGCAGAATGTGCCCTATTTAATACCCATCACCACGCTAACCAATCCTTCCACCCCCCGCCCCTCTAGAAATCTCAGTTTGTTTTTCAGAGTCCATAGTCTCTCATGCTTCGTCTCCCCCTTCGATTTCCCCCCTTCATTCTTCCCCTCCTGCTATCTTCTTCTTCTTCTTTTTTTTTTTTCTTAACATATATTGCATTATTTGTTTCAGAGGTACAGATCTGTGATTCAACAGTCTTGCACAATTCACAGCGCTCACCACAGCACAAACACTCCCCAGTGTCTATCACCCAGCCACCCCATCCCTCCCACCCCACCCCCCACTCCAGCAACACTCAGTTTGTTTCCTGAGATTAAGAATTCCTAATATCAGTAAGGTCATATGATACATGTCTTTCTCTGATTGCCTTATTTCGCTCAGCATAACACCCTCCAGTTCCATCCACGTCGTTGCAAATGGCAAGATCTCATTCCTTTTAATGGCTGCATAATATTCCATTGTATATGTATACCACCTCTTCTTTATCCATTCATCTGTCGATGGACATCTTGGCTCTTTCCACAGTTTGGCTATTGTGGACATTTCCGCTATTAACATTGGGGTGCACCTACCCCTTCGGATCCCTACATTTGTATCTTTGGGGTAAATACCCAATAGTGCAATTGCTGGATCATATGGTAGCTCTATTTTCAAATTTTTGAGGAACATCCAGACTGTTTTCCAGAGTGGATGCACCAGCTTGCATTCCCACCAACAGTTTAGGAGGGTTCCCCTTTCTCCGCATCCCTGCCAACATCTGTCGTTTCCTGACTTGTTAATTTTAGCCATTCTGACTGGTGTGAGGTGGTATCTCATTGACGTTTTGATTTGGATTTCCCTGATGCCGAGCGATGTTGAGCACTTTTTCATGTGTCTGTTGGCCATTTGGATGTCTTCTTTGGAAAAATGTCTGTTCATGTCTTCTGCCCATTTCTTGATTGGATTCTTTGTTCTTTTGGTGTTGAGTTTGGTGAGTTCTTTATAGATTTTGGATACTAGCCCTTTATCTGATATGTCATTTGCAAATATCTTCTCCCATTCTGTCAGTTGTCTTTTGGTTTTGTTGACTGTTTCCTTTGTTGTGCAAAAGCTTTTTGTCTTGATGAAATCCCAAAAGTTCATTTTTGCCCTTGCTTCCCTTGCCTTTGGCGATGTTTCTAGGAAGAAGTTGATGCGGCTGAGGTCGAAGAGGTTGCTGCCTGTGTTCTCCTTTAGGATTTGGATGGACTCCTGTCTCACATTGAGGTCTTTCAACCATTTGGAGTCTATTTTTGTGTGTGGTGTAAGGAAATGGTCCAGTTTCATTCTTCTGCATGTGGCTGTCCAATTTTCCCAGCACCATTTGTTGAGGAGACTGTCTTTTTTCCATTGAACATTCTTTCTGGCTTTGTCGAAGGTGAGTTGACCATGGAGTTGAGGGTCCATTTCTGGGTTCTCTATTCTGTTCCATTGATCTAAGTGTCTGTTTTTGTGCCAGTACCATACTGTCTTGATGATGAGGGCTTTGTAATAGAGCTGGAAGTCCAGAATTGTGATGCTGCCAGCTTTGCTTTTCTTTTTCAACATTCCTCTGGCTATTTGGGGTATTTTCTGGTTCCATACAAGTTTTAGGATTATTGGTTCCATTTCTTTGAAAAAAGTGGATGGTATTTTGATGGGGATTGCATTGAATGTGTAGATTGCTCTAGGTAGCATTGACATCTTCACAATATTTGTTCTTCCAATCCATGAGCATGGAACGTTTTTCCATTTCTTTGTGTCTTCCTCAATTTCTTTCATGAGTATTTTATAGTTTTCTGAGGACAGATCCTTTGCCTCTTTGGTTAGATTTATTCCTAGGTGTCTTATGGTTTTGGGTGCAATTGTAAAAGGGATCGACTCCTTAATTTCTCTTTCTTCTGTCTTGTAGCTGGTGTATAGGAATACCACTAATTTCTGTGCATTGATTTTATATCCTGCCACATTGCTGAATTCTTGTATGAGTTCTAGCAGTTTTGGGGTGGAGTTTTCCACATAAAGTACCATATCATCTGCAAAGAGTGAGAGTTTGACTTCTTCTTTGCCAATTTGGATGCCATTTATTTCTTTCTGTTGTCTGATTGCTGTGGCTAGGACTTCTAATATTATGTTGAATAGCAGTGGTGATAGTGGACATCCCTACCATGTTCCCGACCTTAGGGGGAAAGCTCTCAGTTTTTCCCCATTGAGAATGATATTCGCTGTAGGTTTTTCATAGATGGCCTTTATGATATTGAGGTATGTACCCTCTATCCCTATACTCTGAAGAGTTTTGATCAAGAAAGGATGCTGTACTTTGTCAAATGCTTTTTCTGCATCTATTGAGAGGATCTTATGATTCTTGTTCTTTCTTTTGTTAATGTATTGTATCACGTTGATTGATTTGGGGATGTTGAACCAACCTTGCAGTCCAGGGATAAATCCCACTTGGTCGTGGTGAATAATCCTTTTAATGTACTGTTGGATCCTATTGGCTAGTATTTTCGTGAGAATTTTTGCATCCATGTTCATCAAGGATATTGGTCTATAATTCTCCTTTTTGATGGGGTCTTTGTCTGGTTTGGGGATCAAGGTAATGGTGGCCTCATAAAACGGGTTTGGAAGTTTTCCTTCCATTTCTATTTTTTGGAACAGTTTCAGAAGAATAGGTATTAATTCTTCTTGAAATGTTTGGTAGAATTCCCCTGGGAAGCCATCTGGCCCTGGGCTTCTGTGTTTTGGGAGATTTTTGATGACTGCTTCAATTTCCTTAGTGGTTATAGGTCTGTTCAGGTTTTCTATTTCTTCCTGGTTCAGTTTTGGTAGTTGGTACATCTCTAGGAATTCATCCATTTCTTCCAGGTTATCTAATTTGCTGGCATAGAGTTGCTCATAATATGTTCTTATAATTGTTTGTATTTCCTTGTGTTGGTTGTGATCTCTCTTCTTTAATTCATGATTTTGTTGATTTGGGTCATTTCTCTTTTCTTTTTGATAAATCTGGCCAGGGGTTTATCAATCTTGCTAATTCTTTCAAAGAACCAGCTCCTAGTTTCGTTGATCTGTTGTACTGTTCTTTTGGTTTCTATTTCATTGATTTCTGCTCTGATCTTTATTATTTCTCTTCTCCTACTGGGTTTAGGCTTTCTTTGCTGTTCTTTCTCCAGCTCCTTTAGGTGTAGGGTTAGGTTGTGTACTTAAGACCTTTCTTGTTTCTTGAGAAAGGCTTGTATTGCTATATACTTCCCTCTTAGGACTGTCTTTACTGCATCGCAAAGATTTTGAACAGTTGTGTTTTCATTTTCATTCATTTCCATGAATTGTTTTAATTCTTCTTTAATTTCCTGGTTGACCCATTCATTCTTCAGTAGGATGCTCTTTAGCCTCCATGTATTTGAGTTCTTTCCGACTTTCCTCTTGTGATTGAGTTCTAGTTTCAAAGCACTGTGGTCTGAAAATAGGCAGGGAATGATCCCAATCTTTTGGTACTGGTTGAGACCTGATTTATAACCTAGGATGTGAACGATTCTGGAGAATGTTTCATGGGCACTAGAGAAAAGTGTGTATTCCGTTGCTTTGGGATGGAATGCTCTGAATATGTCTGTGAAGTCCATTTGGTCCAGTGTGTCATTTAAAGTCTTTATTTCCTTGTTGATCTTTTGCTTAGATGATCTGTCCATTTCAGTGAGGGGGGTGTTAAAGTCCCCCACTATTATTGTATTGTTGTCGATGTGTTTCTTTGCTTTTGTTATTAATTGCCTTATATAATTGGCTGCTCCCATGTTAGGGGCATAGATATTTACAATTGTTAGATCTTCTTGTTGGATAGACCCTTTAAGTATGATATAGTGTCCTTTCTCATCTCTTATTACAGTCTTTGGTTTAAAATCTAATTTGTCTGATAGAACGATTGCCACCCCAGCTTTCTTTTGATGTCCATTAGCATGGTAAATGGTTTTCCACCCCTTCGCTTTCAATCTGGGGGTGTCTTTGGGTCTAAAATGAGTCTCTTGCAGACAGTATATTGATGGGTCTTGTTTTTTAATCCAATCTGATAGCCTGTGTGTATTGATTGGGCCATTCAGCCCATTTACATTCAGGCTAACTATTGAAAGATATGAATTTAGGGGTGCCTGGGTGGCTCAGTCGTTAAGCGTCTGCCTTCGGCTCAGGTCATGATCCCAGGGTACTGGGATCGAGCCCCACATCGGGCTCCCTGTTCAGCGGGAGCCTGCTTCTCCCTCTCCCCTCCCCCTGCTTGTGTTCCCTCTCTGGCTGTGTCTCTCTCTGTCAAATAAATAGAATCTTTAAAAAAAAAAAAAAGAAAGATATGAATTTAGTGCCATTGTATTGCCTGTAAGGTGACGGTTACTGTATATTGTCTGTGTTCCTTTCTGGTCTACATTGCTTTTAGGCTCTCTCTTTGCTTAAAGGACCCCTTTCAATATTTCTTGTAGGGCTGGTTTTGTGTTCACATATTCCTTTAGTTTTTGTTTTCCTGGAAGCTTTTTATCTCTCCTTCAATTTTCAATGACAGCCTAGCTGGATATAGTATTCTTGGCTGCATATTTTTCTCATTTAGTGCTCTGAATATATCCTGCCATCCTTTCTGGCCTGCCAGGTCTCTGTGGATAAGTCTGTTGCCAATCTAATATTTCTACCATTGTAGGTTACATATCTCTTCTCCCGAGCTGCTTTCAGGATTTTCTCTTTGTCTCTGAGACTCGTAAGTTTTACTATTAGATGTCGGGGTGTTGACCTATTTTTCTTGCTTTTGAGGGGAGTTCTCTGTGCTTCCTGGATTTTGATGCCTGTTTCCTTCCCCAAATTAGGGAAGTTCTCTGCTATAATTTGCTCCAATATACCTTCTGCCCCTCTCTCTCTTTCTTCTTCTTCTGGGATCCCAATTATTCTAATGTTGTTTCGTCTTATGGTATGGCTTATCTCTCGAATTCTGCCCTCGTGATCCAGTAGTTGTTTATCTCTCTTTTTCTCAGCTTCTTGATTTTCCATCATTTGGTCTTCTATCTCACTGATTCTTTCTTCTGCCTCATTTATCCTAGCTGTTAGCGCCCCCATTTTTTATTGCACCTCATTAATAGCCTTTTTGATTTCGACTTGGTTAGATTTTAGTTCTTTTATTTCTCCAGACAGGGTTTCTCTAATAACCTCCATGCTGTTTTGAAGCCCAGCTAGTATCTTTAAAGTGATGATTCTGAACTCTAGATCTGACATTGTAGTAATGTCCGTATTGAGTAGGTCCCTGGCAGTTGGTACTACCTCTTGTTCTTTTTGTTGAGGTGATTTTTTCCGTCTTGTCATTTTGTCCAGAGGAGAATAGATTAATGAAAGAACAAAATGCTAGCAGGGTAACAACATCCCCAGAAAATATACTCTAAACAAATCAGAAAAGACCTAAAGCCGGGGGAAAAGAAAGGAAAAGAAAGAAAAAAGAAAAAGAATAAAAAAAGATAAAAACAAACAAAAACAGAACAAAACAAAACAAAAAACACCAGAATATGATCAAATATGATCAGGCTGGTACATAGATCAGTGCCACACACTAGATTTTGGGTGTTTTTTGGTCTGTTAGAAGAAAGTGACTCCCAAAATTTTAAAGAAAGAAAAACTTATATATGTACAAAAATACGGGTTGATATGATGAAGGGATGGAATATGACTGTAAAGATGAAAATTATAAAAAATTTTATAGATGGAATTGATAAGAAGTTATTTGAAAAAAGAAAGAAAAGGATTTAAAAAAAAAAGAAAAAAAAGGGAGAGAATGTGATCATGCGGGAGAGTAGAACAAAACCATATACTAGATATTAGGGTATATTTTGATATGTTATATGAAACTAACTCAAAATTTTAAAGAGAGAACTACTTCTATATCTATGCCAAAAATAAGGGTAACTACTATGAAGGGAGAGAATATGACTCTAAAAATGAAAAATAAAAATGTTTTTTAAAAAAGTGATTGATAAGATGTTGGTTGAAATAGGGAAAATGAAAAATTCAAAAAAAAAAAAGACAGTTAAAAAAAAATAACTTTGATAGACTAAAGAATCATGTTAAAAAAAAGCCATGGATTCTATATGCAGTATTCCTCTAGCATTGGAGTTCTGCCGTTCTCATTGATGGGTAAACTTGGTCTTGGCTGGCTGTTCTTGCTGATCTTCTGGGGGAGGGGCCTGTTGCCGTGGTTCCCAAATGTCTTTGCCAGAGGCGGAATTGCCCCGCCCTTGCCCATTCAGGCTAAGTAATCTTCTCAGGTTTGCTCTCGGAAGCTTTTGTTCCCTGCAAGCTTTCTGTACAGCTTTGGAGGATGAGAGTGAAAATGGCAGCCTCCCAATCTCTGACCCAGAGGAGTGGAGAACTCGGGGCCCCACTCCTCAGTGAGTCCCCAGAGAAAAGCAGTGAGTCACTCCTGTCTCCCCCATCTCTGGCCGCACTCCGTGCTCACCCGGCCTGTTACCAAGCGTTTCTATCTCTGGAACCCGACTGTGTGTGGTCTCCAAACCCAGCAGATCCCTTGGTGCGCTCCCACGCCACTCCTCCTGGGGAGGAAGGGGAGTGTCCCCAGAACTGCCACTTGTTGGGTCCGTGCTGGAAGCATTCAGTTCTTATTTCCAGTCAGCTTTCTCTACAGTCTACACTTGTCAGAGAGTGATCAAATTTAAATATCAGTTGAACATTTCACTCCTCTACTCAAAATCATCTGTGGTTTTCCTCTCATGCAGAGTAAAACTTAACAACTTCACATGCACTGCATTGTCCCCTGGTCCTGCAGCTATTTTTTTCTTAATTTACTCATAATCTAGTTTCGTACTTACCTGCTTCCCTGAGGTTGCACTAGACTCTGAAGCCCCCATGTAAGACCCACACCATGTGCTTTTCTTGGACCCACTGTTAATCATACTCTTCCTGGAACAACCCACTTTGTGGCTCTATATGCACTCCAATTTATTTCTAATGTTTTTGTCTCCTGGTGACAGACGGTAAGGTTAGAGCTCCCCTTTGCACTTTGACTCACCGCATTGTTTTTAATGAAGTGGTGCCAAAAACTGGTTGTAGCCCATAGTCAGCACTCAATAAATAATGACTAAAACACTGGATGCTAAAGTTAATCACAGTCCTGTCCATAGATGTATAACCAACAAAGAATTAAAAACACAGTCTACTGATTACACCAATTATTCAGTGAGATTTATTATTGGCTAGTAGCAATTAGGCAACCCAATGGAGAAAAACATAACATTATTTTCCCTTTGGAATAGAGCAGCTTAATAAATTATAACTCTTGGACAATGTTCAAGTGCATAAGAGACTAGTAAGAGAAGTAAAATTACCATGCTCTTTAGGTCCCCTCTTTCTTCCTACTGTGGTATCAATAAAGCCAGTTTTGGAAGTTATATTATTTTTCAGAGGATCAACACATGTAATTATCTGTTTTGAAATGAGATTCTATAATATCCTTCTGCCCTTGTGATGGCAATACTCATTATAAGCAAGCTTAAGAAGACAAGTGGAACTTTCACGTGCCAGGTTTAGAGGTATACTATTAAATGATTGTTTGGTAGAAAAAAAATACTTAGGCTTAAAATATTTTAGATTTAATAATTTATTTTGGACTTGAGAAAAACAGGAGTTAAAAATATTAATTTTGCAAATAATGAAAACTAAAAAATGTAAAGGGATAATTTTATTCTTTGCTGCACAAATTGTTTACCAGTTCCAGGTTTCTCTGTGGTGAGTTTCAATGGGAGAAATATATATTTCAAAATTTTCTTCAATTTAAGGTGTTCCACTTTTTATGAATTTTAATAATTATATCATATTATAATATTTTATTTAGAACATATATGATAATTACCAGGTGTATAGCTGTTAGTGATATATTTTGGCATTTAATACACTAAGTTTAAAGTATTAAGTGTTAAATTAAATCACAACAATTAATAAGAGTAAGTGATGAATAAAGAAACTCAAGATGAAACTTAAAAAATAATAACACTAAATGTTGAAGGTGGAGTGCTATATTTTCATCCCCCAAAACATTAATCACATGTGTACGAATTAGAATCTTCAAGAACTCTTTAAGGCAATATTTCCCAATCATTTATTATCTGTCACATTAGAAGTAACAAACATATATGGGTTTTTCTTACTCCATCACTCTAGCTGTTAGTAATATTATAAGATGAAGAATTCACAGTATTTTAACAGATATATATATATATATATATATATATATATATATATATATATATATAAGAGAGATCAAATTTAATCTAATTATTACAAACATATATTTTTTATATTATCATTTTTCCAAATCCAACAACCAGTATTTATTCAGGATCTTTCCATTGTCCATCACAATGGAGAGAGGCTGATCATATATTTAGGATAATTAGAATAAGATGGTGTGGGAGAGAATATTGTATAGTACAATCTTAATATTTTACTAAATTTACATGAAGGTTGATGAATAAAATCTGTACAAATAGAAGAAACTGGCACGTCACTGTAAAAGAAATTAACAACCACACTCATCAGACTAAAAGTATTTTTATTTACTACAACAGTGTGTGGTCCCTTCTTCCTGCCACAGATTCCATTTCCATCAATCTTATGGGATGGAAAGAGGAAGACAAGGAAGGGGATTGGTTAGGGGTGGGCTTGAAGACTGTAATAGGTTGCAAGTACATGCATTTTAGGACTAGATGTATAAATATGATGAAAAAGAAAAAAGGAAAGCATGTAGAGAAAACATTTTTTAACTCATAGTATAATGGGAAAATCAGCTGACAGGAGGAATAGTGAACAAATTGGTGACTAGGAGGCCAGTAATCTTTGTTCATATAATGTAGGATTTTTGATACCTACAGTAATCAGGACATGTATCATATGGAAGTATGCACATAAAACCATATAATTTTATGATAAATAATTTGAGTATTATGAGTGAGAAAAAAGTTAGATTGATTTATATTTAATCTATTAAAAATTTTAAATATACAAATATCTCTAAACTGTTTTGCAGACAGTAAGGAGGTTAAAGATTTCATAGATTGCAGAAGGTCTGTAATCATTTTTTTCCCCTAAGAATTATTTACTATTCAACTTCTTGAAGGTATGCCGAAACACGTTTTGTTGTTCATGGGATATGATGAAGTGACCTTATGACTGAGACACAGTTTAATAGTAGTTGGTTTGTCACTCTGAATTTACTGAGAGATATAAGAAGGTAGATTGTTGTTCAGGTTTTGATAAAATCAGTTGAAATTTTCAGTACTTCAGGATTTTTCACAGGACATATGTGGACAACATAATAATGGCACATTTACATGATTTGAAACTAAAGTGGTTCAATAAAGAAGTTTTATTCAAGTAATGATTGATGATCAATATACTGAGTAGGAGCTAGATGAAAGTAATTTCTGTGTTTAATAGTTTGCATGACTGCCATATTTAGAAACTCATTTTATGTTCAATACTGAAAAAAAATTGAGGATGATATTTTATTACTCTATTTTTATACAGATTATGCCTCCAACGCTGACAAATCTCACAGTTGTGATAGAATTTATCCTCATGGGATTTTCTACCAACAAAAATATATGCATTTTTCATTTAGTGCTCTTCTTTTTTATTTATTTCTGTGCTCTGATGGGCAATGTCCTCATCATCATGATCACAATTTTGGACCAGAATCTTCACACTCCCATGTACTACTTCTTGAATAATTTATCCTTTTGGGATCTCTGCCTAATTTCAGTCACCATTCCTAAATCCATTGCCAACTCCTTGTCTCACAGTAACTCCATCTCATTCACTGGCTGCATTGCCCAGGTCTTTCTGGTGGTTTTTTCAGCAACTACAGAACTACACCTGCTGACAGCAATGTGCTTTGACCGCTATGCTGCCATATGCCATCCCCTGCACTATGAAATCATCATGAACAAAGACATGTGTGTTCAGCTGATAGGTGTATCTTGGCTGGGTGGGAGTCTGATTGCTTTGATGCACACAGTTGGTACTTTCTCCTTATCCTACTGTGGGTCTAACATAGTCCATCAGTTCTTTTGTGACATCCCCCAGTTATTGGCTATTTCTTGCTCAGAAAATTTAATGATAGAAATTGTACCTATCCTCATTAGTGTGGTGTTGGATATCTGTTGTTTTATTTACATCATTATTTCCTATGTGAACATCCTTTCCACTGTCAAGAAGATTCCTTCAAGAGAAGGTCAGTCAAAAGCCTACTGCACTTGCCTTCCACATCTGGTGGTAATTATATTATTTCTCTTCACTGGCATCTTTGCTTATCTGAAGCCAGCTTCAGGGATTCCTTCTATTAGTGACGTTTTAATTTCTATGTTCTACACTATGGTGCCTCCAACCTTCAATCCCATTATATACAGTCTAAGAAATAATGCCATGAAAACATCACTGCAGAGGTTGCTAAAAAAAATATTCACCAAAAAGTAAAAGTTATTTTCTCTTTTTGTTTTGCATTTTCAATAATAAATACCATCTACAATTTTACACACATTATTTCTTAGTATATTTGCTTCAAATTTTTCTAGAACTGTTTTAGGTTTAAAAAAATTGAGAGGGAATACAGAAATTTTCCATATAACCATTACATCCACAAATGCATAACCTTCCTGAGTAACAATATAACTCACCAGAATCACATTTTTTAACAAAGATATACCTACATTTAAACCTCATGATTAGTCCATAGTCCATAGTTTACATTAGGGATTCTCTTAGTGCTTTACATCTATGGGTTTGGACAAATACATAATGACATACAGTCATCACTATAATGTCTCACAGAGCATTTGTACTACCCCAAAACTCCACCACACCCTGACCATTTTTGTACCCTAACCCCCATCAGACCAGGTATTCAATGATCTTTTTATTGTCTCCATATTTTTGGCTTTCCCAGAATGTCATGTACTTGGAATTATATAATATACAATCTATTCAGATTGGCTTTCCTTATTTAGTACCATACATTTAAATTTTCTCCATGTGATTTTGTGGCTAGATAGCTCATTTCCTTTTATTGCTATATAATATCCCATTATCTTCATGTACTACAATTATTTATCCATTCACCTACTAAAGAACATTTTGGTTCCCTCCAAATTTTGGCAATTAACAATAAAGCTGCTCTAAACATCCTTGTGCAGTTTTATTTGTGTACATAAGTTTTCTTTGGATAAATATAGAGGGGCATGTTTGCAGGATTGTGTGGTAAAATTATATTCAGTTTTCAAAATTTTAATTCTAGTATGTTTAACATAAAGTGTTATATTAGTTTCAGGTGTGCAATATAGTAATTCAACATTTCCATACATCACCCTGTGTTCAGCACAACAAATGCATTCCTTAATCCTCATCACCTATTTCATTCATCTCTCCACCCACCTCGCCTCTGGTAACCATCAGTTTGTTCTCTATACTTAAGAGTCTATTTCCTGGGTGCCTGGGTGGCTCAGTTGTTAAGCGTCTGCCTTCGGCTCAGGTCATGATCCCAGGATCTGGGATCGAGCCCCGCATCGGGCTCCCTGCTCCGTGGGAAGCCTGCTTCTCCCTCTCACACTCCCCTTGCTTGTGTTCCCTCTCTTGCTGTGTGTCTCTCTGTCAAATAAATATTTTGATACCTACAGTAATCAGGACATGTATCATATGGAAGTATGCACATAAAACCATATAATTTTATGATAAATAATTTGAGTATTATGAATGAGCTGCTTTTGCTACATTCCAAAGTTTTGGACCATTGTGCCAAAAAGCTATCAGCTGATAGCTTTATGGGGTTCATTTTCTTTTTTTCATGTGATTTTTTATTTCTTCTTTTATTTCCTGCTTAAACCATTCATTCTTTATTAGCATGTTGTTTAACCTCCATGTGTTTGTGCTCTTTTCAAATTTTTTCTTGTGGTCAATTTCTAGTTTCATAGTTTTGTGATCAGAAGAGATGCATGGTATGACTTCAATTTTTTTAAAGATTTTATTTATTTATTAAAGAGAGAGAGACAGAGAGAGTACAAGCAGGGGGAGGGGCAGAGGGAGAAGTAGACTCCCTGCTGAGCAGGGATCCCAATGTTGGGCTCTATCCCAGGACCCTGGGATCATGACCTGAACCCAAGGCAGACACTTCACTGACTGAGCCACCCAGACACCCTTCACTTCAATCTTTGTTAATTTTTTGAGTCTTGTTTTGTGTCCTAGTATGTGATTTATTCTGGAGGATGTTCCAAGTACACTTGAAAAGAATGCATATTCTGCTGTTTTAGGACAGAACATTCTGAATATATCTGTGATAACCATCTGGTCCAGTATGTCATTCAAAGACATTCTTTACTTGTTGATTTTCTGTTTAGACGATCTGTCCATTGATATAAATGGGGTGTTAAAGTCTCCTACTATTATTGTATTAATATTGATTATTTCTTTGTTGTTTGTTATTAACTGTTTTATGTATTTAGGTGTTCCCATATTGGGTGCACAAATATTTACAATTATTATAACTCATTTTTTTGAATTATAACTTCTTGTTGAACTATTGCATTTATTATTATATAGTGCCCCTCTTTGTTTTTTGTTATGGTCATTGTTTTAAAATTTATTTTGTCCAATATTAGAGTTTTGTGACTCTGGCTTTCTTTTGACATCCATTTGCATGATATGTTTCTCCATCCCCTCACTTTCAATCTTCAATTTACAATTATTGGGGCACCTGGGTGGCTCAGGTTTTATTTTTATTACTTGTTTATTGTTTCTTTTGCAGTTTTTTTTTATTACGTTTTATTACTTGTTTATTGTTTCTTTTGCAGTTTTTTTTTTTTTGATCCTTTCTTCTCTTGCTCTTTCATGGTTTGTTGGTTTTCTTTAATGATATACTTAAATTTCTTACTCTTTGCTTTTTATGTATCTATTGCTGTTTTTTTTATTTGTGGTTATCATTTGGTTTATGTGTAACATCCTCTGCATACCCATCTATATTAAGCTGATGGTTGCTTATTAATATTATTAATTATTGCTTAATTTTGAAATCATTCTTTTCTCCTCTCCCCTACAGATTTCAGATATTTGGTATTATATTTTACATCCTTTCATTTTATAAATCCTTTGAATGATTTTTACAGAAATATTCATTTTTACTGTTTTTGAGTTTCCTAATTCATACTGACACTTTTATCCTCTCTTTTCCACTCAAATAGTCCTCTTTAGTATTTCTTGCAGGCCTGGTTTGGTGTCATAAACTCTTTAGTTTTTCTTTCTATGAGAAACTCTAGCTCTCCTCCTATTCTGAATGACAGCCTTGCTGGATAGAATATTCTTGGCTGCAGATTTTTCCCTTTCAGCATTTTGTATATATCATGACACTCCCTTATGGCCTGCAAAGTTTTTAGTAAAAAATCAGCTGATAGCTTTATGGGGTTTATTTGTATATAACTGCATTCTGTCGTCTTGTAACCTTTAAAGTTGTTTCTTTATAACTACTTTTTGCTATTTTAATTTCTGTGAGTCCTGGTGTGAACCTCCTTGGGTTTAATTTGTTTTGGAATCTCTTTGTCTCATGCATTTGGAACTCTATTTTCCTCCCCGGATTTGGGGAGATTTTATCTATTATTTCTTCAAATACATTTTCTGCTCCCTTTCTCTCTCTTCTCCTTCTGGTGTCCCTATAATGTAAATGTTATTATACTTGATGGATTCACTGAGTTCTCTATGTCTATTCTCATTATCAAGTGTTTGTCTCTCATCTGTTCAGCTTGATTGCTTTCTAGTACTCTATTCTCCAGGACACTGACACATTCCTCTGCTTTTTTAATCTACTACTTATTTCATCTATTTTATTTGTTATTGTATTTATTGAGTTCTTCATCTGTGATATGTTTATTTTATCTCTGTAAAGGGTCTCAAAAATGTCCTCCACCCTTTTCTGAAGTTCAGTGAGTATCTTTATGATCACTAAAGTAAATTCTCATTCAGGTATACTACTTATTTCTGTTTCACTTAGATCTCCCACTGTGATTTTGCCATATTCTTTTATTTAGGAAAAATGCTATGTCTTTATTTTGTTGACCTCTCTGTGCCCATTTCTCTGTGTTAGGAAAGTCAGCTACATCTTCTGGTCTTAAAAATAGTGACTTTACAGGCACCTGGGTTACTCAGTTGGTTAAGCATCCCAATCTTGGTCTCTGCTCAGGTCATGACCTCAGGGTCATGAGATCAAGCCCCGCGTTGGGCTCTGTGCTGAGCGTGGAGCCTGATTAAGATTCTCTCTCTCCTGGAGCACCCGGGTGGCTCAGTCAGGTAAGCGTCTGCTTTTGGCTCAGGTCATGATCCCAGGATCCTCAGATCGAGCCCCACATCAGGCTCCCTGCTCAGCGGGGAGTCTGCTTCTCCCTCTGCCCTCCCCTTGCTTGGGCTCTCTCTCTGTCAAGTAAATAAATAAATAAAATCTTTAAAAGTAGAAAAATATTCTCTCTCTCCCTCTCTCTTTGTCCTCCCCCCACTTGCATGCTCTCTCTAAAAAAAAAGAAGAAAGAGGGGCACCTGGGTGGCTCAGATGGTTAAGCATCTGCCTTCGGCTCAGGTCATGATCCCAGGGTCCTGGGATCGAGTCCTGCATCAGGCTTCTTGCGAGGTGGGGAGCCTGCTTCTCCCTCTGCTTCTGCCTCTCTCTCTCTCTGACTCTCATGAATAAATAAATAAAATATTTTTAAAAAAGAAAAAAGAAAAAGAAAAATTGACTTTATGACGAGTTCCTTTTCTTTAATATTTTATTTATTTGACAGAAAGAGAGAGAGAGCACAAGGAGGGGGAGCAGGAGCAGGAGAGGGAGAAGTAGGCTCCCCACTAAGCAGGAAGCTCCATGTGGGGCTCAGTCCCAGGAAGCTGGGATCATGACCTGAGCCAAAGACAGATGCTTAACCAATTAAGCTACCGGGCGCTCCTGAAAAAGATTTCCTGTAGTGCCCTATAATAGTGTCCCCTTTCACCAGAACTTGGCTCTACAGGGGAGTTCCCTGTGTGTGCTGCTTGTATCTTGCTATTTTGTCTGGGTAGCTTTTCCCTTCAGTCCAGACATCTGCATTAACTCTTCCTGTGTGGGCTGTGCTTGCTCTCTGTGGAGTAAGTGAAAACTAGGCAGATGGGTTCCAAGAAGGCATAAACACAGGGGGGCTCATGGGTGAGACTGTGGTGTTATAAAATTTGCACTGAGCCACAAGTCTTAGGTAGGATCCCCCAAAGCATAGCAGCAGTGTAGTGGCAACAGCTGGGGGTGCAGTGCATGACAGGGCTGGTGCCAGGGTTGTGTGGCATCTGTTTGCTCTGCTGCTGGCATGGTGTGTAGCTTCTGTGCCCGTGCTGGTGGCTGGGTGTGTGTGGTGTCTGTGCTCATGCTAACTAAGCAGGGCACAACCTGTTAGCAAAATCTGTGTTGAGTCACTAGTTCTTGGCTGGATCTCCCAAAGTATGATGGCCATAGAGGGTGCTGTGCATGGAAGAAGTGGATGAGTGGGGTAGGTGCAGAAAGAAAAATAGGCTAAGTCCAGTGCCAAGGCCAGTAGGCGTAGAATGGTAATTCCTCTGGAGAACTTGTGGGTGAGATAGGCTATGTAGCAAGTATCTATGCAGTGCCACCTCCCACAGATGGCTGTGTTTATGCTGGGAGTTTGGGGAGAAAAAATGGTGACTGCCAGTTCCTTCGTTCCTGGAGAAGTCCCCCAACATGTTCTGAAATCCTTATAAACAGATCTCCCTTAAGTTTGCCCCATGTGTTGTGCAAACTGGATTCTATGTTGTCTTTCTGCAGGTTCTTTAAGGGCACAGACCTACATATCACTCACATTGACAGCCTGCCCAGTGCTGAGTTAGCTGACTTCTAAAGCTCCAGGGTCCAAGTCCACAGGTTATACAAACTCATGAAATTCAGCCCCTCTGGTTTTCAAGGCCTGACATTATGGGGAATCATTTTCCCCTTGTGGGCTCTCTGGTTCCTTCCACTTTCTATGCTCCTGCTCCCTCTCTTCCTCCCAGGGGGCAGCTCTCAACCACCATTTCTGCCCTTCCTAACCTCTCTGATGCAGCTGCTTATCTACATTTCACTGTGGAGTTTATTCTGCCACTCTTTGGATCACTCTCCAGTTTATTCATTCGGATGTGAATAATACCTAGTTGTAAACATGGAATGAGGTGAGTTTAAGGTCCTCCAACTCTGCCGTCTTCCCCAAGCATCCCTTATTCCTAGGTATCTTATTATATTTGGTGCAATTGTAAATGGGATTGATTATTTAATTTCTCTTTCTGCTCCATTATTGGGGTACAGAAATGCAACATATTTGGGAACACTGATTTTGTATCCTGTGATTTTTCTGAATTCATTTACCTGTTCTAGTAGTTTTTTGGTGTTGTTAGGGTTTTTGATATGTAGTATCTTGCCATCTGCAAATAGTGAAAGTTTTGCTTCTTCCTTACCACTTTTATTCTTTTTTTGTTGTCTAATTTCTGTGGCTAGGATTTCCACTCACCACTTGAATAAAAGTGGTGAGAATGGATATCCTTGTCTTATTCCTAACTTAGAGGGAAAGCTCTGTTTTTCCCAATTGAGTGTGATGTTCATTGTGTGTTTTTTTCATCAATGGCCTTTAGTATATTGAGGTAGGTTCCCTCTAAGCTTACTTTGTTGAGGGCTTTTATTATGAATGGATGTTGTACTTTGCCAAATCCTTTTTCTGTATCTATTAAAATGATCATTTTTTAAATCTTTTCTCTTAATGATGAGATGTATCATGTTGATTGGTTTGTAAATATTGAACCACACTTGCATCCCAGGAATAAATCCTATTTGATCATGGTTAATTATTTTTTTAATGTATTGTCAGATTTTGTTTGCTGATATTTTGTTGAAGATTTTTGCATCTATGTTCATCACAGATATAGGGCTGTGTTTCTCTCTTTTTTGTGTGTGGTTTCTTTATCTGGTTTTGTTATCACAGTGATAGTGGCCTCATAGAAAGAAGTTTGAAGTTTTCCTTCCTCTTCTTCTTTTGGACTACTTTGAGAAGAATAGGTATTAATTCTTCTTTAAATATTTAGTACAATTCACCTGTGACGTTGTCTAGTCTTGGACTTTTGTTTCTTGGGAGCTTTTTATTTTTTTTTTTTTTTGTTTTTTCCCTTGGGAGTTTTTTGATTACTGATTCAATCTCCTTGCTGGTAATTGGTCTGTTCAAATTTTGTACTTCTTTCTGCTTCAGTTTTTGTAGGTTATATGTTTCTAGGAATTTATCCATTTCTTCTTGGTTGTCAAATGTGTTGACATATAGTTTCTCATAATATTATTTTACAATTGTTTGTATTTCCATGATGTTGGTTGTTATTTCTCCTCTTTCATTTGTTATTTTGTTTACTTGAGTCCTTTTTTTTTGAGTCTGTCTAGAGATTGACTTTTTTGAAAGAACTACTCCTGGCTGTTGTGTTCTCTCTTCAAGGGTGGGTACTCTTTTCCTAAAGCCTTCTGGGCTCTCATGGAGCTGAGCCTACTGATTTTTAAAGTTCTACACTTTAAGTCTTACTGGTTCTAAGAGCTGATGAATTTCAGCTCATCTTACTTTCAAAACCAAATGTTATGGGGCATCCTCTTCCCTTAGTGGACTCCACAGTGTGTTAGTCCATTTCTTGCCCTTTACCATACCCCTGTCTCCTTACCAACTGTGGACAGTTGAGGTCCTTTTCACTCCAAAATTGCACATCTGCCCTTTCTATTTTCTTTGTTGTGGCCTCTTCTCTACTTTTAGTTGTGGAGTTTGTTCTGCTTGTCTTCAGTTTGTTTTCTGGGTTATTTATTGATGTGAGTGTTATTTAGTTGTATCCATGGGACAAGGCAAGCTTAGAGTCCCTCTGCCCTGCCATCTTCCACTGAATCTGCAGTTTTATTCTTTTGTATGTGGATATTAACCCCCCCTTCCCAAATTTATTGAAGACATTGTCCTTTACCCACTGTGTGTGCTTAAAGCCTTTGCTTGTAGCCCTTGTCTAACATTAGTTGTCTATAGATATGTGTGTTTATGTCTAGGCTCTCAAGTTTGTTTTCTTGATCTGTGCATGTTTTTATGCGAGCGCCATACTGTTTTGATTGCTATAGCTTTGTGGTATACTTTGAAGTCAGGAAGTGTGATGTCTCCAGTTTTGTTCTTCTTTCTCAAGATTGCTTTGGCTATTTGGTATCTTTTGTGGTTTCATACAGATTTTAGGAAAGGTTTTTGTTTGTTTTCTGTTTCTGTGAAAATTGCCATTGGAATTTGTTGGGATTGTATTGGGTGTAGATTGCTTTGAGTAGTATGAGTATTTTCACAATATTAATTCTTCCAATCCAAGATCCCAAGATATTTGTTTCCATTTATTGCTGTTTGTTTTCAATATCTTTCATGAATGTGTTTTTAGTGTAAAGTACCTGACTGAAAGCCTTTTTTAAATATAATGTAAATAACTGACATTAAGCTTTCAATTGCTAAGGTGGTCACTTGAAGATCATCTATTTCTAATTAAGTACTTTGCCAGCTACACAGCTGTAAAAGTAGCCAGGTCATCCACCCATGTAGTTCCTCTTTTTGATAAAGCTCTGGTTGAACTAGATAACTAACCATTTGAGTAATATTGCTTTTCCTTTCTTTTGCTTTAATTCCTGCTTTTATGTATTAAATACAATAATAAAAAGTGAGCCCATAAAATGCTAGACATCCTATCCTCAACTCTAGGAATGGCACAACACCAGATTTGTGCTTGCTCTCTCTCTGCACAATCTCACTCTTTGGCCTTGGGCATACCATGTAACCTCCAGGACTTGCAAGTAATAAACTACCCCCCCCCAAATTTACCTGATGGTTGTTAATAAGTTGAATATTGAAATTATAATGACCACAACATTTTCTCAAACGATTGGTAAGTATTGTGAGCCCAGGTAAGTCCCCCCAGGTATTCTGGCCATTAGCGTCAATATCAATAGGCTGACAGACCCCAAACAATCAGCAATATTGCGTAATTGTCCATTCAGTTAACTTATGGGAATGCCCTTTAGCTACCCCTGGCTTAATAACAAGCTAACCCTGGTGGGTAGCACTATCTGGAGGGGAACACTGCTTGCCAGGGGTGTGTCATGCTGCTGTGTGCTATTGCACATTGCCTCTGCCATGTGTTGCTTTCTGTATCCAAACCAAAATGCCACAACTGCCATTATAATCTTGTGCTCTCCCTGTACCAGTGTGACCAAAGCCTTATGGTCTAATGAGATAATTAGGCCCCTGATTATAAAGACCTTAATTGTCTACTAATGTGTTTGAGGGTCCTCCATGCCTTGATTCCAAGGAGAATTAAGGAAGGTGAACTGTATGTCAAGACTCTTGTCATAAGGAGATGCACTGGGCTAGAGGCACAAAGAAAGAATATTCTAGTAGATAAGGAAGATGGAGACCTCCAACTGCAATGACTGAGTTGGTGGGTGGTTCTGGGACTATGAGCCCTAACATAAATTACTGAAATAGTCTTAAAATAGGAAATCAATACTAGCATTAAAAGAAAAATACAGCAAAGACCTGAGGTTTCTGTATTACCACCTCACTTGCTGCTGTCACTCTTTAGTCCCTGATCCAATGGGATATCATGGGTCTAATTCCTGGCATGATGTAGCTAAAAAGATTAATAATGGACAAATATACATATCCTGAATATCTGGTGCCTGTCTTTGTCTCCTAAGCATCTTGAGGAGATGCAACAACTCTTCAAAAAATCCAAAATCCCTGTGGGAACTTCTTGGGCATTGCTCACTGCTATGGCATAATGGCATGAAGAGGCTCTGGTTTGTGTTCAAGAGGCCTAGGGACTTTACCCAAACACTCTATGCATGTTATGCTAATGGAGGTAGACCTTAATTCTGGTAAGGTCAATTTGTATCTTGGAAAGGTAAGCAGCCACCTCTAAAGAGGGTTCACAGGAATATCACCCACAAATTTTTCTGATAATATGTAATGTAAATGTAACAGGAAAAAATCAAAGAGTCAGAAACTGAGATTAGAAGCTATAGCTTAACTGAAATTCAAGCCTTTCTTAAAGTTTCTGCAGCAAGAATAAGAAGGGCTATTGCTGGTTTTTAGAGTGGGCTCTGAATCGTTACTCACAGATGCTGAAATCCATCAACTGACTTGTATGTCTAAAAATCCTAAAATCCATAAACATTTCAAAGATCCATCTAGGCTATTTGTCTACTTCCTCTGAGATACCACAGATTCTGAGCCCCCTTGGATTTCCGTGAATGGTATAGAACCAAGAAACATGCCTCATGAAATGTACCTGACACTAAGGAAACAGCTGACTGTTACAGAGTACTCTAGTGAGGGTGAAGAGGGATAGGGAAAGCAAAGGTCTCCAGAGCCTCTGATATTTGTACCAAGGCCCTCCCTCTCCTCACTGGAATATTTACTGACAGGCACCATGCCAAATCTTCTATCACAGTCTTCACTGTTAAGGCTCATGGTGAATGGAAAACATATGAAGCCCAAGTTCCACTGCACAAAATTGTCATAGCCCAATGGACTTATGACCATAGTGACCCAAATGTCTTCTCTTCATTTCCAACCCTGAAGATGCCCCATTTGACCCTGAGTCCAGGGAATTCATTTTAAATGGTGTTCACCATAATTAAAGGGCAGACTTATTGCGTTTATTTTTTATTTTTTATTATGTTCAGTTAACCACTGTATAGTACATAATTAGTTTTGATGTAGTGTTCAATGATTCATTAGTTAAGTATAATACCCAGTGCTCATCATAGCACGTGCCCTCCTCAATACCCATCACCCTGTTATCCCCTCCCCCCACCCTCCTCCCCTCTGAACCCCCCAGATTGTTTTTTGGGGTCCATAGTCTCTCATGGTTCATCTCCCTCTCTGATTTCTCCCCCTTTGGATTTTCCTCTCTTCCCCTATGGTCCTCTGTGCTATTGCTTATGTTCCACATATGAGTGAAACCATATGATAATTGTCCTTCTCTACTTGACTTACTTCTTTTAACATAATCCCCTCCAGTTCTATCCATGTCGATGCCAATGATGGGTATTCATCGTTTCTGATGGCTGAGTAATATTCCGTTGTATATATGAACCACATCTTCTTTATCCTTTCATCTTTTGAAGGGCTTCTTGGCTCCTTCCACATTTTAGCTATCATGGACATTGCTGCTATTAACATTGGGGTGCCATGTGCCCTTTCTTTTCACTACATCTGTATTTTCATGGTAAATAGCTAGCAGTGCAATCACTGGGTCATATGGTAGCTCTATTTTTAGTGTCTTGATGAACCTCCATACTGTTTTCCAGAGTGTCTGTACCAGCTTGCATTCCCACCAACAGTGTAAGAGGGTTCCCCTTTCTCTGCATCCTTGCTAACACTTGTTGTCTCCTATCTTGTAAATTTTTGCCATCCTAACTGGTATAAGGTGGTATCTCATTGTGGTTTTGATTTCTATTTCCCTGATAGCTAGTGATGTTGAACATTTTTTCATGTGTCTGTTAGCCATTTGTTTGTCTTCTTTGGAAAAGTGTCTGTTCATGTCTTCAGCTCATTTATTGAATGGATTGATTTTTGAGTGATGAGTATGGGCACAAAAACAGACACACAGATCAATGGAACAGAATAGAAACCCCAGAACTGGACCCTCAACTAATCTTCAACAAATCAGGGAAGAATATCCAATGGAAAAAAGACAGTCTCTTCAATATAATAAAATAATAAAATAAAATAAAATAAAAGTCTCTTCTCTGCCACATGCAGAGGAATGAAACTGGACTATTCTCTTACACAATACACAAAAATAAACTCAAAGTGGAGGAAAGACCTAAATATGAGACAAGAATCCATAAAAATCCTAGGGGAGAACATAAGCAGTAACCTCTTTGACATTGGCAGCAGCGACTTCTTTCAAGACATGTCTCTAAAAGCAAGGGAAACAAAAGCAAAAATGAACTTTTGGGACTTCATCAAGATAAAAAGCTTCTGCACGGTAAAGGAAACAGTCAACAAAACAAAGAGGCAACCCACAGAATGGGAGCAGGTATTTGCAAATGACATTACAGGTAAAGGGCTGGTATCCAAGATCTATAAAGAAGTTCTCAAACTCAACACCCAAAAAAACAAATAATCCAGTTAATTTTTTTTTTTTACTTAAAGTCTCTATTGTCTAATATAAGCATAGAAACTCTTTATTTATTTACTTATTTGTTTAGGTTTTCATTAGTATGGAATATCCTATTCAATCATTTCAGTTTCAGTCTATGCAAGCAGTTATGTCTGATGTGAGTGTCTTACAGTTAATGTAGATTTGGTTCTTGTTTTTATTTTGACCATTTAACAACTGTCTTTTGATTGGAAAATTTATTACATTTTCATGTAAATAAATTAATGTTATGCAAAGACCTACTATTGCCAGTATATTAATTGTTTCCTGGCTGTTTGATAATTCATTTGTTCTTTTATTTCTCTTTTACTGAATTCCTTTGTGATTTGATGCTTTTCTATAGTTGTATGCTCTGACACACTTCTCTTTATCTTTTGTATATCTAGTATAGGATTTTCCTTTATGATTACCATAAGCTTCGTCTAAAATGTCTTAGAGTTCTAACAGTCTATTTTAAGCTGGTAACAACTTAACCTCATCATAAGCAAAAGCTGTGTATATTTATTCCCCCTCAAATATTTCATGTTTTAATATTACTATTTACATATTTCATATTTTGTATTCCTTAATAAATTATTAAAGTTAGAATTAATTAAATATTTTGTCCTTTATCATTTATTATACAGTTAATAGTGATTTACACACCACTATTACAGTATTAGGGTATTCTGAATTCGTCTACATATTTACATATTCATATGTACTCATGTTACTACTTAATGTCCTTTGTTTTTATAATTTCAAACTTTTTATTTTTTAAGATTTGTAATTTTAATTCCAGTTAGTTAACATAGTGTTATATTAGTGTCCTTTCATTTTAACTTAAAGAGCTCCTTAACATTTCTTGTAAGTCACTTGGTGGTGATGACATCCTTCAGTTTTTCATTGTCTAGAAAAGTCTTTATTTCTCTTTTATTTCCAATTGACAACATTGATGGGTAATTCATTCTTATTTGGTAGTTTTTCTCCATTTAGTTATTGGAGTCTGTCATTCCATGATTCCTGGCCTGTAACTTTACTGCTGAGAAATGCATTATAGCTTTATGGATATTTCCTTGTATGTGACAAACCACTTTTCTCTTGCTATTTTCAAAAAAATTTTTTTTTGGTAATTTTTGACAATTGATTATAATGTGCCTCAGTGAGGTTTTCTTCTTCTTCTTCTTCTTCTTCTTCTTCTTCTTCTTCTTCTTCTTCTTCTTCTTCTTCTTCTTCTTTCTTCTTCTTCTTCTTCTTCTTCTTCTTCTTCTTCTTCTTCTTCTTCTTCTTTCATCTTCTTCTTCTTCTTCTTCTTCTTCTTCTTCTTCTTCTTCTTCTTCTTCTTCTTCTTCTCTTCTTCTTCTTCTTCTTCTTCTTCTTCTTCTTCTTCTTCTTCTTCTTCTTCTTCTTCTTCTATCTTCTTCTTCGTCTTCTTCTTCTCTTCTTCTTTTTTGAATGCTTTGGGGACTTTCATCATTCATTTATCCAGACATCTATATCTTTTCCTCATTCCTGGGAGTTTTTAGCCATTATATTTTTAAGTGAGCTTTCTGCCCCTTTTGTATATCTTCTTCATGGACTCCCATAATGCAAATATTAGCTCCCTTGATGGAGCCCCATAATGCAGAAGCCTTTATTCCTTTTAAATTCTTTCTTTAAATCTCATTTGTCTGGAATTACATATGACTTATCTTCTAGTGAGCTGATTTTCTCTTGAATAACTCAAAGGGCTTTCTTTTCAACTAAAAGTTCAAGAAATTCTTATACTGTTCTTATCTTTTCTGAATATTATTAAAATATTTAATTGCATTTTATAAGATTTTTCTTTTTTTAAATCTCACAGCATGTTGTACCATCTGGATCTGGAATTATTTGAAATATCACAATAATATGTGTTTGCATTGCACTCAGTTTCAGGAAATTTGTTTACATAACAATCTATTCATTACTGTAAAGCTCTTTAAATTCCAGCAAATGTGTTATGCAGTTTATACCAAAATATAAGTAAACCGAAGCCTACTTGATGAAATTGCCTTTTGTATCTCTCACTGTCAGTATGTGTGGGTTTTTTTATTTTATGTTATTGATTTATATCACTCATTAGAGCCATTTGTTTGCTCTACATTAGAAAATATGACTGGACGTTGAGCACTACAAAATAAAATATGACTTTGTGATTTCAAGGTGTTATTTAATAAAAGTATATTTTTACTGTGGGTGATATAACTGATACCTGGGAAGGTGCCAGACAAATTGACATTTCTCTATAAAGGCTCAATGTGTGATTGGATATATGTGTTTCTTAAATACCTTCTTACTAATTATGAAGCCTCTTGAATACATGTGAGTATTTGAAGTTACTCATTGATTTCAGAAATCATCATTCTACTTTATTTCCACATATCTCATTGTGTCAATATGTGTCTTTTATGATTGTAAGGGACAGACTAAATAAGTCAATTCCAATAAGAATGGCAGCATTTCCCTTTGGAATATTTCAGAGTTCAAGCCATTGGGAGATGGGCAACAAATATAAAATCATCACCATCCTCATTATGTTTCTTCTTACATACAACTATATTTGCTAAAGTCAAGAAAGCAAGAAGCAAAGTACCTTTTAGGAAAGAAGTTTCTCAATATTTGAAAATCACCGCTAGTGTTTTTGACCTAGAATAATGATCAGTAATACTTCCACCAACAACTACACACAAAGCCTGATGATTTCTTCCATCTTCTACAGAAAACATACTTTAGTGAGTTTTATTTTCTTTTATTTTGGTTGTTCATTTTAATTTCAGTCAGAAAATAAACCTACTAAAATCTTTTCTAAATTTTCTAGTAATACAAGTTTCTTGGATGTAATATCTATATATCTATATTACATATCTATTGATCATCTATCTATCTATCTATCATATATCTTTCTATCTATCTATCTATCATCTATCTATCATCTATAGAGAGAGTGTATATAAGGAAAATATTTTAATTCTATGTATTTAAACCCATAGTATAAATCTTAGGTATAATTCAGCTATAACTCTCTTCTCCATTCTGTTACATTTAATAACTTAAGTGGATATAATTTTGCAATGATTGGTTTCAAGTGGTTCTTTTCCAGTAAAGAATGAGATAAAGCACATTGCATTCCAAACAGTTGATTACAATAGTTTTATATTTATTTACTTTTTAGTTATACACACTATTCAAAGTATAAAAACAGGATGCATATACGGAAAGTATTAAGAACACTGAGCCAAACTAGGAAATAAAAACATCTTAATACAATTACAAAACTTAAATAAAATAGCATTTTTATAAAACTTGTAACTGAAGAACATGACAAACATCTGCAACAAATGATTGCTACTGCTTACTCTTGACTTGTAAACGAGCAGAGGTCTGTCGATTTCAGAAACTTACACTGAAACTGTTCACCTAATTTTTGAAACAATTGCACTTTCTTTTTCCATTTACACTGGTTCATTAACTGAAATCTTAATTCAATAGGTAATATTGTTAATTGTTGAGACAGAAAGAGAAATCACAGATACTGACAGATAAGGGTTGAGCTACAGCACTAGAAAATTATAATACGAGAAACACATTGAAGTAAAACTAGATAAACAGACAGTAAATAAATGGATGGTAGATGATATATAAACTAATAAATATGCTTATTTTATATTACATACAATACATTTTATATTGCATATGTTACATATTTTATATTATATATGAGTGAAATCATATGGTATTTGTCTTTCTCTGACTGGGTTATTTCACTTAGCATAATACCCTCTAGTTCTATTCACATGGTATATTTTCTGAATATAAAATGATATATTCTTGCCTAGATTATATTTAGGCAAAATATTTGGAAAGATCCATGTGTAAGTATCATGTCTACCAGAGAATTAGAAACTGGATATCAGTAGTTAAAATACAGGGAAAGGAAATACAGATTTGTAAATAGAAATTTGACCTATTTTCTTTTTTTTTTTTAATTTTTTTTATTGTTATGTTAATCCCCATACATTACATCATTAGTTTTAGATATAGTGTTCCATGATTCATTGTTTGTGCATAACACCCAGTGCTCCATGCAGAACGTGCCCTCCTCAATACCCATCACCAGGCTAACCCATCCTCCCAACCCCCTCCCCTCTAGAACCCTCAGTTTGTTTTTCAGAGTCCATTGTCTCTCATGGTTCTTCTCCCCCTCCGATTTCCCCCCCTTCATTCTTCCCCTCCTGCTACATTCTTCTTCTTCTTTTTTTCTTTCTTAACATATATTGCATTATTTGTTTCAGAGGTACAGATTTGAGATTCAACAGTCTTGCACAATTCACAGCGCTTACCAGAACACATACTCTCCCCAGTGTCCATCACCCAGTCAGCCCATCCCTCCCACCCCACCCCCCACTCCAGCAACCCTCAGTTTGTTTCCTGAGATTAAGAATTCCTCATATCAGTGAGAAATTTGACCTATTTTCTAATTGTAATTGTGTGGCAGTATATTAAAGTAAAATCTGATAAACACATATATGTGTGTATGTATCTATTTCTATCTTTCTATCAATCCATCTAGGCATATGGATTTCATAAATGCATAAAATGGCTTTGAAATTTGAAAAATACATAACTAAAAAGAGTATGAGTGTAACAAGGGAGAATACATAGCAATCCAGAAGACTTAAATATGAAATTCTGTGATATTACATAGAATCAATTATAAACAATAATCTAAAAATATCAGAAGATAAAGGAAAATATTAAAGCAACATAAGGAGAAATGAAATTTAGAGTAAAAAGAGGAATGCCTATTGTTCATGAAGTTTACTTTTAAGACAAATATGGAAATAATTATGAGTCAATAATCAATTCATTGAAAGACAAAAATTGCAAAGCCAATGGATAGAAGAGGTAACATGGGATCATTGGATATTTCATACTTATTCCTCCACTTCCTTTCACTTATAAATTAAGATTCTTCTCTGTAAGACACAGGTTCTATTTTGTTGTGAATCTGATAATTTGTGCATATGCTTGCATAGCATTATAACACTTACACACATAAAGAGAAATTAAACTTGATAAAAATATGGATTAATTGATGAGGAAAATGATACTTTTGACTTTTTCTCATACACACATTTATTAATGTGATAAGTATTAACACAGTTTTTTTTTCAGCTTTACTGAGGAAAAATAACTATACTTTGAATTCTTGACCACTTTGACCATAACTTTTCTTTTTTTTTAATGCAGAATATTTCATCAAAAATGAACAATGTCTCGGTGGTGACAGAATTTCTTATCTTGGGATTTTCTGGCCCATGGAGTCTTCAGTTCTTACAATCTGTGCTTTTTACAGTAATTTATCTGTTAGCCCTGGTGGGGAATGGCCTCATTATTACCATAACATCTTTGGACCCATGCCTGCACACACCCATGTATTTCTTTTTAAGGAATCTGTCCCTGTTTGATCTTTGTCTCATTTCAGCTGTTGTGCCCAAAATTGTTGTCAATTCCTTGACACACAGCAATTCTATCTCATTTTTTGGCTGTGTCACCCAGGTCTTCCTGGTGCCTTTTTCAGCAGGGGCAGAGTTACTCCTCCTCACGGGGATGTCCATTGACCGCTATGCTGCCGTTTGCCATCCCGTGCAGTATGAAGCCATCAAGAATGGGGGCACCTGTGTGCCGATGGTGGCTCTGTCCTGGCTCAGAGGAGGCTCGAGCGCTGTTATACATACAGCAGGAACGTTTTCCTTATCTTACTGTGGATCCAATGAAATTCAACAATTCTTCTGTGACATTCCCCAGTTGCTAGCTATTACTTGCTCAGAGAATATAACTGCAGAAATTGTACTCATTCTTGTTAAGGCAGTCCTGGATTTCTGTTGCTTTATTTGCATCACAGTCTCCTATGTCTGTATCTTCTCCACTGTCACAAAGATACCATCCACAAAAAGGCAGTCAAAAACCTATTTCACTTGCCTTCCACATCGGGCAGTTGTTGTTCTTTTTCTCTCAACTGCTTTCATTGTTTACCTGAAGCCTATTTCAGGGAGTGCATCATGCACTGATCTTGTTCTATCTTCTTTCTGTATTTTGTTGCACCCTTCCCTTAATCCTATAATATACAGCCTAAGAAACAAGGCATGAAGACAAGTTTCGGGAAGCTGATCACCAGAAGACTCTTGATAAAGGAGAATATCCTTAATTTTTCAAGAGTAGAGGTTAAATATAATATTAATCTACCTAGTTTGTTGTGAATCTGTACTTATCTCCACAGTTACCTGGAACCATGGTGGTAATCCTTGGCCAAATGGAGTTAAATACATTAACTCATATTATTGAAGCTGCATTTGGGTCTGACAGAGTTTTGGAGCATTGCTAGAGAAAATGTGCATATTCTTAGTTTGTACCTGGTTTCTGGTAGGCTGTTTTAATTTCTGTTTATTGAGTCAGCCTATACATCCTGGTTCTGCATTCTTGGCTAGAGAGTCATAAAAGTTCCCTCCTTCAATAATAATGTGGATTCCCCAGTGTCCTGATATATAATCCAGAGAGGAAGCATGTCTCACATTACTGAAAATGTTTCTGGATATATTTTATATTACATACAATACATTTTATATTGCATATGTTACATATTTTATATTATATATGAGTGAAATCATATGGTATTCGTCTTTCTCTGACTGAGTTATTTCACTTAGCATAATACCCTCTAGTTCTATTCACATGGTATATTTTCTGAATATAAAATGATATATTCTTGCAATTTTTTGCTATTATGTAAATCTACAAAACTGGAACATAGGTAAATAGAACATTTACTGTTATTTCAAAAGTATATTTGTAAATATCACTGAAGAATAAAATAGGAGAGCAACTGTGCCTGGGAGATTTATTTCTCCATTTCTCCACTTCTACACCTACATAAAGTTTTCTACTACATTCATGCATTTACATTGTTTCAACATTTCTGGGTGGTATAAAATATGGAAAGTGAAGAAGTTATTAATGTTTTAAATTCTAATTGCAGAAATAATTATCCCTTCCCCACATCCATCTCCCCTCCAGTAAACCTGAGTTAGTTTCCTATAGTTGAGTCTCCTATGATTTGCATTCTTCTCTATTTTCATCTTTATTTTTCCTTCCCTTCTCCTAAGTTTATCCATTTTGTTTCATAAATTCCACATATGAGTGAAATCATATGGTATTTTTCTTTCTCTGACTGAGTTATTTCACTTAGCATAATACAATCTAGTTCCATTCTTGTTGTTGCAAATGGCAAGATTTCATTCATTTTATTGGCTGAATAATATTCCATTGTAAATATATGCCACATTTTTATCCATTCATCTGTCGGTGGACATCTGGGCTCTTTCCATAATTTAGCTATTGTGGGCATTGCTGCTATAAAAACTGAGGTGGAGGTGCCCCCTTTAAATCACTATTTTTGTATTCTTTGTATAAATACCTGCTAGTGCAATTTCTGGGTCATAGGGTATCTCTATTTTTAACTGTTTGAGGAAACTCCATACTGTTCTCCAGAGTGGCTGTACCAGTTTGCATTCCCACCAACAGTGTAGGAGGGTTCCCCTTTTTCCACATCCTTGCCAATATCTGTAAGCATCCGACTCTTGATTTCATCTCAGGTCATTATCACAGGGTCATGAGATCTGGGCCAACATCAGGCTCCATGGATCCTGCTTGAGATTCTCTCTCCCTCTGCCCCTCTTACTCCTCTCTCTCTTGAAAAAAATAAATAAATAAATAAAAATTAAAAATATATTTTGTTTATAATTTTCTATAATTGTCTAACTTATAAATAGCTAAATATCAATGTGCTGCAAATGAATCTTTCCATGGAAAGAGACATTAGAATGCACTAAAGAAAAAAAAAGAGGGGTGATTATGTAAGTGTTCTGTCTGGTTATGCTTTCATTGTTTTCAAAAATTTTAATCTGTTGAAATAATTGACTTAGTTTTCAGTGATGAAGATCATTATATTTTCCACCACAATTATCATTCACACAAATTTATAATTTAGAAAAAATATAATACAAAATCCATGACTTTATGGCTAATTTCTTATTTTGAAATTTCATTATAGTTATCTATATTTTTAAAATATTACCTATACACATAAGTGCATGTTCTTTGAAATTATATTTTAAATGACTGAATATAATGTTTATATACTGAATTAGCTCTCTTTTTTTTCCTTTTTAACACTTAGATTTTTTTTTATGTTGTATATACAATGGGAATTAACATAAATTTATGCAATTTTTTCTCCTGTTGATTTCCCATTTTGGCATCTGTCTAGAGATGAAACAAAGTTTGATTAAGCATCAGTATTCACAAAATATTGTCTGATTTTAATTAATTGTTTTTCTAATGGTCATCAGCTCTATCTCTAATGTTTCTAAGACTAAAAGTTTCCTGTTTTAATGTCACTGATATCCCTGAGCATTTGTGTGATCAATGACCATGGGCTAGCATAAAATGTCACATTATTTAATCAGTACAAGAATTGCAGTAGCATGAATAAGGCATGCACAATTATTTGTAATTAGAATCTGAATAATCACATTCTAATGCAGATAAGGATTATAGATGTTATTTGAATTAGATCATCTTATAAGAACCTAATATGGTAATCTAGCACTCATTTAAAATAAAACATGCATTTATTGCAAGGTAGAAACCATCAATAAGTAATTATATGTCTGGAAGTCCTTAACTTCATGATTAGAATTACAAAAAAATATGAAAATGTAATGGATTACAATTTTAGGGCAAATAAGATAAATTAATTCATAATGGAAAAAGCAAAATAACAGATAGTAGGTTATATCACACGTCTATTATTTCCAGAAATATTTGGTAAAAAATATTTATACCATTACATTATGCTTTAAGTATGTATTCATTTTCATTTACTTAATTAGATGGAGGGCATAGGAAGCTTAGAAAAATGTCCATCTGGGATATTTTATTTCATCATAATAAATCTTATACTGAATATTTGCTTTTGCATATGGGCATTTGAAAAGGATAACAGATTGGATTTATGTACAATAAAATAATATTTATTTAATATAGAGTTAATATAAAGTTAAAGAAGTGTAAATATTTTGCTTTTAATATAGAGTTAATATAGAGTTAACATTTGTTTTGTTTTTGTTTATCTTATAAAAACGGGATTATATTTTTTCTGCATCTCTTTCTTCTTTCGTTCTTTCTTTCTTTCTTTCTTTCTTTCTTTCTTTCTTTCTTTCTTGTTATTATGTTATGTTAGTCACCATATAGTACTTCATTAGTATTTGATGTACTGTTCCATGATTCATTATTTGTGTATAACACCCAATGCTCATTGCAGTACTTGGCCTCCTCGATACCCATCACCGGGCTAACCCATCCCCCCATCACCCTCCCCTCTGAAACCCTCAGTTTGTTTCCCAGAGTCCAGAGTCTCTCATGGTTTGTCTCCTTCTCTGATAACCCCCCTTCATTTTCCCCTTCCTTCTCCTAACGTCCTCCATGCTATTCCTTATGTTCCACATATAAGTGAAACCGTATGATAATTGTCTTTCTCTCTTCGACTTATTTCATGTAGCACAATCCCTTCCAATTTCATCCATGTCAATGCAAATCATGGGTATTCATCCTTTTGTTTATATAGGAATACAACAGATTTCTGTATGTTGACTTTGTGTCCTGTGACTTCACTGAATTCTTGTATTAGTTCTAACATTTTTTGTTGGAGTCTTTGGTTTCCTACAGAGATTATCATGTCATCTGTTTATAGTGAAAATTGTCCTTCTTCCTTGCCAATTTGGATGCTTTTATTTCTTTTTGTTGTCTAATTGTTGAGGCTAAGACTTCCAGTATTATGTTAAATGACAATGGTGAGAGTGGACACCCCTGTCTTGTTCCTGACCATAGAGGAAAAGCTCTTGTTTATCCCCATTGAAAATGATATTACCTGTGGGTCTTTTGTATATGGCCTTTATGATGTTTAGGTACGTTTCCTCTATCTCAACTTTGTTCCGGGTTTTTATCAAGAATAGTTGCTATACTTTGTCAAATGCTTTTTCTGCATATATTGGGAGGATCATATGATCCTCATCTTTTCTTTTATTAATGTGGTGTATTATGATTTGTGAATATTGAACCACTCAAAGCACTGGAATTCATCCCACTTGGTCATGGTTAATAATTATTTTTTAATAAATATTTTGTTAAATATTTGGAGAGAGAGAGACAGAGAGAAAGGCAGAGAGCAGGGGTAGAGGCAGAGGGAGAAGACGAGAGAAACAGATTCTGTACTGAGCATGGAGTTTGACACAGGACTTGATCTCAGGACCCTGTGTACATGATCTGAGCCAAAATCAACTCAGACACTCAACCGACTGAGCCACCCCTGGCGACCCATGAATAATTATTTTAATGTACTGTTGTATTTGCTTTGCTAGTCTTTCTGAGAATTTGCATCCAGATTCATCAGGGATATTGGCCTGTAATTCTCCTTTTTAGTGAGGTCTTTGTCTGGTTTTGGAATCAAGGTGATGCTGGCCTCAAAAAATGAGTTTGGAAGTTTTCCTTTCATTTCTACTTTTTGGAACAGTTTAAGAATAGATTTTAACTCTTCTTTAAATGTTCAGTAGAGTTTTCATGAGAAGCCATCTGGTGCTGGACATTTGTTTGTTGGGACATTTTTGATCACTGATTCAAATTCTTTGCTGGTTATGAGTCAGTTTAAATTTTTTTTTCTTCCTGTTTCATTTTTGGTAGTTTGTGTATTTCTAGGAATTTACCCATTTCTTCCACATTTCCACTTTGTTGCCATTTAATTTTTCTTAATATTATCCTATAATTGTTTGTATTTCTGTGGTATTGGTTGTAATCTTTCCTGTCATTCATGATTTTATTTATTTGGGTCCTTTCTCTCTTTTCTTTTTGATAAGTCTGAGTAGAGGTTTATCAAATTCATTAATTCTTTCAAAGAACTAGCTCCTAGTTTCATTGATCTGTTCTACTGGTTTTTGTTTGTTTCTTTGTTTTCTGTTTGTTTCTATGTCATTTATTTCTCCTCTAATCTTTATTATTTCTCTTCTTCCGGTGGCTGTAGGCCTTATTTGCTGTTATTTTTCTAGCTCATTTAGGTGTAAGGTCAGCTTGTGTATTTGAGACTTTTGTTGCTTCTTCAGGTAGGCCTGTATGGTTATATACTTCCCTTTTACGCTTGCTTTTGTTGCATCCCAAAGGGTTTGGACTGTCTTATTTTAATTTTTATTTGCTTCCATGTATTTTTTTTATTTCTTCAATTTCCTGGTTAACCCATTCATTCTTTAATTGGATGATTTTTAACCTGCATGTATTTGTGGTCTTCCTCAATTTTTTCTTGTGGTTAACTTCAAGTTTCATAGTACTGTGGTCTGAAAATATGCATGGTATTATCTCAGTCTTTTTGTACTTGTTGAGGCCTGATTTGTGAGCTAGTATGTGATGTATTCTGGAGAATGTTCCATGTACACTCAAAAAGAATGTGTATTCTGCTGCTTTAGGATACAATGTTCTGAATATATCTGTTAAGTCCATCTGGTCAAATGTGTCATTAGAAGGCATTGTTTCCTAGTTGATTTTCTGCTTAGATGATGTTTCCATTGATGTAAGTGGGGTGTTGAAGTCCTTTACTATTATTGTACTATTATCAATGAGTTTGTTTTATGTTTGTTATTAAATGATTTATATATTTGGGTGCTCCCATATATATTTACAATTGTTAGATCTTCTTGTTACATAGTCACCCTTATTTTGATCTAGTGCTTTTCTTCATCTCTTGTTACAGTCTTTGGTTTAAAATCTAGTTTGTCTGATATAAGTATGGCTTTTCTAGGATTCTTTTGATGTCAACCAGCATGATTAGTGTTTCTCCATCCCTACACTTTCAATCTGTGGGTTGTCTTTAGGTCTAAAATGAGCCTCATTTAGGCAACATATAGATGGGTCTTATTCTTTTTTATCCATTCTGATACCTTATGTCTCTTGATTGGAGCATTTAGTCCATTTACATTCAGAATAATTATTAATAGATATGAATTTACTGTCCTTGTATTACTTATAAGCTCATTGTTTCTGGAGATTTTTTCTGTTTCTTTCTAGTCTTTGTTGCTTTTGGTGTTTTTTCCCCACTCAAAGAGTCCCCTTTAATATTGCTTGCAGGGCTGATTTAGTGGTCATGAACTCCTTTAATTTTTGTTTGTCTGGGCATCTGTTTAATTCTCCTTTTATTCTGAATGGTGGCTTTTCTGGATAGATTATTCTTGGTTGCATATTTTTCCCTTTCAGCACATTGAACATATTATGCCTCTGTCTTCTGGCCTGTCAAGTTTCTGTGGATAAGTCTGCCGCTAACCTTATTTGTTTTCCCTTGTAAGTTAGGGATTTATTTTCCCTTGCTGCTTTCAGGATCTTTCCCTTATCTCTGTATCTTGCAAATTTAACTACAATATGTCTTGGTGTTGGCCTGATTTTTGTTTGTTGTTGTTGTTTTTGTTTGTTTGTTTGTTTTATGGGAGTTCTCAGTGCTTTTTGGATTTGGATGTCTGTTTCTTTCACAGATTAAGGAAGTTTTTGTTATAATTTTCTCAAATAAACTGTAAGCCCTTTTTTTTACTTTCTCTTCTTCTTCTGGGACTCCTATAACATGAATGTCATTATGCTTTTTAGAGTTATTTAGTTCCCTAATTCTACATTTGTGATGCAATATTTTTTCTCTCTTCTTATCAGCTTCATTATTTTCCATAATTTTTTTTTCTTCTGTATCACTTACTTGTTTTTCTGCTTCCTCTATCCTTGTGGTTATTACATTCAGTCAGTTTTGCAACTTGGTTATAACATTTTTTAAAAAAAAAATTTTTTTCCTGACTTGTTTTTAGGTCTGTATCTCTGTGGTAAGGGTCTCCCTCGTGTCTTTTTTGCTTTTCTCAAACCCAGCTAGTATCCTTGTGATTGTTGTTTTAAATTCTGGTTCAAGCATATTACCTACATCTGTTTTGATTAGATCCCTGGCTATGACCTTCTTCTGATCTTTCTTTTTGGATGAATTCCTCCATTTTGGCATTTTGTCTAGGTCTCTCTCTTCTTGTGTTAGGAAAGCTCCTACATTACTTGCTCCTGAGAATAATGGCTATATTAAGAAAAGGTCATATACTGTCCAGGACCTGGGGCTTCTGGAAGTTTTTCTGGTGTATACTGTGTGCACTTTGCTGCTGTGTTTTTGCTGGTCTTTCCTTCAGATCAGTCCTCTGCAGAGTTTCTCCTTGACTGCAGTGGGGAGTGTTTGGATCTTGTCCACTGTGTGGTGAGTTTTAAAAAATTTTGGTCTGCTTCTCAAAAGAGGCTAGATCCTATCTCCCTAGAGCTTAAGTTTTGCAGCATTCTATGATCAGCTGACTTGGTGCGGGGTTTGTGTTTGTCTTCTGGGAGTTGGGCCTGCTGCTGTTCTGACTCTCAGGGACACTTGTCCTAATTCAGAAGCACCTGCAGAATGCAGGGTGGTGGGGCTTGGTACAATCATCTCAAGACTCCACTGTGGGTGTTGTGCTGGTCACTAAAGTCCATCCATGCTAATGGGCAGGAAAGAAATGGCATCAGCCTGCTCTCACATCCCAAGAGAGGGGAGTTTGTGCCTGCTGCTATTCAGGAAGCCCTCACAGAAGAGCAACCAGTCTCCCCTGGTGTGTCACAGGCGCCCCTCAGACCCCTGTTTTTACCCTGTTTGTGTCCAAGTTGTTGCCCACCTAACAGTGCAGTGCTCCTTTTTTTCTTTAATTTGTTTTTATGAAGATTTTATTTATGTATTTGTCAGAAAGAGAGAGCACAAGCAGGAGGAGTGGCAAACAGAGGGAGAAGCAGGCTCCTCACTGAGCAAGGAGCCTGATGAGGGCCTTGATCCCAGGACCCTGAGATCATGACCTGAGCAGAAGACAGATGCTTAACTGACTGAGCTACCCAGGTGTCCTTGCTCCTGTGTTTTTATCTAAGGCATGTCAGCTGGGTTTCATAACTCCAAATTTTAGGGACCCTGCATGATGCAGAACCTTGCTGATCTTCTGGGGGAGGGTCTCACCACATTGGCTGGTGCCAGTTTGTCCCACAGCAGTTGCACAAATATGCAGGGGCTTTGAGTATATGGTAAAGTGTAGGAAAAAGCCAGTGTTGAGGTTAGCTATCCTCAGTAGGTTTCTCTGTTCTTAAGCTAATGAACAGGAAAGTGCAATGGTGCCCACCTGCTCTTTTGTCCCCTGAGACGAAGTGCCACATGTCCCAAGAAGGGAAACTGTCTCTCCCAGTACATGGGATCCTCAGACCCACTGTCTGTTCCCAGACCTCTGTCCTCCTCCACAAAAGTACTGCTATGTGTGCCAGGCTTCCCCCAGCGATGGCATAGACTTTTAAAACTTCAGTCTTTGAGCTTCACTGTTTGTAAAAACTTAATATAATCAGACAATTTCATTTTCTAAGTGTTTTTCTTGTACAATCCCTTGCACATTACTCTCTGTCTCTCTCTTCTCTCCATGATCAGGGCTCCCTTCCCTCTGCAGCACCAGCCATTCCTTTCTTCCACAAATCATGTTTCTACCCCTTCTATCTTCCATGACATGGCCTCTTCTCTCCCTCTAGTTGTGCAGTTTGTTCCCTTGGTCTTCAGATCAATTTCTTAGGTGTTAAGAATGATCTAATATTTATCTAGCTGTGTTCATGGGACAAGGCAAACATAGGGTCCCTCTATTACTCTGACAGCTTAACTCCTCCCACTAGTATGAAATTTTCTATTGGAAAGCTTAAAACAACATCTTGAAAAGTGAAAATAATTTTATTTTTAACTTTTTTTGGAATTGTTTTTGTTTTGTTTTGTTTTGTTTTTTTAATTTAATTTAATTATGTTAGTCACCATACAGTACATCATTAGTTTTTGATGTAGTGATACACTAACAATGCAACTGTAGAAAGAGAAATTAGAGAAATTATTCCATTTACAATAGCACCAAAAACCATAAGATACCTCGGAATAAACCTAACCAAAGAGGTAAAGGATCTATACTCTAGGAACTACAGAACACTCATGAAAGAAATTGAAGAAGACACAAAACGTTGGAAAAACATTCCATGATCATGGATCAGAAGAATAAACATTGTTAAAATGTCTATGCCACCCAGAGCAATCTGTACCTTCAATGCCATCCCGATCAAAATTCCAATGACATTTGTCAAGGTGTTGGAACAAACAATCCTAAAATTTGTATGGAATCAGAAAAGACCTTGAATCACCAAGGAAATGTTGAAAAATAAAAACAAAGCTGATGGTATCACGTTGCCCAATTTCAAATTATATCACAAAGCAGTGATCACCAAGACAGCATGGTACTGGCACAAAAACAGACATATAGATCAATGGAACAGAATAGGGAGCCCAGATATGGACCCTCAACTCTATGGTCTAATAATCTTCGACAAAGCAGGAAAAAACATGAATGGAAAAAAGACAGTCTCTTCAATAAATGGTGCTGGAAAAATTGGACAACTATATACAGAAGAATGAAACTCAACCATTCTCTAACACCATACACAAAGATAAACTCAAAATGGATGAAAGACCTCAATGTGAGACAGGAATCCATCCAAATCCTAGAGGAGAACATAGGCAGTAACCTCTTTGACATCGGCCACAGCAACTTCTTTCAAGATTCATCTCCAAAGTCTAGTGAAACAAAAGCAAAAATGAACTTTTGGGACTTCATCAAGATAAAAAGCTTCTGCACAGCAAAGGAAACAGTGAACAGAACAAAGAAGCAACCCACAGAATGGGAGAAGAGATTTGCAATTGACACTACAGATAAAGGGCTGGTATCCAAGATCTAGAAAGAACTTCTCAAACTCAACACCCAAAAAACAAATAATCAAGTCAAAAATGGGCAGAAGACATGAACAGACACTTTCCAAGGAAGACATACAAATGGCTCACAGACACATGAAAAAATGTTCATCATCATTAGCCATCAGGGAAATTCAAATCAAAACCACATTGAGATACCACCTTACACCAGTTAGAATGGCAAAAATGGACAGGGCAAGAAACAACAAATGTTGGAGAGGTTGTGGAGAAAGGGGAACCCTCTTACACTGTTGGTGGGAATGCAAGTTGTTACAGCCACTTTGGAAAACAGTGTGGAGACTCCTTAAAAAATTAAAAATAGAGCTACCCTATGACCCAGCAATTGCACTACTGGGTATTTACCCCAAAGACACAGATGTAGTGAAAATAATTTTAACAATAAATTTTATTTATCTGTTATATCTAAATATTATCATTATACTGTATAACCAAAAGAATATTCTTTACTGAGATATTTTAGATTTTTTAAAAAAAATATTTGTTTATTTATTTATCTATTTATTTATTTATTATCAAAGAAAGTGAGAGCAAGAGCAGAAGCAGGGGGAGCAATAGACAGAAGGAAAAGCAGGCTCCCTACTGAACAGGGAGCTGTACATGGGACTCGATCCCATAACCCCGGGTTCATGACCCAAGCTGAAGGCAAAAGCTCAACTGACTGTGCCACCCAGACATCCCAATACTTTAGATTTTTATACTATCTTTTCTAGACCCAATGTGTATTTTATACTTATAGTACATATCAATTTAGAATATGCACATGTCAAGTGCTCAACAGCCAATGATACTTAATGGCTACCATATTGAACAATTTTGTCCAATAAAATAAAGGGAAATTAAATAAAACTAAGGCATATATTATATAATTACACATGCTATTTGGGTGTTTAAACATAAAATAAAATATGTGCACATATGTATATATTTTGATTTTATATATATATAGTGCAAATATATTTTAGTATTTATTATAGGCATTATATAATGCATATGTAATGTATAAAATAATGCATATAATGTATATTATTGCATAAACTATAGAAATTTATAGAATAATATATCAATAATATACTACAAATATTTGCAATGTGTTACATATTATACATGTATATTTGCAACATATGTAATTTAAATATATGAAAGTAATTTTAAGACTATTATTATTTACATAAACTTCTAGCAAGATAAAGCAGAATGAGAGAAAGCAAGAGAGAAGTTACAAAAAAAAAAATTACCTTAGGAATTAACACAAAAAATAAAGGCTGTCTGGGCCCAGAGTGTTTGCCCAAATATGTTCACCTGTCTCATCCAAGTGCCATTCCAATCTCTACTCCCACATACACCATGCCCTGGCTCCCTACCCCATCCCTTTCGCAAGCCCATCTCCAGCAAAGACCCAGGGCTCTGGCCATGACTTGCACTGTGAGATGTTGGTCCTTGTGCTGAAAATTCTGAGGAGTAAGAATCTTTATCTATGTCTTGAGGCAGGTGGTGAATATCACCTTCTGAGATGTCAGAAATTACCTCCACAAACCAGATTTAAGAAACAATGAAGTTACTTGTTCCATAATTTCTTACAAACATTGGTAATCTTCCTGTGTGACCACATGAAATGTTTTCTCTGTCTTGGATACTAATCACAGTGTTGGAATTTGCTATGTGCAAATGTAAAAGGTAGATTCAAAAAGTTATTCATAAATTTCATCCTGCTCCAAGAATATTTTAGTGGAAATTTTGTTGAAATAGAAATAGCTTTTCTGAGTTTCACAGAGAAAGGAAGATGCTTATTTTTTTTTATTTTTTTTATTGTTATGTTAATCCCCATACATTACATCATTAGTTTTAGATATAGTGTTCCATGATTCATTGTTTGTGCATAACACCCAGTGCTCCATGCAGAACGTGCCCTCCTCAATACTCATCACCAGGCTAACCCATCCTCCCACCCCCCAGATGCTTATTTTAATTCATCAGGGTTATTATTTGTGGAAATAGATAACACTCACCAAATGAGCACAAGCAAAATCTACTTATTAAGAACTTGTTTTAGAAAGGGAGTCAACAACTATCACTTCTATTTGGCAAATTATTAAGGTTAGATAAAGAAGTGGGGAAACCTTATAAAAGAAAAAAAAAAGGAACAAGAAAGAGCTTCAAGCATGCCCTGATTGGAGGCTATTGTCATGAGGAAGTTGAGGTAAGCAAGAGGTACATATTTGGCTTTTTCTGGTTAGTCCAAAATTGGAAGCACACACAAAAAAAAAATTCAAGAAGCTCTCAGTTATTAATGAATTTCACACTTGGCTCTGATTGTTATTGGGTTTATTGTTTGGCTTCCTGGGTTCTTACTAGAGATAGTTTGGTCTGACTTCTTATTAGTCTGACTTACAGCAGTCTGGCTTTGAGGGCCAGATTCTGTAGACTGTGGATCACAGTTCTGTTTCTAAACGTGGTCTGGTTTTTGACTATATATTCTGCACCTCGTATTTTTTTAATTTAAATTTCATAGTTTGATGGAGTTGCTCATAAATATGTTAGAAAATGTCACATATTCAAAATAAGAATGTTTGATATGTTTAAAATATTTAATTATATTATTTTTACAATATATATATATATGATGGTTAAAGAACAACAAATGTTTATGGAAATTTAACTAATTAAATAAAATATATATGACTACAAAGTGAAAATCAAAACTCATCAGACAACTACAAAAGTTATGACAATAAGTTTGAAAATGTAAAATACACTCTTGCAAAAAAACAATTTGTATTCAACTCAATAAGAAAAAGAAAATATGAATAAACCATAGTAATTAAAGAAAATAATTGATAATGGAAACTATCCACAGTGTGAATCAATAACTCTGTGAGTTGACTGAAACTTTTACTAAATTACTGAGGAGACCGATATGGCTTATGACCCAAAAACGTTTTTTTGTTTGTTTATTTTATCATTGTTATTTTTAATTTGACTTCCAGTTCCTTCATATATTATGTATCAAATTCAAAAACCAAAACCAACATGGATTGTTGTTCCTAAGGTTATAGGATAATTATGAAAATATACACCAACAAAAGTCAAAACTCTGACTCTTAAATCTTTTCAGTGATCTCAAAAGTGTGGGTAACAATCACTTAGAAGTTCTGATGCCATAGGTCAAAGTGATAATATTTTGAATGTACTTTTTTCCCCTTGCTTTTATAAACCCTTTACCAGGGTCTATGTACCATCACTCATATTAGTTTGTGATCAGTAAGAAGTACAACGATCCTAAGTCTTGGAGGTACATAAACTTCTGGCTATCTAGTACCAAATATATCACTTGGGTGTATAAAATGCTTATTGTGCACACATCTAAACAGCTAATTTAACATAAAATTTTATCTTACAATATAAAAGTTATCACAGGAATGAATCCCTTAGTGATTGTTTAAAACTTTAAATAACAGTCTTCCTTCTATTTCTGCTCTACCTAAACATTACCATGAAAAAAATATATGAAAACAGTTAAATTTATCTCTCAAATATGGACATATAAAAAGGAAGAGGAAGGAGCAGAGGAAGAGGAAGAGAAGGAATCTTCAGACTCTGCACTGAGCATGGAGTCCATCATGGGGCTCAATCTCATGACCCTAAAATCATGACCTGAGCTGAAATCAAGAGCTGGGCACTTAACTGACTGAGCCACCAAAGTACCCCTAAATTTTTATTTTTAAAATATGAGTATTCTACATATCAAATAGAATATTAAAGAAAAACTTGTTAGAAATACTATGGTGTTATATGCAACTGATGAATACCACATTCTACCCCTGAAACATAAAAACAAACAAGCAAATACTATGGTGGACAATACTACATTAACATTTCATTAAGTTCTATTTCTCTCATGAGACTTAATAGTGTGTGAGTATGCTACATACTTAACATATTCCTCTATAGCCTCAGTAAAAAATGTAAAAACAGATCTAAGAAAATTTATTTTGAGAAAGATTTTTATGAGAGAAACTCTTCTTTAATCTCTATTAGGTTAAGAGATCTTTTGGAAATAATGTCAAATGATGTCTTATTATATTTGATAGAAAATGTCAACTAACTCAAGCATATAATAAATAAATAGAAATTTATATAAACATTATACTTGTTCACTGAATAGCTTCCTAAATATGTAAATAATTTTTGCCTTTTACACCCATTGATAATGTTTTAATTTAGTAATAAGAAAGAATATATAAACATAATTACATACATATAGATATACATAAAGATGTGCATAATTATATAGTATTAAATTATGAATAATATTGTCTATCATATATGTATTTAATTAATGCAATATAATTACATATATAATACTTTGTAGTACATAACATTATATTTTAGTATATAATATTGTGTATTATTCTGTAATGTATCTTCTATAATATATATTATATTTATATAATAATTACATATGTTTGCATGGTGATATGCATATTTCTGATGTGTGAAATATCATCTGGATAGCAGTTCTTTTTGCTTCCATTTTCATGTAACAGTTAAATTTTTAAAAAATATTTTATTTATTTATTTGACAGAAAGAGAGCACAAGCAGGGGAAGTGGCAGAGGGAGAGGGAGAAGCAGGCTCCCCGCTGAGCAGGCAGCCCAAGGTGGAGCTGGATCCCAGGACCCTGGAACCATGACCTGAGCTGAAGACAAATGCTTAACTGACTGAGCCACCCAGGTGTCCTTAAAAATTTTTTTTAAACAAGAATTACATATCTTTAGCAACATGGTGTACAAGGAAATTACAGGCTACCCTCATTACTTCACAGAAACATCAAGTGAATCACTACAGACTGAATAAAATAGCCTTTAGAGAGCTCTGGACACCAGTTAATTTTCTGTAGACACTGCTCAAGAAATGGTCAATCAAGAAACAAAGAAACTAAAAACAGTAAGAAATGGGGGCATAATTTGCATCTCAAGTTAGAATCCACAAAATGAACTTGCAGACACCACAGCCTATGAAAATTGAGGGGGGGGGGCGGGACAGCTGATCAGTGGACACCTAGGGGTAAGAGATACTGGGCAGTTAAATATAATAGAACATTTGGGGCACTGTGAAGAAGCAGAGGTGACAGCCAAAGAAAAATCAAGACATATAAGATCAGCCAATACTGGAGAATTTGGAAAAAGTCATATGCCCAAGCCTAGGAGAGATGCATACCCAGAAAAGGCCTAAATAGCTATCTTAAATCTTCACATTGGGCTGAAGAGTGAAGGTCTTCCCACACACAGAGCCTGTCTGTGAAGATTGAGAGAGGAGGTTCTTTTTTTCAAATTTCCAATTAAAAAAAAAAAAATCACAAGGCATACAGAGAAATGTGGTCTTTTCAAATAAATAGAACAAGTCTCTCAAAAGTAACCCTACAAAAACAGTCTTATTAAAGAAAACACTTTAAAATAGTAATTTTAAATCTACTAACAAAGCTAAGGAGAAAGATCAGCAAAAACTTAAGGAAATGAGAAAAAATGACATATGAACATGTAAAGAACATGAAAAATATATCAAGAAAATATAGATTTTATAAAAAAGGAATAAAACGGAAATTCTGTAGATGAAATATACAAAAACTGAATTCAAACATTCACTAGAAGGGTTCAAGTGCAGATTTGAAAGGCAGAAGAAATAATCAGCAAATTTGAAGACAAGTCAAGTCTTAGGGGATAAAAACATGAAGAAAACTGAACAGTGACTAAAGGACTTACTTATATCATCAATCAATCCAGTATATACTTCACTGGAATCTCAAGGGAGTGAGAAAGGGGTAGAGAGCTTATTTAAATCAATAGCAGCCAAAACTTTCCCATATTTGAACAAGGACTTGGTATACAAATGAAGAAACTCAGTGAACTCCGAGTAATACAAACCCAAGCAAATATACACAAAGACACTTATAACCATACTACTGCAAGTCAAGGAGAAAATTTCAAAAGCAACTAAAGAAAACAAACTCATCATGTACAAGGGAATCTGAAAAAAGATCATCAGTCAATTTCCCAGCAGAAATTAACAGCCCAAAAGATAATATGACACTGTATCCAAGGCACTGAGAGAGAAAAATTGTCAAGTGTGAATTCTACTATATATGACAAAATTGTCTTTCAAAATAAGGGAGAAATTTAGACATTCCCAGGTAAACAAAGACAGAGGGAGTCCACTACCATAGACATGCCCTATAAAAAAACATGCTAGATGATAATTCAAAATCCAAGTTCTTTGAAGTCTGCAGTTACCATAAGTAAGTGCATAAGGTTTAATCTAGGGAATTATAGGTGACCCCTGTGACCACTTCTTCGCCACTATTAAGCATGAGATATTTGTCAGCTGCCGTGTTAACTCAGCTGTGAGACAGCCATAAACTCACTTTGGTTCCAGGCCTGAGTACATCTCCAGACAGGGGACCTCCAAGGACAGTGCCTAGCATTCAGGACCTGTGATCGCTGGCTGATGGCTTGATGGACTGGCAAGCACACAGGGGAGAAGGAAAAGGAGTTCGCACTGTAATGTTCATCCACTAAATATCATCATTTTGTCTGGAGAGCCAGTGGTGTTGCTGAGAGGCAGGACTTCTGGAAGAATGAGTGGCACAGACCCTGACAATCAGAATAGACATTGAAGGAGCATGGAACACGGTGGCAGAGACTCAAAGCAATTAGGTCATAGTCAAAAGGCAGGAATTTTAGGTATCATTTAATGTGCTATCAACTATTTACAAACTAGTATGAGAATTTTTCTGTTTTAAAAACTGGGTTACTCACACTAGTGCATACTAGTTGAATATAAATGTTATCCCCAGTAAATTCCAACTCCTCAAATAAGTGAGCAAGATTGAAGTGAAAGGTGAAGATTAAAAATGCTTTTGATGAATGCACAAATGAAGTAAAAAGATGAAAGATAATTAGATATTGCATATAAAAGTAGCAGTGATGAATTATTTTATTGATTAGAGGTGGAAAAATAAACTGCAAGGGGGACTTGCACATCAAACATGTCAAAAGGAAGAATAAAGTAGACAAACTAAATAATGTAATTGCATTTTTGTTCTCCTTTGAGACTTAGTCTTCCAGAAAATACTTTGTGAGGGTGTCTATTTAAATTGTGTATTTTCCAGAAGCATAGTTCAAAAACCACAAACTTGAAGTTTCACTAAAGGAAAAAAAAATATCCCTGTTAATGTTACATTTTAATGTTATGCAATAATTGGGATTTAATTTGGTTCAAGTTCTTGGATTTCCTCAAAAGGCATACATACTAGTTACCAACAAAAGGAAGATAATTTTGAATTCAGATTTACTGATTTATTTAGTACAATGAACGTTTTAACAATTAAATAAAAATTTAAACTTGAAGCTAAGGTTCATGAAAATGATTGTGTTAATCAATTTTGGTGACTGCAAAAACTACACAACTATCATTGAAGGTTACTTTTTTTTTCATTTTTATTAGAGCTAACCTCTACCACACATAGAAAGGACTTAACAGAGCTACTTTAGCTGAATTTGTGTGGTGAGGTTTCCCTCTAGTGTGGAAATACTGCACTCATTCAAAAAGAGCCTGTCTTTAGATGTGCCTTGCAGTGACTGATAATATCAGTTTCTGCATGAAGAACTTGAATTTTTAAGTTGGCTTCATTCAGTATCTGTGGGTAGCATGTGCCCCAATGGAAATTTAGTTGAAACAAGTAAATGTATTTCATTCATTTTTAATAAATCCAATTGAGTCACCAATACCTGTTTTCTTCTTATGGGACACTTAGGAATATTCTATCATGGCTGTGTTATTCCAGTCCTGGAATCACAGAGGCAAGTTGAGTTCAGAGCATTTATCCCCCCACACACTTGGGCATAATTAAAACACCACACACTAATTTGATAAAAAGAAAAGAAAACAACTTTAAAGAGATGTCAGTAATTGAAATAATGAGGTAGGACCTTTTAGTCTAATACAACTTTTTGAAAATGATATATGTGAAGAATAATCATGGGGCTCATTAAGCTAACAAGATAACTGAGAATCATTTGGAGTTCTTAGAGTTCTGTCTCCTGGGTATCCCTTCCTAGATTAATTATGATGCCTCTGGCTAATATCACCCAAAAGAGCAGACATCTAATGCAAGTAGGAATCCTTTGAGAAATTGAGAGATCAAAAAGTGAATGTAGCTGTGAAACAAAGAAAATAAGAAAAACATCTCAATGCACTGTAGGAAAAATATTCCAGAAAAAAAAAAAAAAAAGAAAGAAAAAAAGAGCGGGCTAAAAGGTGTTGGAGTGATTCTAAGGTGAGAGGCAGAACTTGACTCATTGCACTTCAAATATGTGAATTAGATAATTCTATTATCTTAATCACAATGTTGTCAAGAACATGATGATAAAACATCAAGAATTTAGTTTATTAGAAAGATGATTTGATTGGATAGACTCCCTTTTAAATTTATAGATTAGGGAATTCTTTCAGAATTTTTTTCTTTTATTGAAATTCAATTAATTAACATATAGTGTATTATTAGTTTCAGAGGTAGAGTTTAGTGATTCATCAGTTGCATATAATACCAAGTCCTCAATCCATCAGATGCCCTCCTTAATGCCCATCACCCGGTTACCCCATTCCCCAGCCTCCTCCCTTCCATCAACCCTCGGTTTGTTTCCTATGGTTAAGAGTCCCTTTGGTTTGTCTCCTTCTCTGATTTTGTCTTATTTTATTCTTCCCTTCCTTCCCATATGATCTTCTGTCTTGTCTCTTAAATTCCACTTATGAGTGAAATGATATGACACTTCTTTCTGTGATTAACTTATTTCACTTAACATAATACCCTCTTAGTTCCATCCAAATCATTGCAAATGGCAAGATTTCATTTTTTGATGGCTGAATAATATTCCATTTGTGTGTGTGTGTGTGTGTGTGTGTGTGTGTGTGTGTATCACATCTTTATCCATTCATCTGTCATTGGACATCTGGGCTCTTTCCATAGTTTGGCTATTGTGGACATTGCTCCTATAAACATTGCTATACACATTTCTTATTCTATATATTTGTCATTAATTGACTTTAAATATTATGCAATTCTTGGGGTATACACCTTAATGTAAGATGTCCAAGAACACTGCCTTGAGGATCCCCTGCTTGCTATTATGTCTATTTGATAATTCAAGTTTACAGAGGAATTTTAAAGAAAAACTTTGTTATGTATTTAATTCTGTTAATTGTGTATTAATCAGAATTTTGATATAATCTTTCATTTACTTAACTATAAAAAATGACAAAATAACAGTAAATCTGTGTCATTTGTGTTTTAAGGCTTTTGCACTAAAAAAAAAAAAAAGAAGTACACACATCACACCAGTCAGAATGACTAAAATTAACAAATCAGGAAGCAACAAATATTGGTGAGGATGTGGAGAAAGGGGAACCCTCTTACACTGTTGGTGGGAATGCGAGCTGGTGCAGCCACTCTGGAAGTTAATATGGAGGTTCCTCAAGAAGCTAAAAGGTTCCTCAAGAAGCTAAAAAGTACCCTATGACCCAGCAATTGCACTACTAGGTTTTTACCCCAAAGTACAGATGTAGTGAAACTAAGGGGTACCTGCACCCTGATGTTCATAGCAGCAATGTCCACAATAGCCAAATTGAGGAAGGAGCTGAGATGTCCTTCAACAGATGATTGGATAAAGAAGATATGGTTCAGTTATACAATGGAATATTACTCAGCCATCAGAAAGAATGAATACTTACCCTTTACATAGACGTGGACGGGACTGGAAGGTATTATGCTAAGTGAAATAAGTCAGTTAAAGAAAGAAAATTACCATATGGTTTCACTCATATGAGGAATATAAGAAACAATGCAGAGGATTTTAGGAGAAGGGAGGGAAAAACGGAATGGGAAGAAATCAGAAAGGGAGAAAAACCGCGAGAGATTCTTAACTACTGGAAAGAAACTGAGGGTTGCTGGAGGGGAGGTGGGTGAGGAGATGGGGTAACTGGGTGATGGGCATTAAGGAGGGCAGGTGATGTGATGAGCACTGGGTGTTATATGCAAATGATGAATTACTGAACTCTACATCTGAAACTAATTATGTTCTATATATTGGCTAATTTAGTTTAAACTAAAAAAATAAGTTGTTGGAAATTTGCGGATATGATGGATAATCAATGAACTTGATTGTGATAATGGTTTCACAGGTATATGCAATCCATCAAGTTGTGTACATTAAAAATCTACAGTATTTTATGATGTCAATTATACCACAATATACTGTTGTGTTTTTTTTTTCAGATAATCTATATTTAAAAACTTATCTATTTAGGTGACACTTATTGCATGATCAATAAAATCATTTAAAATTACTATCAAAAAATCATAATCTCTTTACCAAAGTAAAGTCTAGCAACCATGTACCTGGAGTCCATGTATCAAATCACTGTGAATTGGTGTTTGGTAGTAAGTAAAATCTTTGACAAGAAAAAAAAAAGAAGGGAATATCCATATACATTTTTTTAAAAGAAAGGTCTGTATCTGAAGGTTATGTACAGGATAATTTCCTTAATCTTTGAGATGCATGACAACTCATCATCTATAAGTCATTATTTTATGTTCCCCCATGTCCAATTATTCTTAATTAACTTTTTAACTATTTCCAGAATTATTTCAATTTACTTCACCCTTATTATTACTGGCTTAGTTCATGCCTTCCATAATTTCTCTTATTTTAGTTTTAAGTAATCTGTACACCCAACATGGGGCTTGAACTCACAACCCCAAGATCAAGAGTTGCAGCCTCTATGAACTGAGCCACCTGGGCACCCTGTCTTCCATAATTTCTTAATTATCAAAAATTTCCTGTGAATTAATTCATTAAAACATCCTAAACTGGAGATATGATATTGTCTTTCTAGAAATTAAACTTCTTTGGGAGACCTTGCTAATAGAATTTAGCCCCCCTTCATGAAATGACTTTAGAAGTATTTGGTGTCTGCTCTTAGCAATGACTAATAGATATATTCATTTTTTTTCCTCTCAGGAAACATTTTATTGAGTATAGACAATGTGGCAGTCATTATGCTAGACTATGAGGATAAGACAGGAATGATCCCTGCATAATACTATTACTTATATTCAAAATATAAACATATAAATAACTAAAAAATCATGTAGAGATTCAGGGTTAGCATTTACATTGAGTATTTTGGACTCCCAGAGAGTTTCACCTAAGACATTCAGGAAGGTTAAATGTGTCTGCAGAGTGCTGTTCTCAAATAAGGTTTAGAAGAATGATCTGCCCTTAATATAATCCTCCCCAGCACAATAACTCTGTCTCCTTCCTTGTGTTGTCTTTCTCCAGAGTACTTACCACCATCCAATATGATACACATTTCCTTTCTCTCCCATAGGGATATAGAAGTAATATGGGAGTAGGAACGTCTATCAATCTTATTTACTACTACATCTCTAGTTCTTAGAACATGAATGACTATATTAGTAAAGATCAGAAAACATAAAAAATATTACCTCCAAACCTGAAAATATGAGTATAGCCACTGAGTTCCCATTAGCCTCTCTGATAATCCAAACTTCAGGGTCATGGTACACCATATGGAGCACCAACAGTTAGCATGATGTTATTGAATATAACATAAGAACTCTATGAGAAGCATTCAAGTGTTTCAGGATTCCATGCAGGTGGGTGTTTCAATTCACCCAGTGTGTACCAAGTATTTATTTATGGTATATATAAATAGAGATAGAAGTAGTTAACAACTTCAAATTTGTGAATGCTTCTGTACTGTCTGGAGGGCAGAAGAAGCCACATTTTATTTTATTTTTGTTTCCTTTTCTTCTTTTCTTTTCTTTCTTTTTTTTTTTCTTACCATGAGGCAGAGTTGAAAATTATTTTAATAACTAAAAATTCATATGGATTCTTGCATGTCACTGATGGATCAGGTGGATTTTGATGCCAGGATGGAGATTATCTCTGTTAATATAATCTGTTTTTCCTAAACAGAAAATAGTGCATAAATCCAAGATGCGATGGGTTTAACATAAATTTTTAGGCAATGTTTGAAATTTAAAGAATATCAATCAGATCAGCATACCATTAATCCTACTCAGCACAGAATAAGAAATTGTAAAGTGTCTCTCATCAGACATTGATTACATGTGTGACATTGAAAACTCCCAAGGCATTTTTTGATGTTGTATAAGAATCTCTGCCACTTACAGATGCATATAAGATATGCAACTATCTCTCCCCTGGGGTCCCAAAAATAAAATTACAGAAATAGGCCTGGGTCATGGTTGATATTTTGGACTCTGTACATTCCCTCAACCAACCCTCAACAGAATGACTAGGAGGAGGAACTCCCAACAACAACAACAACAACAAAGAACCAGAGACAATGGCCTCTCCTGCAGACATAATTGATATGGATATTAGAAGATGTCAGAGATAGACTTCAGGGTAACAATTATGGAGTCAAAAGCTTGGCTTGAGAAAACCATTAATGACAATATCGAATTTTTAAGGACAGAAAGGAGAGTTAATCTTGCCAATCTTAAAAATGCTATGAATGGGATGCAGTCTAAACTGGGTACTCTAACAGCTAGGGCAAATAAGGTAGAAGGACAAAATTAGTGATCTAGAAGATAAACTGATAGAAAGGAAGGAACAGGAGGAAGTCGGGGACAAACAGCTTAACATCCGTGAGAACAGACTTAGAGAAATCAATGATGCCATGAAACTTTCTGATATCAGAATTATTGGGATCCCTGAGTGGGTGGAGAGAGGAAGAGGACTAGAATGTATATTTGAGCAAATCGTAGCTGAGAACTTCCCTAATCTGGGGAAGGAGACGAGCATTAGTGTCCTAGGGCAGAGAGGATCCCACGCAAATCAATGAGAATAGACCAATGCCCCAGCATATAATAGTAAAACTTGCAAATCTTAGAACCAAGGGAACTATCCTGAGAGCAGCTGTGGGGAAGAGATTTCTTACATATGGAGGGAGGAACATCAGAATAACATCAGACCTATCCACCGAGACCTGGCAAGCCAGAAAGGGCTGGCAAGACATATTCAGGGTACTAAATGAGAAGAACATGCAGCCAAAAATACTTTATCCAGCAAGGCCATCATTCAGAAGAATGGAGAGATAAAGAGCTTCCAGGACTGGCAGAAACTGAAAGAATATGTGACCACCAAGCGAGCCTGGCAAGAAATACTAAGGGGGATTCTATAACAGAAAAAAGACCCCAAGAGTCACTTAGATTAGAAATTTACAGAGACAATCCATAGAAACAGGGAGTGTATAAAATATAGGATGGCAATAAATATGTATCTTTCAGTAGTTACTCTCAACATGAACAGCCTACATGCTCCCATGAAATTGCACAGGGTTGTAGACTGGATACAACATATGACCCATCCATATGTTGTCTGCAAGAGACTCATTTTGAACTTAAGACACATCCAGACTGAAAGTGAAAAGAAGGAGAACCATTTTTCAGCCAAAGGACCTCAAAAGAAAGCTGGGGTAACAATTCTTATGTCAGATAAATTAGAACAGAACAATGCCCCAGCATGTAATAGTAAAACTCGCAAATCTTAGAACCAAGGAAGCCATCCTAAGGGCAGTTGGGGGAAGAAATTTCTTATATATGGAGGGAGGAACATCAGAATAACATCAGACCTGTCCACAGAGACCCGGCAAGCCAGAAAGGGCTGGCAAGACAGATAAAGGGTAATAAATGAGAAGAACATGCAGCCAAGAATATTTTATCCAGCAATGTTATCATTCAGAATGGATGGAAAGATAAAGAGCTTCCAGGACTGGCAGAAACTGAAAGAATATGTGACCACCTAGAAGACCCTGCAAGAAATACCAAGGGGGATTCTATAAAAGAAACAAGACCCCAAGATTAATATGGACCAGAAATTTAGAAAGACAATCCATAGAAACAGAGACTGTACAGACAAAAGGATGGCAATAAACACATATCTTTCAGTAATAACCCTCAAAGTGAATGGCCTAAATGCTCCCATGAAGAGGCACAGGGTTGCAGGTTGGATACAAATTCAGAACCCATCCATATGCTATCTACAAGAGACTCATTTTGAACTTAAGACACCTCCAAACTGAAAGTGAGGGGATGGAGAACAATTTTCCAGCCAACGGACCTCAAAAGAAAGTTGGGGTAGTAATTCTTATATGAGACAAATTAGAATTTAAACCAAAGACTATATTAAGAGATACAGAGGGACACTATATCATTCTTAAAGGCTCTATCCAACAAAAAAATCTAATTACTGTATATATCTATGCCCCCAAAATGGGAGCAGCCAGCTACATAAGCCAGCTGTTAACCAAAATAATCAAAATTCCTTACATTAATAGTAGGAGATTTTAACACTCCACCTCAGCAATGGACAGATCATCTAAACAGAAGATCAGCAAAGAACCAAGAGAATTGAATGACACATTGGACCAGATGGACTTCATATTCCAACCTAAAACAACAGAATACTCATTCTTCTCAAATGCACATAGAAATTTCTCCACAATAAACCACATACTGGGTCACAAATCAGGTCTCAGCCAATACCAAAAGATTGAGATTATTTCCTGCTTGTTATCAGACCACAATGCCTTGAAACTGGAACTCAGTCACAAGAAAAGATTTGGAAGGAATTCAAACACTTGCAAGTTAAAGACTTTGCTGCTAAAGAATGATTGGGTCAACCAGGAAATTAAAGAAAAACAAACTATTCATGGAAACCAATGAGAATGAAAATACTTCAGTCCAAAACCTATGGGATACTGCAAAGGCGATCCTAAGGGGGAAATACATAGCCATCCAAGCCTTTCTCAAAAAAGTAGAAAAATCCCAAATGTACAAGCTAAACTTACACCTAAAGCACCTGGAGAAGGAACATCAAACAAAACCTAAACCAAGCAGGAGAGGAAAATAATAAAGATTAGAGCAGAGACCCCAAAATAGAAACCAGAAAAACAGTAGAACAGATCAAAGAACCTAGAAGCTGGTTCTTTGAAAGAATTAATAAGATCAATAAACCACTGGCCAGACTTTTCCAAAAGAAAAGAGAAAGGACCCAAATTAATAAAATCATGAATGAAAGGGGAGAGATCACGACTAACACCAAGGAAATATAAACAATTGTTAGAAATTAGGGGTGCCTGGGTGGTTCAGTCAGTTAAGCGTCTGCCTTCAGCTCAGGTCATGCTCCCAGTGTCCTGGGATCAAGCTCCGCATTAGGCTCCCTGCAGCCTGCTTTTCCCTCTCCCTCTGCCTGCTGCTCCCCCTGCTTCTGCTCTCTCTCTGTCAAATAAATAAAATCTTAAAAAAAAAAAGAAATTATTGCCAGCAACTATATGCCAACAAATTAAGCAACCTGGAAGAAATGGATGCCTTCCTGGAAAATTATAAACTACCAAGACTGAAACAGGAAGAAATAGACAATCTGAATAGACCAGTAACCAGTAACCAAATTGAAGCAGTAACCAAAAATCTTCCAAAAAACAAGATCCAGGGCCAGATCGCTTCCCAAGGGAATTCTACCAAACATTTAAAGAAGAAATAATACCTATTCTACTGAAGCTATTCCAAAAAATAGAAAAGGAAGGAAAACTTCCAAACTCCTTCTATGAGGCCAGCATTACCCTGAACCCAAAATCAGGCAAAGACCCCAACAAAAAGGAGAATTACAGACCAATATCTCACCACTTAGATTTGGTGTTCCCCAGTCGTGTCCATGTCCCTTCCCAGTTTATAATTTTAATTCCTTACTACCAGACCCAGAACACATTCTCAATTCCAATATCCACTGCCCCTAATGCACACACACGCGCACACACACACACACACACACACACACACACACACACACACAACACAAGGAGTGTATGGGGAGAGGCTTTGATTTTTTGGAGTTAAGGGTAAGATGCCTAGGATTCTCTGGGTTTACTATTTACTAGAAAATTTAAAACATGAGTGGAAATTAGGATAAGTGAAATGTGGGGTCACTCAAGTGACCAGTTGTCTAGGGTACCCAGGGCTTTCTAAATGGGGGACTTCAAGGAGTAGTCTTGTTCCTTTTATAGTTGTTTAGCTAGTGGCTGTGTCAGGAAGCTGGCAATATATTTATTCAAGATGGATGTCTTCTAAATAGTTGCTTTGGCAACGGAAAGCTTAATGTCGGGCACTTACACCACATTCCCTTTCTTTCTAACATTTAAGGTCTCAAAGTTATTGTAAATGTTACATGAAATAATGTGTGTAAAGCCACTTCATAGTGCACCACACACATTAAAGAATTAATAATTAATAAGAGTTGATTTCTGTTTTTTTTTTCCAGCTTTCTAACATTGAAGTGTTTTCTAGAAGTCCGAGGACCTCCTACAAGAGAGGTGCTAAAAGAACTGATGTTTAAAATAATTTCACAGAAACTGTGAAATTGGTCACATTATGTGAAACCTGAGGCATAAATTGTCACTAAATGTTGATGTAAATGAGTCTACATTATATTGTATCTTACAATTGATAATATAGAGTTTTTCTCCTGTGTTTGAAAAAATTATGTACATGTACACTATATATATATAGGTTATTTAAATGTATGTCATTCAAGTTGATGTTGGAGTTGGGTTAAACAGGTCATGGGGATTAAGGAGTGCACTTGTCATGATGAACACAAGGTGGTTATGGAACTGTGGAATTACTATATTGTACACCTAAAACTAATATGACACTGTATGTTAATTACCTGGAATTAAAATATAACTTAAAATAATGAAGACCCCACAAAGACTTTCTGTTTATATGGTTTACATTATCAATATTTATGAACTTAAAATTAAAACTGACTAATATTAAAGAGAAAATAATAAAGAAAAAATATTAAAAAAATTTTAAAGAAAACAATTCACAAAAAAGATAGAATTCATTAGAAGATGAATCTGGAATTTTGTATAGCCTCCAGTGTGCTGACCTCAAGGGAGAAAATGGTGTTTTGGTTCAAGGCTTGTCTCTTTGTATTATACAAGTAAATATATTTTAAGAAGTAAGTACTCCCACAGTAATACACTATAATTCTCTGTAGAGAGATACATGCTTATCTATATCTCATTATTCCCTCCTTTTTCACCCTCAATGAGGAATCTGAATGAGTGCACAGGCCCAATGGATATATAGTGGGGAGGAAAATTTTGATTGGTAAAAGGTCTCAAAGAAGAAGGTATGTGTTGATAGTTTTTAAAAATTTTTGCAGACATATCTAATGTGTTGATTCCCTAAATTTTAACACGTAAAACATTTTTAAATTAATCTGTTAAATATTTCAATGTCAGAGTAAATTTTTAATAAATCCTGGTTAAGAAAAAAATTCTGGAATTAACATTATGTTCTATAGAAGAATATAAAAGTGTCTTCCCAAAAAACCCCATACTTCCTTGGCTTAAAATGGAGTAAGCACAATCATATGTGTGTGGTTTTTTCCCCAGAATTTTTCATTTATTTTTGTTCTCATAGGCACCATTTCACACAAATTATACACAATTTTTATGTGCATATGTTATATATTAAGTATATATACTACACAGAGTCATGTAGTGTGTGTGTGTGTGTATATATATATATATACTATAGGATATACTATCCTACTAAGGATTCAACATAATAAATCAAAATTCTGCCCTCAAGATATCTCTGGCCACAATAAAACAGGCAAAAACAAAAACAACAACAACAAGTTGCTATGCTTGGTATAAAAGGGATAATTATGCAATTGAGGAAAATGGCATAGCTGACCCTGCTTGCAGTGAAGGAAAGCCATCTCTGAAAGGATATGCCTTATTCAAAGGAATGCATATATGGGAATTTATAACATTTCTTCTTAGTACAGATTTTATCATGACATGCCTCAGATTGGGTAAAAGTGATGCAAGAAAATTAAGCGAATTATAGAGGATTCAGAGCAGATAAATTTCCAAGGTTTAACTGTGGCTCATAATGAAGTTGGAATTCAAAAATGGCAGAAACAAATGCACAGCACTGTGTTCTTTAGTATTGATTAACTGTATTTGTGTAGAAATGAAATGGTGCTCATTGGATTCACCTTTAGGTGAGAATTTGAAGAGTGCACTGAGGGCTGCAAGCAGCAAGATACTTTATGAAAAAAATCGGTGTGAATGAATACTCTTACTGCCTCTAGAGAAAGCGTGCATGAGCTGCTGTGAGGAAGGGGGCTGAAACCCCCAGCCACAAGCACCAGGCTTCAGATGACTTTCCACAGTAGCCAGAGGCTGTATCACAGGACCAGAAAGAGACCAAAGAAATGGTAGTCAGCCCAAGGAAGAATTGTCTGTTGCCAGATTTTATACTTACAAGAAGAAAAGAAAACAAACTGAAATGAGATCTGTATCCATGGATACGGACATCAGATTGGGAGGAAAATTACTCATTGAAAGTAAATATTTCCACTGGGTTAGAGTACATAAACAGCATGCCTGATAAAATAAGAATTGTAAGTGTAAAGTCAAATATGAATTATATGATTAATATAGACAAAGCAACATAACTGGCACAATTTAAGTCATTATTCACAGAATTTGCATTTTTGTTTGGGGAAAGAAGCTATTATTTCTTGAAAAGAAGAAATTATTATTTCTTGAAAAAAGTTTAGAGTGGGGTGCCTGAGTGGCTCAGTTATTAAGCGTCTGCCTTCGGCTCAGGTCATGATCCCAGGGTCCTGGGATCGAGCCCCGCATCGGGCTCCCTGCTCAGTGGGAAGCCTGCTTCTCCCTCTCCCACTCCCCCTGCTTGTGTTCCCTCTCTCGTTATGTCTCTCTCCGTCAGATAAATAAATAAAGTCTTTAAAAAAAGAAAGAAAAATTTAGACTATTATGCCCAGCACATCTATGTGAATATACAGACAATATCATAAGCACAAGATGTAATTGGCAAGGAAAAGTAATTTACATGGTACTCTATTTCACACACACACACACACACACACACACACACACCCCTTTGTGGGTGAGATATTTAACTTTCCTGGTCTCCACAATTTAATATTTTCCTTCTCTAGATTTGTTGGGAAGATGGAAACAAGAAATCTAACAGTCATCAAGGAATCCATCCTTCTGGGACTTTCTGGATCAGCAGAGCAGCAATATTTCTTATCTGTGCTATTTCTCTGTATGTATTTAATGATTGTATCAGGCAACATGCTCATCATCTTGGTTGTTGGCCTTAACTCTCACCTCCATTTACCCATGTATTTCTTCCTTAGTAACTTGGCCTTTGTTGACATCTGTTTTTCCTCCACTACTGTCCCCCAAATGATAGTGAACATCTTAACTGATACACAGACTATTTATTTTGTAGGGTGCCTCAGCCAACTTTTCTTCTTCATTGCTTTTGTGAATATGGACAGCCTTCTTCTGTGTGTGATGGCATATGATAGGTATGTGGCAATTTGCCACCCTTTACATTATATTGCCATTATGAATCCCTGCCTTTGTGTCTGGCTAGTGGCTGGGCTCTGGCTTGTCACCTATCTCCATGCCCTCTTACACACTGTTTTAATGGCACATCTGTCCTTCTGTGCTTCCAATAACATCCACCATTTCTTTTGTGATCTCAACCCACTCCTGCAGCTCTCTTGCTCTGATATATCCCTCATTGTGATGGTTATTTTTATAGTAGGAGGTCTACTTGCTCTCACTTCCCTTATCTGCATCCTCATATCTTATGGACTGATCTTCTGCACAATCCTGAAGATCACATCTATTCAGGGGAAACAGAGAGCTTTCTCCACCTGTGGCTGCCACCTGTCAGTGGTGGTGTTGTTCTATGGCACAGCAAGTGCTGTCTATTTCAGTCCCTCCTCCTCTTTTCTCCCTACAAGTGACACCATTTTAGCCCTTATGTATACACTGGTGACTCCAATGCTGAATCCTTTCATCTACAGTCTAAGGAACAGCAATATGAAAAGAGCACTTCAGAAAATGCTTTGTAAAGGTGCACGCTTTCAGCAGCAGTGAGGCATGCCCAAATGGCTGAATTAAACATCAGGGATATGGTAATAAAAAGTACATTCCCAGGTGATCATAATAACAGTAATAAAAGCAACTAACTGTTAATAAATGTTTCTTTTATGCTGGAAATGGTGATAAACACTTTATATGAATTACCACATTTAATCATCAGAGTAAATATTTAGATAAAATCATAAACCCATTTTTCAGATAAGGAAAGTGAATCTTAGGGAAGTTGTATAGTGTACATATTGCAACAGTTTATAAGTAAAGAATCTCTGACACCAGTAGAAATATAACCTGGTGAAAACTGTCAATCTCTGTACTAAATTTCACAAATATTATAGATTAAGATAAATGGCTCTGGACTTAATCTTTCTGAGCTCAGATTTAAATTAAATAGGCATGGACACAAATGCTAGCTTCACAGTGGGATGCCTAGTGGAATGGCTAGGCTCTTACATTCCTAGTTTTTAATGCAAAGTAAAGAATGCACATTCTCAGAGGGGTGAAGCAAGATGGCGGAGGAGTAGGAGACCTGGATTTCATCTGGTCTCAGGAATTCAGCTGGATAGGGATCAAACCATTCTGAACACCTACAAACTCAACAAGAAATTGAAGAAAAGAATAGCAACAACTCTGTGAACAGAAAAGCGACCACTTTCTGGAAGGTAGGACGTGCCGAGAAGTTAATCCAAGGCGATATTCTGGAGGATAGACGGCAGGGGAGGGGGCCTCCATCGGACGCTTCTGGCAAGTGATAGAGCCGCGGAGCCCAAAATCGGAACTTTTAGAAGTCGGCTCCGCTAAGGGACGTCGCTCCAGTGGCTAAGCGGGAGGTGGAGCCCTCACAGGACAGTGTGGCCTCAGGACCCTTGGGGTCACAGAAAGACCGGGGGTGCCTGAGTGCAGCAGAGCTCCCAGGTATCGGAGCGGGGAAGCCGGCTGCAGAGACGGAGCAGAGGAGTGGGCTCTCAGCTCAGGGTTGCCATAAACCGTGATCTGCAGCACAGTCAGGCCACTGCTCCTCCAGCAGGGACCCAACAAGCGGCAGATCTGGGGAGACTCCCCTTCCTCCCCTGGGAGGTGCGGCGCGGGAGCACACCGCAGGGATCTGCTGGGTTTGGAGACTCCACACGGGGTCCGGTGCCAGAGATAGAAATGCTCAGTCACAGGCCGGGTGAGCATGGAGTGTGGCTGGAGAGCGGGGAGATGGGAGTGATTGACTGCTTTTCTCTGGGGGCGCACTGAGGAGCGGGGCCCTGAGTTCTCGGCTCCTCCAGGGTGGAGATTGGGAGGCCGCCATTTTCACTCTCCTCCTCCAAAGCTGTATGGAAAACTTGGAACAAAAGCTCCTGAGAGCAAACCCGAACAGATAACTTAGCCCAGACCAGGCAACGGCGGGGCAATCCCCCCTCTGGCAAAGACATTTGGAAACCACGGCAACAGGCCCCTCCCCCAGAAGATCAGCAAGAACAGCCAGCTGAGACCAAGTTTACTGATCAATGAGAACAGCAGAACTCCAGCGCTAGGGGAAAAATGCACATAGAACCCATGGTTTTTTACCATGATTCTTTAGTCTTTCAAAGTTAATTTCTTTTAACTGTCTTTGTTTTTTTTTTTTAATTTTTCTTTTTCCCTTTTTCAACCAACATTTTATCAATCCCTTTTTTTTTTTAAAGAGTTTATTTATTTATTTGACAGAGAGAGGCACAGCAAGATAGGGAACACAAGCAGGGGGAGGGGGAGAAGGAGAAGCAGGCTTCCCGCTGAACAGGGAGCCCAATGTGGGGCTTGATCCCAGGACTCTGGGATCATGACCCGAGCTGAAGGCAGACACTTAACGACTGAGCCACCCAGGCGCCCCTCAATCCCATTTTTAAAAAACCTTTTTATTTTTCATTTTTAGAGTCATATTCTATCCCTTCATAGTAGTTACCCTTATTTTTGGCATATATATATAAGTTGTTGTCTCTTTAAAATTTTGAGATACAGTTTCTTCTAACAGATCAAAATATACCCTAAATCTCTAGTGTATGGCTTTGTTCTAGTCTCCTGCCGGATCACATTGTCTCCTTTTTTATTCTTTTTTTTTTAAATACTCTTCTTTCTTTTTTCAAACAACTTCTTACCAATTCCTTTTATAAAAATTTTTATAATTTTCATCTCTACAGTCATATTCCATCCCTTCATCATATCAACCCTTATTTTTGTACATATATAAGTTTTTCTTTCTTTAAAATTTGCAGAGTCACTTTCTTCTAACAGACCAAAATACACCCAAAATCTAGTGTGTGGCACTGATCTATGCACCAGCCTGATCATATTTGATCATACTCTGTTTTTTTTTTTTTTTGGTGTTGTTCTGTTTTTGTTTGTTTTTATTGTTTTCTTTTTCTTTTTCTTTTTTTTCTTTTTCTTTTTTCTTTCTTTCCCTTTCTTTTCCCCCAGCTTCAGGTCTTTTCTGATTTGTTTAGAGTATAATTTCTGGGAACGTTTTTACCCTGTTAGCATTTTGTTCTCTCATTCATCTATTCTCCTCTGGACAAAATGACAAGACGGAAAAATCACCATAAAAAAAAGAACAAGAGCTAGTACCGACTGCCAGGGACCAACTCAATATGGACATTAGTATGATGTCGGATCTAGAGTTCAGAATCATCACTTTAAAGATACTAGCTGGGCTTGAAAAAAACATGGAAGTTATTAGAGAACCCCTTTCTGGAGAAATAAAAGAACTAAAATCTAACCAAGTCGAAATCAAAAAGGCTATTAATGAGGTGCAATCAAAAATGGGGGTGCTAACTGCTAGGATAAATGAGGCAGAAGAGAGAATCAGTGATATAGAAGACCAAATGATGGAAAATAAAGAAGCTGAGAAAAAGAGAGATAAAAAACCAGTGGATCACGAGGGCAGAATTTGAGAGATAAGCGATACCATAAGATGAAACAACATTAGAATAATTGGGATCCCAAAAGAAGAAGAGAGAGAGAGAGGGGCAGAAGGTATATTGGAGCAAATTATACCAGAGAACTTCCCTCATTTGGGGAAGGAAACAGGCATCAAAATCCAGGAAGCACAGAGAACCCCTCTCAAAATCAAGAAAAATAGGTCAACACCCTGATATCTAATAGTAAAACTTATGAGTCTCAGAGACAAAAAGAAAATCCTGAAAGCAGCTCGGGAGAAGAGGTCTGTAACCTACAATTGTAGAAACATTAGATTGGCAACAGACTTATCCACAGAGACCTGGCAGGCCAGAAAGGACTGGCATGATATATTTAGAGCACTAAATGAGAAAAATAAGCAGCCAAGAATATGATATCCAGGTAGACTGTCATTGAAAATAGAAGGAGAGAGAAAAAGCTTCCAGGACAAACAAAAACTAAAGGAATTTGCAAACACGAAACCAGCCCTACAAGAAATATTGAAAGGGGTCCTCTAAGCAAAGAGAGAGCCTAAAAGCAACATACCAGAAAGGAACACAGACACTATAAAGTAATAGTCACCTTACCGGCAATACAATGGCACTAAATTCATATCTTTCAATAGTTACCCTGAATGTAAAAGTGCTAAATGCCCCAAACAAAAGACACAGGCTATCAGATTGGATTAAAAAACCAGACCCATCGATATGGTGTCTGTAAGAGACTCATTTTAGACCCAAAGACACCCCCAGATTGAAAGCGAAGGGGTGGAAAACCATTTACCATGCTAATGGACACCAAAAGAAAGCTGGGGTGGCAATCCTTATATCAGACAAATTCGATTTTAAACCAAAGACTGTAATAAGAGATGAGGAAGGACACTATATCCTACTTAAAGGGTCTCACCAAAAAGAAGATCTAACAATTGTAAATATCTATGTCCCTAACAAGGGAGCAGCCAATTATATAAGGCAATTAAGAACAAAAGCAAAGAAACACATTGACAACAATACAATAATAGTGGGGGACTTTAACACCCCCCTCACTGAAATGGACAGATCATCTAAGCAAAAGATCAACAAAGAAATAAAGACTTTAAATGACACACTGGACCAAATGGACTTCACAGACATATTCAGAACATTCCATCCCAAAGCAACAGAATACACATTCTTCTCTAGTGCCCATGGAACATTCTCCAGAATCGATCACATCCTAGGTCATAAATCAGGTCTCAACCAGTCCCAAAAGATTGGGATCATACCCTGTCTATTTTCAGACCACAATGCTTTGAAACTAGAACTCAATCACAAGAGGAAAGTCGGAAAAAACTCAAATACATAGAGGCTAAAGAGCATCCTACTAAAGAATGAATGGGTCAACCAGGAAATTAAAGAAGAATTAAAAAAATTCATGGAAACCAATGAAAATGAAAACACAACTGTTCAAAATCTTTGGGATGCAGCAAAGGCACTCCTAAGAGGAAAGTATATAGCAATACAAGCCTTTCTCAAGAAACAAGAAAGGTCTCAAGTACATAACCTAACCCTACACCTAAAGGAGCTGGAGAAAGAACAGCAAAGAAAGCCTAAACCCAGCAGGAGAAGAGGAATAATAAAGATCAGAGCAGAAATCACTGAAGTTGAAACCAAAAGAACAGTAGAACAGATCAACGACACTAGGAGCTGGTTCTTTGAAAGAATTAACAAGATTGATAAACCCCTGGCCAGACTTATCAAAAAGAAAAGAGAAATGACCCAAATCACCAAAATCATGAATGAAAGAGGAGAGATCACAACCAACACCAAAGAAATACAAACAATTCTAAGAACATATTATGAGCAACTCTATGCCAGCAAATTAGATAACCTGGAAGAAATGGATGCATTCCTAGAGATGTATCAACTACCAAAACTGAACCAGGAAGAAATAGAAAACCTGAACAGACTTATAACCACTAAGGAAATTGAAGCAGTCATCAAAAATCTCCCAAGAAACAAAAGCCCAGCGCCAGATGGCTTGCCAGGGGAATTCTACCAAACATTTCAAGAAGAATTAATACCTATTCTTCTGAAACTGTTCCAAAAAATAGAAATGGAAGGAAAACTTCCAAATTCATTTTATGAGGCCACCATTCCCTTGATCCCAAAACCAGACAAAGACCCCATCCAAGGGGACAATTATAGACCAATATCCTTGATGAACATGGATGCAAAAATTCTCACGAAAATACTAGCCAATAGGATCCAACAGTACATTCAAAGGATTATTCATCACGACCAAGTGGGATTTATCCCTGGGCTGCAAGGTTGCTTCAACATCCGCAAATCAATCAATGTGATACAGTACATTAACAAAAGAAAGAACAAGAATCATAATATCCTCTCAATAGATGCAGAAAAAGCATTTGACAAAGTACAGCATCCTTTCTTGATCAAAACTCTTCAGACTATAGGGAGAGAGGGTACATACCTCAATATCATAAAAGCCATCTATGAAAAACCTACAGCAAATATCATTCTCAATGGGGAAAAACTGAGAACTTTCCCCCTAAGGTCGGGAATGCTGCAGGGATGTCCACTATCACCACTGCTATTCAACATAGTATTAGAAGTCCTAGCCACAGCAATCAGACAACAAAAAGAAATAAAAGGCATCCAAATCGGCAAAGAAGAAGTCAACTCTCACTCTTTGCAGATGATATGATACTTTATGTGGAAAACTCCACCCCAAAACTGCTAGAACTCATACAGGAATTCAGTAAAGTGGCAGGATATAAAATCAATGCACAGAAATCAGTGGCATTCCTATACACCAAGACAGAAGAAAGAGAAATTAAGGAGTCGATCCCATTTACAATTGCACCCAAAACCATAAGATACCTAGGAATAAATCTAATCAAAGAGGCAATGGATCTGTACTCAGAAAATTATAAAATACTCATGAAAGAATTTGAGGAAGACACAAAGAAATGGAAAAACTTTCCATGCTCATGGATTGGAAGAACAAATATTGTGAAGATGTCAATGCTATCTAGAGCAATCTACACATTCAATGCAATCCCCATCAAAATACCATCCACTTGTTTCAAAGAAATGGAAAAAATAATCCTAAAATTTGTATGGAACCAGAAAAGACCCCGAATAGCCAGAGGAATGTTGAAAAAGAAAAGCAAAGCTGGCGGCATCACAATCCTGGACTTCAAGCTCTATTACAAAGCTGTCATCATCAAGACAGTATGGTACTGGCACAAAAACAGACACATCGATCAATGGAACAGAATAGAGAGCCCAGAAATGGACCCTCAACTCTATGGTCAACTCACCTTTGACAAAGCAGGAAAGAATGTCCAATGGAAAAAAGACAGTCTCTTCAACAATTGGTGTTGGTAAAATCGGACAGCCACATGCGGAAGAATGAAACTGGACCATTTCCTTATACCACACACAAAAATAGACTCCAAATGGTTGAAAGACCTCAATGTGAGACAGGAGTCCATCAAAATCCTAAAGGAAAACACAGGCAGCAACCTCTTCGACCTCAGCCACAGCAACTTCTTCCTAGAAACATCATCAAAGGCAAGGGAAGCAAGCGCAAAAATGAACTATTGGGACTTCATCAAGATAAAAAGCTTTTGCAAAGCAAAAGAAACAGTCAACAAAACCAAAAGACAACCGACAAAAATGGGAAAAGATACTTGCAAATGACATATCAGATAAAGGGCTAGTATCTAAAATCTATAAAGAACTCATCAAACTCAACACCCAAAGAACAAATAATCCAATCAGGAAATGGGCAGAAGACATGAACAGACATTTTTCCAAAGAAGACATCCAAATGGCCAACAGACACATGAGAAAGTGCTCAACATCACTCGGCATCAGGGAAATCCAAATCAAACCTTCAATGAGATACCACCTCACACCAGTCAGAATGGCTAAAATTAACAAGTCAGGAAACAATCTTGTTGGCGGGGATGCAGAGAAAGGGGAACCCTCCTACACTGTTGGTAGGAATGCAAGCTGGTGCAACCACTCTGGAAAACAGTATGGAGGTTCCTCAAAATGTTGAAAATAGAGCTACCCTATGATCCAGGAATTGCACTACTGGGTATTTACCCCAAAGATACAAATGTAGGGATCCAAAGGGTTACCTGCACCCCGATGTTTGTAGCAGCAACGTCCACAATAGCCAAACTGTGGAAAGAGCCAAGATGTCCATCAACAGATGAATGGATAAAGAAGATTTGGTGTATATATATATATACAATGGAATATTATGCAGCCATCAAAGGGAATGAGATCTTGCCATTTGCAACGACGTGGATGGACCTGGAGGGTGTTATGCTGAGCGAAATAAGTCAATCAGAGAAAGACATGTATCATATGACCTCACTGATATGAGGAATTCTTAATCTCAGGAAACAAACTGAGGGTTGCTGGAGTGGGGGGTGGGGTAGGAGGGATGGGGTGGCTGGGTGATACACACTGGGGAGGGTATGTGCTATGGTGAGTGCTGTGAATGTGTAAGACTGTTGAATCACAGATGTGTACCTCTGAAACAAATAATGTAATATATGTTAAGGAAAAAAAAGAATAAGAAGATAGCAGGAGGGGAAGAATGAAGGGCGGGAAATAGGAGGGGGAGATGAATCGTGGGAGACGATGGACTCTGAAAAACAAACTGAGGGTTCTAGAGGGGAGGGGGGTGGGAGGATGGGTTAGCCTGGTGATGGGTATTAAAGAGGGCACGTTCTGCATGGAGCACTGGGTGTTATGCACAAACAATGAATCATGGAACACTATGTCAAAAACTAATAATGTAATGTATTGTGATTAACATAACAATAAATTTTTTTTTAAAAAAGAATGTATTTGGTGCAGCTAGTATGAAAAATTGTATGGAAATTCCTCCAAATATTAAAAGTTGAAATACCATATGATCCAGTAATTTCACTGCTGGGTATTCACCTAAAGAAAGCAAAACACTAATTCAAAAAGATATATGCATGCCCATGTTTATTGCAGCCTTATTCATAACAGATAAGATATGGAAACAATCTAAGTGTCCATCAATCGTGATTGGATAGAGAAGATATGGTATATATATGCTATAGAATATTACTCAGTGATAAAAGAAAATAAAATCTTGCCATTCACAACAACACGGATGGACCTAGAACATATTATGCTAGGTAAAATAAGTTAGACAGAAAGACAAATACCACATGATATTACTTGTATGTGGAATCCAAAACAAACAAACAAAAATAGAAACAGAGTCATAAATACAGAGAAAAAACTGGTGGCTGCCAGAGGGGAGGGGATGGCAGATGAGCCAAATACATGAAGAGGATCAAGAGGCACAATCTTCTAGTTATAAAACATATGTCACCAGGATGAAAAGTATAGCATAGGAAATATAGTCAATAATATTGTAATAATTTTGTATGGTGACAGATGGTAATGGCACCTACCATGATGAACATTGTGTAATTTATAGCTTTGTTCACTGTGGTATCCCTGAAACTAATGTATATCAACTCTACTTCAACTTAAAACTAAAAAAAAGGGGCCATGAGCCAGATTTAACATATGACGTCTCCAAATCATACTTGAGGGATATTATCTTATACAGAAAGAGTTACTTGGATCAAGAAACTGCTTCACTTTCTACTATAATGCCTATATATTTGGCCCCTATATGTTTCAGGAACCTTGTCTACATATCCATTAATCTAAATATATTTACCATAAACAACCTAGAGAAGTGAGGTATATCCTCTTAAAGACATTCTGTAAGTAAGAGTTTCAGTTACCTTTCTGCTAGAAATTACCATCAGAAGATCTCATTAGATTAATTACAAAAGAAAAAAGAATTGACCTGATTACTTCTTTTTATTGTGTCATGGAAGGAGGGAAGATCAGGTACAGACTCACTGCTAACCTTTCCTTCCCAGCCAGAAAAATACCAGGCAAATAAGAACAGTAGATGTCACAGATGATTGCTTGAGTGGCTGGTTTACAGTTGGAATGTGAGTTTAAATATCCCAAGAAATATAAGACTGTCCGGGCAGTTTTGATAAAAAATGAAAATATGTTCCTTTCTCCTAGTTTCTTAGCTTTTATTCTCTAACTGCTACCACTGTACTAATTTCTATAACAAAGAGAAGACTTAGAATATAAACAAACCAAGCCATATACAACATAAAAATGAGTTATTAATTTTAATCTCTTGAGCTTTAATCTCATATTGTAACAATTAAACAAAAGTCTAATATAAAAAGGAAAAAAGACGAAGAATTAAACAGTTTTGGAGATATAACTATAGAAACACCGAAGAGAAGAATAGATGTAAGAATTAATTAATTCATTAAAAATATACATGTAAGTACCCTCTAAAAATATTAACAAAAAAGTTAGACTATAGATGTCTTCAGTGTTCAGTAGCTTTATTACTTTATATTTCACAAAGAAGAAAGATACAATTATATTGTAAAATTTTCTAAAGTATTGAATAGGTTATAAATTCTATTGATAAATTAGGAAAACTATTTCAAATACATATAAATCTAGAGGAAGCAAGGAACTATAACCCATTATAGAAAGACTCTCATTGTGGTATCTAGCATAATTTATCTGATTATAAAAATTTGGTGTTCTAACAGGGCCAGGCTTCTAAGAATTTTTTGAGAAAATTTCACTGTAAAGAAATATATAAATATATACCTTTTATCTTTCAATATAGAATCCAATAATGTTCATAACTTATTTTTACACTAAACAGAATTAAAGAAGATAGGGATGCCTGGGTTGCTCAGTCAGTTAAATATCTGCCTTTGGCTCAGATCATGATCCCAGTGTTCTGGGATCAAGTCCCACATCAGTCTCCTTGCTCAGTGGGGAGCTTGCTTTTCCCTTTTTCTCCCACTCCCCCTGCTTGTGCTCTCTCTCTCTGACAAATAAATGAATAAATAAAATCTTATAAAAAGAAGATTACAAGTGTTCTTAGTATCCATCAAAAGGGACAAGACTTTATATTCCAAGTTTATTAACATATTAGATATAAAAATAAAAGTACAAATCCTCTATGTGGACTTGAAAAACACCTATGACATATTGTTTTGTGAAAGGAAAGGTGAACTAAAGAGCATGGAGGGATTAATATCATCTTTGTAAAATATGTATGTGCTCACAAATTTATCTTTTTATGTTAAAATATAAAATATTTAGTTAAAAAGATAAAGTAATTAACTCTAGTTATTGGGATCATCAACATTTTTACAATTGCCTTCTTCATCTTTGACTTCAGATTGAATTGTTAAAAATTTTGTCTTTATATACCATAAAAGCATCTCTTTTTTCATTTTATTTTCCACCCACTCTTTTGTAGAAATCATCTGCTTCACCCCCACAGAATTACTTCCAGATCTTGGAATCTGTCATTATGCATTAAGCTTTTCTGGTTATCATATGCTTTCTTTCCTTATAATTCAGTAAAAATCATCTCACCTTCCTATACTTCACCCTCCAAAATTAAAGTTTTCTGTCTGTCAAAAAAAAAAAAAAAAGTTTTCTGTCTGCCAGTAAAATATCTTTGACTGCCATGTTTCTTTACCTCTATTGCATCCTCTATTTATACTCATCACAGAATTTTTCACACTAGTTGTTCATATTTTGTCCTCTCCTCAGCTCTTGTTGGCCTGGAATTTTAGGCATTTGGTCATAATTTTCTATTTAAAAAGTTCCTCTTCGTAAACACTATTGCTTTCATTTTCCTCTTCTTAGTTGTCCCCCCCCAAAAAAAAATATAAAGTTCCCAGCCTTCCATTACATAATGAAGTTTTTTTTTTCTTCACAACTAAGCAAACATGCTATAACAAGGACATTACACAGAGATGCATTTCAGCTGGTAGTGTGTTTAACAGGATGCCCATATATCCTAGTGACTTTTATTAACATACCCATCAGATAATCCATATACAACAATATCATTGCTCCAATTCTTAGGGGGAAAAGTGTGTTGATAAAGTCACTTATTATTACCACAGGAGAAGTGTGTAATTGGAGAACAGAATTTGTTACATTGTGTCATGTTGCAGGCAATAGTTTAATATTACCAAAAAATGAAATGTATGTATGAAATTACATCAGCATTTTATTAATCCAGATAGAATCCACTTGTGCAGAGCAGTGTGTATCTTATTCTAGATATTTCTGTATGCAAAAAGTGTCATGTCACACTGATTCTTTAAATCAAAATAAATCTGATGGTGATTAGCACAATATGTTTCTGCCAGTATGGTGAAAAATCGATTTATGGTCATTACTGGGGGGTCTTTGTTCTTTCTTAGTATCTAATGCTCCCTGGGTATAAAGTCTTTGTTGTATGAGAGCAGTAGGTATTTTTATATTTGCCACATCTTATGGTTCTCCAATCATGGTGATCTGTGCCAAGGCCAGGAAAGTCTCCCTACTCAGACACGTGTAAAACTACCCAACCCCTTTTCAGGTTATTCCAAAGCACCGACAGATGTTGACTATCACTGGATCAGAAAGATTTTTCTACTCACTCATATTTGAGGGGATTTATTTCTTTGATTAAATAATTTATGTATATTTTACATAAATAAGAGTGCAGGTATTTTATGAATACAGCTGAACACATTTTCACAAACTTCACACACCCATGTAACCAGCATCTAGTACAAGACATAGAACAAATCACACCCCAGAACTTCCTTTCCAAACCAACACTGAATATAAATGTTATCCTGACTTCCAGAGAGAGCCTGCTTTAAATATTTTTATAAGATAAATGACATCTTACAGGGTGCTTTCTTGGTGTCCAATTTCTTGTGCTTAATGTTGTCTCTCAGATTCATGTCCATTATTGGATAGGGTTGTGGAATTTCCATTCCAGTTGCTGTTTACAGGCTTTATTTGTTTGAATATGAATAAGTTTTCAAGGTTTAAGGCATTTGGAGAGTGTGTAAATGATAGGTAGATGATAGTAGATAGATGATAGATGATAGATAGATAGATGATAGATGATAGATAGATGACTGATAGATAGATGATAGAAAAATAGGTGATAGATGATAGATAGATAGATAGATAGATAGATGATAGATAGATAGATGATAAATAGATGATAGATAGATGATAGATGGTAGAGATATATCTTTCTCTCTGATCTATTTTAAAGACCCTGTAGATCAAATGTGACACATTGATAATGAAGCACTGACTTTCATTCAGTATCTTTGTATTCTATTGTTGCACATACAGACTACTACAAACTTCATAGCTTAAAAGCACAAATTGCACATTTTTATAGGCTGGACTCAGTGAAATAAAATTATGGTGTCTCAGGGCAATATTCTTTTCTCAAGGCTTTAAGGGAAAATCTGTTTCCTTGACTTTTCCAGCTTCTAGAAGCTTCCCACATTCTCTGATTCATGGTCCCCCTTGCTTTAGCTTCAAAAGTCAACATTGCCCAGTAAAGTTCATCTCATGCCGCCATCTTTCTGATTCTTTAAGTACAGCTGAGAAAGACTCTCTACTTTTAAGGATTTATGTGATTACATTGAGCCCACCTGAATAATCTAGGCTATTCTCTCTATCTCAAGGTCTATAACTCTAATCACATCTAAAATGCCTTTTTTTTTTCACATAAATAGCATATTCATAGATTCTGAGTATTAGTATGTGGACTTTTTGGGTGTCCACGATTTGCCAGTACATGATGGATTCCAAATATTCTCTCTCTCTTTTTTTTTAAGATTTTACCAATCTATTTGACAGAGAGAGGGAGCACACAAGCAAGGGGAGTGGTGGTCAGAAGGAGAAGGAGAAGCAGGCTCCCCATTGAGCAGAGAGCCCAACTCAGGACTCAATCCCAGGACCTTGAGAGCATGACCTGAGCTGAAGGCAGACACCCAACTGACTGAGCCACCCAGGCCACGCAAATATTCCTATTTCTAAGAAAACTACCCTTCACGTGGAAATTTGCAACAATTTCAATAGATACATAATTAAATTTTACTTGGTATTGAAGTGAAGAGGTATTCAAAGATAAAATGAGGAATTCCATGTAAGGAGAAATAAAGGGATATCTTGCAGTGGATGGGATCATATTATATGTTGCACACCTGACATTTATATAACGCAAATCAACTACTTGAAAATTAGCCAGTTATACAAATCATTTTTCCAAGAAATTCATATATATATTTATGATCATTGAAATCATTTTTCTCTGCCTATTGCACAAATTCGTTAGTGATTTTTTATGAAAATGGTTACTTATGATGAAAAATATCTATGTACACAGATTTGAAATATTAAAGAAAATTTATTATAATCCATTGCCAGTAGAATGAATTATGAAGGAATGCATTATAAGTACAGAAACATTTTTTGGTAAATCACAATGATATTTAGACTGGGCCCATAAGTACACATTAAATATGTTTTATGTGTCTGTTAGGCACCTATTTGTCATCTTTGGAAAAAAATATCTATTCATTTGTTCTGCCTGTTTCTTAACTTGATTATTTGGTTTTAGGGTGTGGAGTTTGATAAGTACTTTATAGATTTTGGATATTAACCATTTTTAGATATGTCATTTGCAAATATCTTCTAATATTCCAAAGGTTGGCTTTTAGTTTTGTTGATTGTTTCCTTCACTTGCAAAAGCTTTTTATCCTGGTAAAGTCCCAATAGTTCATTTTTGCTTTTGTTACCCTTGCTTCTAGAGATGTGTCTAGCAAGAAGTTGCTGCAGCTGAGGTCAAAGCGGTTGCTGCCTGTGTTCTCCTCTAGGATTTTGATGGATTCCTGCCTCACATTTAGGTTTTTAGTCCATTTTGAGTTTGTTTTGTGTATGGTGTAAGAAAGTGGTCCAGTTTCATTCTTCTGCATGTGACTGTCCAGTTTTCTCAACACCATTTTTTGAAGAGATCATCTTTTTTTCCATTGACTATTCTTTCCTGCTTTGTCAAAAATTACTTGATCATAGAGTTGTGGGTCAATTTCTGAGTTCTCTATTCTGTTCCATTGATCTATGTGTCTGTCTTTGTGCCAGTACCATACTGTTCTTTTTCAACATTATTTTGGATATTTGGTGTCTTTTCTGGTTCCATTCAAATTTTAGGATTGTTTGCCCCAGTTCTGTGAAAAATTCTGATGGTATTTTCATAGGAATTGCATTGAATGTGTAGCTTTCTTTGGGTAGCATAGACATTTTAACAATAGAGAATAATCCTTTTAAGGTACTGTTGGGTACAATTAGTTAGTATCTTTGTGACAATTTTTGCATCCATGTTCATCAGGGATACTGGGCTGTAATTCTTCTCTCTAGTGGGGTCTTTATCTGCTTTGGGGATCAAGGTAATGCTGGCCTCATAGAATGAATTTGGAAGTTTTCCTTCCATTTCTGTTTTTTGGAACAATTTCAAAATGGTCTGTTCAGGTTTTCTATTTCTTCCTGTTTCAGTTTTGGTAGTTTATATGTTTCTAGGAATTTATCCATTTCTTCCAGATTGCCTAATTTGTTGGCATATAGTTGCTCATAATATTCTCTTATAATTGTTTCTATTTCTGCAGTGTTGGTTGTGATCTCTCTTCTTTCATTCATGATTTTATTTGGGTCCTTTCTCTTTTCTTTTTGTTTAAAGATTAATTTACTTATTGGGGAGAGAGGGAAAGAGAGAGAGCATGAGCAGGAAGGGCAGAGGGAGAGGGAGAGAATCTCAAGCAGAATCCACACTGAACATGGAGCCCAATGCAGGGTTTGACACTGAAATCACAACCTGAGCTGAAACCAAAGTCAGAGGCTTAACCAACTGTGCCATCCAGGCGCCCCTTTCTTCTTTTTCATAAGTCTGTCTAGGTGTTTACCAATCTTGTTAATTCTTTCAAAGAACTGGCTGCTAGTTTTGCTTGTCTTTCCTACTGTTTTTTTTTATTTCCATATCATTGATTTCTGCTAACTTTTATTATTTCTGTTGTCCTGCTGGATTTACACTTTATTTGCTGTTCTTTTTCCAGCTCCCTTAGGTGTAAAGTTAGGTTGTATATTTGACACTTTTCTTACTTCTTGAGGAAGGACTGCATTGCTATATACTTCCATCTTAGGACCACTGCTGCTGCAACCCGAAGATTTTGGGCTGTCATGATTTCATTTTCATTTGATTCCATGTATTTTTTTTAATTCTTTTTTTTTCCTGGTTAATCCATTCATTCTTTAGGAGGATGTTCTTTAACCTCCATGTATTTGTGGTCTTTCCAAATTTTTCTTATAGTTGACTTCAAGTTTCATTGCATTGTGGTCTGAAATATGCATGATATGATCACAATCTTTTTTGTAGGGTTTGAGGTCTGCTTTGTCATCCAGGATGTGATCTATCTGGGACAGTGATCCATGTGCATTCTGCTGCTTTATCCATGGAAATAATGTGTACTCTGCTGCTTTAGGATGAAGTGTTCTGAATATATCTGTTAAGTTCATCTGGTCCAGTGTGTCATTCAAAGCCCTTGTTTCCTTGCTGACCTTCTGTTTAGATGATCTGTCAATTGCTGTGAATGTGAATGGGGTGTTAAAGTCCCCTAATATTATTGAATGATTATCAGTGAGTTTATGCTCCAAGTTTGGGGCATAAATATTTACAATTGTTAGATCTTCTTGTTGGATAGCCCCCTTTATTATGATATAGTGGTTTGTTTTTTAAAATTACTTTTTTTTTCTTTTTTCCCTCATTTTTAAAAATTTAATTAGCCAACATAGAGCACATCATTAGTCTTTGATGTAATGTTCAATGATTCATTAGTTGTGTAAACACCCAGTGCTCATCTCATCATGAGCCCTCCTTAAGGCCCACCACCCAGTACCCCATCCCCCCAACCACCTCTCTTTCCACAACCCCTAGTTTATTTCCTGGACTCAAGGGTCTCATATGGTTTGTCTCCCTCTCTGATTTCTTCCTATTCAGTTTTCTCTCCCCTCCCCTATGATCCTCTGAACTATTTCCTATATTCTACATATGAGTGAAACCATATAATTGTCTTTCTCTGTTTGACTTATTTCACTTAGCATAATACCCTCCAGTTCTATCCATGTTGATGTAAATGATAAGTATTCATCGTTTCTTTTTTTTTTTTTTAATTTTTTTATTGTTATGTTAATCCCCCTACATTACATCATTAGTTTTAGATATAGTGTTCCATGATTCATTGTTTGTGCATAACACCCAGTGCTCCATGCAGAACGTGCCCTCCTCAATACCCATCACCAGGCTAACCCATCCTCCCAACCCCCTCCCCTCTAGAACCCTCAGTTTGTTTTTCAGAGTCCATCGTCTCTCATGGTTCTTCTCCCCCTCCGATTTCACCCCCTTCATTCTTCCCCTCCTGCTACATTCTTCTCCTTCTTTTTTTCTTTCTTAACATATATTGCATTATTTGTTTCAGAGGTACAGATCTGAGATTCAACAGTCTTGCACAGTTCACAGCGCTTACCAGAACACATACCCTCCCCAGTGTCCATCACCCAGTCACCCCATCCCTCCCACCCCACCCCCCACTCCAGCAACCCTCAGTTTGTTTCCTGAGATTAAGAATTCCTCATATCAGTGAGGTCATATGATACATGTCTTTCTCTGTTTGACTTATTTCGCTCAGCATAATACCCTCCAGTTCCATCCACGTCGTTGCAAATGGCAAGATCTTATTCCTTTTGATGGCTGCATAATATTCCATTGTATATATATACCACATCTTCTTTATCCATTCATCTGTTGATGGACATCTTGGCTCTTTCCACAGTTTGGCTATTGTGGACATTGCTGCTATAAACATCGGGGTGCACGTAGCCTTTCGGGTCCCTACTTTTGTATCTTTGGGGTAAATACCCAGTAGTGCAATTGCTGGATCATATGGTAGCTCTATTTTCAACTTTTTGAGGAACCTCCATACTGTTTTCCAGAGTGGCTGCACCAGCTTGCATCCCCACCAACAGTGGAGGAGGGTTCCCCTTTCTCCGCATCCCCGCCAACATCTGTCATTTCCTGACTTGTTAATTTTAGCCATTCTGACTGGTGTGAGGTGGTATCTCATTGAGGTTTTGATTTGGATTTCCCTGATGCCGAGCGATATTGAACACTTTTTCATGTGTCTGTTGGCCATTTGGATGTCTTCTTTGGAAAAATGTCTGTTCATGTCTTCTGCCCATTTCTTGATTGGATTCTTTGTTCTTTGGGTGTTGAGTTTGATGAGTTCTTTATAGATTTTGGATACTAGCCCTTTATCTGATATGTCATTTGCAAATATCTTCTCCCATTCTGTCAGTTGTCTTTTGGTTTTGTTGACTGTTTCCTTGGCTTTGCAAAAGCTTTTGATCTTGATGAAGTCCCAATAGTTCATTTTTGCCCTTGCTTCCCTTGCCTTTGATGATGTTTCTAGGAAGAAGTTGCTGCGGCTGAGGTCGAAGAGGTTGCTGCCTGTGTTCTCCTTTAGGATTTTGATGGACTCCTGTCTCACATTGAGGTCTTTCAACCATTTGGAGTCTATTTTTGTGTGTGGTGTAAGGAAATGGTCCAGTTTCATTCTTCTGCATGTGGCTGTCCAATTTTCCCAACACCATTTGTTGAAGAGACTGTCTTTTTTCCATTGGACATTCTTTCCTGCTTTGTCAAAGATTAGTTGACCATAGAGTTGAGGGTCCATTTCTGGGCTCTCTATTCTGTTCCATTGATCTATGTGTCTGTTTTTGTGCCAGTACCATACTGTCTTGATGATGACAGCTTTGTAGTAGAGCTGGAAGTCTGGAATTGTGATGCCGCCAGCTTTGCTTTTCTTTTTCAACATTCCTCTGGCTATGCGGGGTCTTTTCTGGTTCCATACAAATTTTAGGATTATTTGTTCCATTTCTTTGAAGAAAGTGGATGGTATTTTGATGGGGATTGCATTGAATGTGTAGATTGCTCTAGGTAGGATTGACATCTTCACAATATTTGTTCTTCCAATCCATGAGCATGGAACGTTTTTCCATTTCTTTGTGTCTTCCTCAATTTCTTTCATGAGTATTTTATAGTTTTCTGAGTACAGATCCTTTGCCTCTTTGGTTAGATTTATTCCTAGGTATCTTATGGTTTTGGGTGCAATTGTAAATGGGATCGACTCCTTAATTTCTCTTTCTTCTGACTTGTTGTTGGTGTATAGGAATGCCACTGACTTCTGTGCATTGATTTTATATCCTGCCACTTGACTGAATTCCTGTATGAGTTCTAGCAGTTTTGGGGTGGAGTCTTTGGGATTTTCCACATAAAGTATCATATCATCTGCAAAGAGTGAGAGTTTGACTTCTTCTTTGCCAATTTGGATGCCTTTGATTTCTTTTTGTTGTCTGATTGCTGTGGCTAGGACTTCCAATACTATGTTGAATAGCAGTGGTGATAGTGGACATCCCTGCCGCGTTCCTGACCTTAGGGGGAAAGCTCTCAGTTTTTCCCCATTGAGAATGATATTCGCTGTAGGTTTTTCATAGATGGCTTTTATGATATTGAGGTATGTACCCTCTATCCCTACACTCTGAAGAGTTTTGATCAAGAAAGGATGCTGTACTTTGTCAAATGCTTTTTCTGCATCTATTGAGAGGATCATATGGTTCTTGTTTTTTCTTTTGTTAATGTATTGTATCACGTTGATTGATTTGCGGATGTTGAACCAACCTTGCAGCCCAGGGATAAATCCCACTTGGTCGTGGTGAATAATCCTTTTAATGTACTGTTGGATCCTATTGGCTAGTATTTTGGTGAGAATTTTTGCATCCATGTTCATCAGGGATATTGGTCTGTAATTCTCCTTTTTGATGGGGTCTTTGTCTGGTTTTGGGATCAAGGTAATGCTGGCCTCATAAAATGAGTTTGGAAGTTTTCCTTCCATTTCTATTTTTTGGAACAGTTTCAGAAGGATAGGTATTAATTCTTCTTGAAATGTTTGGTAGAATTCCCCTGGGAAGCCATCTGGCCCTGGGCTTTTGTGTTTTGGGAGATTTTTGATGACTGCTTCTATTTCCTTAGTGGTTATAGGTCTGTTCAGGTGTTCTATTTCTTCCTGGTTCAGTTTTGGTAGTTGATACATCTCTAGGAATGCATCCATTACTTCCAGGTTATCTAATTTGTTGGCATAGAGTTGCTCATAATATGTTCTTATAATTGTTTGTATTTCTTTGGTGTTGGTTGTGATTTCTCCTCTTTCATTCATGATTTTGTTGATTTGGGTCATTTCTCTTTTCTTTTTGATAAGTCTGGCCAGGGGCTTATCAATCTTGTTAATTCTTTCAAAGAACCAGCTCCTAGTTTCGTTGATCTGTTCTACTGTTCTTTTGGTTTCTATTTCATTGATTTCTGCTCTGATCTTTATTATTTCTCTTCTCCTGCTGGGTTTAGGCTTTATTTGCTGTTCTTTCTCCAGCTCCTTTAGGTGTAGAGTTAGGTTGTGTACTTGAGACCTTTCTTGTTTCTTGAGAAAGGCTTGTATTGCTATATACTTTCCTCTTAGGACTGCCTTTGCTGTATCCCAAAGATTTTGAATAGTTGTGTTTTCATTTTCATTGGTTTCCATGAATTTTTTTAATTCTTCTTTAATTTCCTGGTTGACCCATTCATTCTTCAGTAGGATGCTCTTTAGCCTCCATGTATTTGAGTTCTTTCTGACTTTCCTCTTGTGATTGAGTTCTAGTTTCAAAGCATTGTGGTCTGAAAATAGGCAGGGGATGATCCCAATCTTCTGGTACCGGTTGAGACCTGATTTATGACCTAGGATGTGATCTATTCTGGAGAATGTTCCATGGGCACTAGAGAAGAATGTGTATTCCGTTGCTTTGGGATGGAATGTTCTGAATATGTCTGTGAAGTCCATTTGGTCCAGTGTGTCATTTAAAGTCTTTATTTCCTTGTTGATCTTTTGCTTAGACGATCTGTCCATTTCAGTGAGGGGGGTGTTAAAGTCCCCCACTATTATTGTATTGTTGTCGATGTGTTTCTTTGCTTTTGTTATTAATTGCCTTATATAATTGGCTGCTCCCATGTTAGGGGCATAGATATTTACAATTGTTAGATCTTCTTGTTGGATAGACCCTTTAAGTATGATATAGTGTCCTTCCTCATCTCTTATTACAGTCTTTGGTTTAAAATCTAATTTGTCTGATATAAGGATTGCCACCCCAGCTTTCTTTTGGTGTCCATTAGCATGGTAAATAGTTTTCCACCCCCTCACTTTCAATCTGGGGGTGTCTTTGGGTCTAAAATGAGTCTCTTGCAGACAGCATATCGATGGGTCTTGTTTTTTAATCCAATCTGATAGCCTGTGTCTTTTGATTGGGGCATTTAGCCCATTTACATTCAGGGTAACTATTGAAAGATAGGAATTTAGTGCCATTGTGTTGCCTGTAAGGTGACTGTTACTGTATATTGTCTGTGTTCCTTTCTGGTCTATGTTGCTTTTAGGCTCTCTCTTTGCTTAGAGGACCCCTTTCAATATTTGTTGTAGGGCTGGTTTCGTGTTTGCAAATTCCTTTAGTTTTTGTTTGTCCTGGAAGCTTTTTATCTCTCCTTCAATTTTCAATGACAGCCTAGCTGGATATAGTATTCTTGGCTGCATATTTTTCTCATTTAGTGCTCTGAATATGTCCTGCCAGTCCTTTCTGGCCTGCCAGGTCTCTGTGGATAAGTCTGTTGCCAATCTAATGTTTCTACCATTGTAGGTTACATATCTCTTCTCCCGAGCTGCTTTCAGGATTTTCTCTTTGTCTCTGAGACTCGTAAGTTTTACTATTAGATGTCGGCGTGTTGACCTATTTTTATTGATTTTGAGAGGGGTTCTCTGTGCTTCCTGGATTTTGATGCCTGTTTCCTTCCCCAAATTAGGGAAGTTCTCTGCTATAATTTGCTCCATTATACCTTCTGCACCTCTCTCTCTTTCTTCTTCTTCTGGGATCCCAATTATTCTAATGTTGTTTCGTCTTATGGTATCGTTTATCTCTCGAATTCTGCCCTCGTGATCCAGTAGTTGTTTATCTCTCTTTTTCTCAGCTTCTTTATTTTCCATCATTTGGTCTTCTATCTCACTGATTCTTTCTTCTGCCTCATTTATCCTAGCAGTTAGTGCCCCCATATTTGATTGCACCTCATTAATAGCCTTTTTGATTTCTACTTGGTTCGATTTTAGTTCTTTTACTTCTCCAGAAAGGGTTTCTCTAATAACTTCCATGTTTTTTTCAAGCCCAGCTAGTATCTTTAAAGTGATGATTCTGAACTCTAGATCTGACATCGTACTAATGTCCGTATTGAGTAGGTCCCTGGCAGTCGGTACTACCTCTTGTTCTTTTTGTTGAGGTGATTTTTTCCGTCTTGTCATTTTGTGCAGAGGAGAATAGATTAATGAGAGAACAAAATGCTAGCAGGGTAACAACGTCCCCAGAAAATATACTCTAAACAAATCAGAAAAGACCTGAAGCAGTGGGAAAAGAAAGGGAAAGAGAGAAAAAAGAAAAGGAAAGAAAAAAAGAAAAAAGAAAAAGATAAAGATAAAAACAAACAAAAGCAGAACAAAACAAAACAAAACAAAAACAGAATGTGATCAAATATGATCAGGCTGGATTATAGATCAGTGCCACACACTAGATTTTGGGTGTATTTTGGTCTGTTAAAAGAAAGTCCCTCCCAAAATTAAAGAAAGAAAAACTTATATATGTACAAAAATAAGGGTTGATATGATGAAGGGATGGAATATGACTGTAAAGAATGAAATTATAAAAAATTTTTAAAAAGGATTTGATAAGTTGTTTGAAAAAAGAAAGAAGAGGATTAAAAAAAAAGAAAGAAAGAAAAAAGGGAGAGAATGTGATCAGGCAGGGGAGTAGAAAAAAACCATACACTAGAGATTTAGAGTATATTTTGATCTGTTAGAAGAAACTATCTCAAGATTTTAAAGAGAGAACAACTTATATATATATGCCAAAAATACGGGTAACTACTATGAAGGGATAGAATATGACTTTAAAAATGAAAAATAAAAATGTTTTTTTTTTTTAAAAAGGGATGGATAAGATGTTGGTTGAAAAAGGGAGAAAGAAAAATTCAAAAAAAAAAGAAAAAAGGAAAAAAGAAAAAAAGACAGTTAAAAAAATAATTAACTTTGAAAGACTAAAGAATCATGGTAAAAAAGCCATGAATTCTATGTGCAGTATTCCCCTAGCGCTGGAGTTCTGCCGTTCTCATTGATCAGTAAACTTGGTCTTGGCTGGCTGTTCTCGCTGATCTTCTGGGGGAGGGGCCTGTTGCCGTGGTTCCCAAATGTCTTTGCCGGAGGCAAAATTGCCCCGCCCTTGCCGGTCCGGGCTAAGTAATCTGCTCGGGTTTGCTCTCCGGAGTTTTTGTTCCCTGCAAGCTCTCCGTACAGGTTTGGAGGTGGAGAGTGAAAATGGTGGCCTCCCAGTCTCCGCCCCGGCGGAGCCGAGAACTCGGGGTCCCGCTCCTCAGTGAGCCCCCAGAGAAAAGCCGTCAGTCACTCCCGTCTCCCCGGTCTCCCGCCGCACTCCGCGCTCATCCGGCCTGTGACCGCGCCTTTCTATCTGGCACCCGACCCCGGGTGGAGTCTCCAAGCCCAGCAGATCCCCGCGGTGCGTTCCTGCACCTCTCCTCCCGGGGGAAGAAGGTGAGTCTCCCCGGATCTGCCGCTTGTTGGGTCCCTGCTGGAGGAGCAGTGGCCCGACTGTGCCGCGGATCACGGTTTATAGCAACCCCGAGCTGAGAGCCCGCGCCTGGGCTCCGTCTCTGCAGCCGGCTTCCCCGCTCCGATACCTGGGAGCTCTGCCACACTCAGGCACCCCCGGTCTTTCTGTGACCCCGAGGGTCCTGAGACCACACTGTCCCGCGAGGGTTCCACCCCCCACTTCGCCACCAGAGTGCCGTCCCTCAGCGGAGCAGACTTCTAAAAGTTCCGACTTTGTGCTCCGTGGCTCTATCACTTGCCAGAAGCCGCCGATGGAGGCCCCTCCCCCGCCGTCTATCCTCCCGAATATCGCCTCGGATTCACTTCTCCGCACGTCCTACCTTCCAGAAAGTGGTCGCTTTTCTGTTCAGAGAGTTGTTGCTCTTCTTTTCTTTGATCTCCTGTTGAGTTTGTAGGTGTTCAGAATGGTTTGATCCCTATCCAGCTGAATTCCTGAGAGGAGACGAAATCCAGGTCTCCTACTCCTCCGCCATCTTGCTCCGCCCCCACCAGTATTCATCGTTTCTGATGGCTGACTAATATTCTATTGTATATATGAACCACATCTTCTTTATCCATTCATCTGTTGGAGGACATCTCAGCTCCTTCCACAGTTTGGCTATTGTGGACATTGCTCCCATGAACATTGGGGTGCATGTGTCCTTCTTTTCACTACATCTGTATCTTTGGAGTAAATACCCAGTATTGCATTTATTTTTGTGTATGGTGTAAGGAAGTGATCCAGTTTCATTCTTTTGCATGTTGCTGTCCAGTTTTCCCAACACCATTTATTGAAGAGACTGCCTTTTTCCCATTGGATATTCTTTGCTACTTTGTTGAAGATTAATTGTCTATATAGTTGTGGGTTCATTTCTGGGTTTTCAATTCTGTTCTATTGATATATATTCTATTTTTGTGTCAATACCGTGCTGTTTTGGTTACTACAGATTTGTGATATAACTTTAAGTCTGGAATTGTGATGCCTCCAACTTTACTTCTCTTTTCAAGGTTGCTTTGGCTATTTGGATCTTTTCTGTTTCTAAACAAATTTTAGGATTGTTTGTTTTAGCTATGTGAAAAATGCTGTTGGTATTTTCATAAGGATTGCATTAAATGTGTTAATTGCTTTGGGTAGTAAAATCATTTTAACAATCTTTGTTTTTGCCATCCATGAGCATGGGATGTCTTTCCATTTCTTTGTGTCATCTTCAATTTCATCAGTGTTTTTTTGTTTTTTTTTTTTAGTTTTCAGAGTACAGGTCTTCCACTTCTGGATAGATTTATTCTTAAGTATATTATTGATATGGGTGCAATTGTAAATGGGATTGATTCCTTAATTTCTCTTTCTGCTGTTTCATTACTGGTGTATATAAATGCAACAGATTTTTGTACATAGATTTTGTATCCTGTGATTTTAGTGAATTTGTTTATCAGTTCTAGCAGTTTTTGGGCAGTTTATACTTGCCTATAGTGAAAGTTTTACTTATTCCTGATGAATTGTATGCCTTCTATTTCTTTTTGTTGTCTAATTGCTGTGGCTAGGACTTCCAGTATTATGTCAAATAATAGTGGTGAGTGTGGACATCCGTGTATTGTTCTTGACTGTAGAGGAAAATCTCTCAGTTTTCTCCATCGAGGATGATACTAGCTAGCTTTTAATAGATGGTTTTCTATTAATTATGCTGAGTCATGTTCCATGTAAATCTTCTTTGTTGAAGGTTTTGTCATTAATGGATGTTGTACTTTGTCAAATGCTTTTTCTACATCTATTAAATAATCAGGAGTGCCTGTGTGACTCAGTTGGTTATGCATCTGACTTTGGCTCAGGTCACGATCTCAGAGTCCTGGGATCTAGCCCAGCATTAGGGTTCCCACACAGCAGGGAGTCTGCTTGTCCCTCTCCCTCCCCCTCTGCCCTTCTCCCTGTTTGTGTTCTCTCAGTCTCTCTCTCAAATAAATAAATCTTTAACAAAAATAAATAATTATATTATTCCTATCCTTTCCTTTATTAATATCATGCATCATATTGATTGATATGTGAATATTGAACTACCCTTGTAATCCAGGAAAAAAACTCCCACTTGATTGTTGTCAATGATTTATTTTTATTTTTTTATTTTTTTATTATGTTATGTTAATCACCATACAATACATCATTAGTTTTTGATGTAATGTTCCATGATTCATTATTTGCGTATAACACCCAGTGCTCCATGCAGAATGTGCCCTCTTTAAAACCCATCACCAGGCTAACCCATTCTCCCACCCCCTCCCCTCTAGAACCCTCAGGTTGTTTTTCAGAGTCCATCATCTCTCATGGTTCATCTCCCCCTCCGATTCCCCCCCTTCATTCTTCCCCTCCTGCTATCTTCTTATTTTTCTTCTTTTTTTTAACATGTAATATATTATTTATTTCAGAGGTACAGATCTGTGATTCAACAGTCTTGCACAATTCACAGTGCTCACTATAGCACATACCCTCCCCAATGTCTATCACCCAGCCACCCCATTCCTCCCACCCCAGCCCCCACTCCAGCAACCCTCAGTTTGTTTCCTGAGATTAAGAATTCCTCATATTAGTGAGGTCATATAATACATGTCTTTCTCTGATTGACTTATTTTGCTCAGCATAACACCCTCCAGTTCCATCCACATCATTGCAAATGGCAAGATTTCATTCCTTTTGATGGCTGCATAACATGCCATTGTATATATATACCACATCATCTTTATCCATTCATCTGTTGTTAGACATTTGGCTCTTTCCACAGTTTGGCTATTGTGGACATTGCTGCTATAAACATTGGGTTACACATAACCCTTCGGATCCCTACATTTGTATCTTTGGAGTAAATACCCAGTAGTGCAATTGCTGGGTCATAGAATAGCTTTATTTTCAACTTTTTGAAGAATCTCCATACTGTTTTCCAGAGTGGCTGCACAAGCTTGCATTCCCACCAACAGTATAGGAGGGTTCCCCTTTCTCTGCATCCCTGCTAACATCTGTCGTTTCTTGACGTGTTAATTTTAACGATTCTGACTGGTGTGAGGTGATATTTCATTGAGGTTTTGGTTTGGATTTCCCTGATGCTGAGCGATGTTGAGCACTTTTTCATGTGTCTGTTGGCCATTTGGAAGTCTTCTTTGGAAAAATGTCTGTTCATGTCTTCTGCCCATTTCTTGATTGGATCATTTGTTCTTTGGGTGTTGAGTTTAAGAAGTTGTTTATAGATTTTGGATACTAGCCCTTTATCTGATATGTCATTTGCAAATATCTTCTCCCATTCTGTCGGTTGTCTTTTGGTTTTGTTGACTGTTTCTTTTGCTGTGCAAAAGCTTTTTATCTTGATGAGGTCCCAATAGTTCATTTTTGCCCTTGCTTCCCTTGCCTTTGATGATGTTTCTAGGAAGAAGTTGCTGCGGCTGAGGTCGAAGAGGGTGCTGCCTGTGTTTTCCTTTAGGATTTTGATGGACTCCTGTCTCACATTGAGGTCTTTCAACCATTTGGAGTCTATTTTTGTGTGTGGTGTAAGGAAATGGTCCAGTTTCATTCTTCTGCATGTGGCTGTCCAATTTTCCCAGCACCGTTTGTTGAAGAGACTATCTTTTTTTCATTGGACATTCTTTCCTGCTTTGTCGAAGATTAGTTGACCATAGAGTTGAGGGTCCATTTCTGGGCTCTCTATTCTGTTCCATTGATCTATGTGTCTGTTTTTGTGCCAGTACCATACTGTCTTGATGATGACAGCTTTGCAATAGAACTTGAAGTCTGGAATTGTGATGCCACAGAAGCTTTGCTTTTCTTTTTCAACATTTCTCTGGCTTTTCTGGGTCTTTTCTGGTTCCATACAAATTTTGGGATTATTTTTTCCATTTCTTTGAAACAAGTGGATGGTATTTTGATGGGGATTGTATTGCAGGTGTAGATTGCTCTAGATAGCATTGACATCTTCACAATATTTGTTCTTCCAATCCATGAGCATGGTAGGTTTTTCCATTTCCTTGTGTCTTCCTCAATTTCTTTCATGAGTATTTTATAGTTTTCTGAGTACAGATTGATTCTTTGCCTCTTTGGTTAGATTTATTCCTAGGTATCTTATGGTTTTTTGGTGCAATTGTAAATGGGATCGACTCCTTAATTTCTCTTTCTTCTGTCTTGTTGGTATATAGGAATGCCACTGATTTCTGTGCATTGATTTTATATCTTGCCACATTGCTGAATTCCTGTATGAGTTCAACAGTTTTGGGGTGGAGTCTTTTGGGTTTTCCACATAAAGTATTATATCATCTGCAAGCAGTGGGAGTTTGACTTCTTCTTTGCCAATTCGGATCCTTTTTATTTCTTTTTGTTTTCTGATTGCTGTGGCTAGGATTTTTAATACTATGTTGAATAGTAGTGGTGAGAGTGGATATCCCTGCCATGTTCCTGACCTTAGGGGCATAGCTCTGTTTTTCCCCATTGAGAATGATATTCGCTGTGGGTTTTTCATAGATGGCTTTTATGATATTGAGGTATGTACCCCCTATCCCTATACTCTGAAGAGTTTTGATCAAGAAAGGATGCTGTACTTTGTCAAATGCTTTTTCTGCATCTATTGAGAGGATCATATGGTTCTTGTTCTTTCTTTTATTAATGTATTGTATCACATTGATTGATTTGCGGATGTTGAACCAACCTTGCAGCCCAGGGATAAATCCCACTTGGTCGTGGTGAATAATCCTTTGAATGGATCCTATTGGCTAGTATTTTGGTGAAAATTTTTGCATCCATGTTCATCAAGGATATTGGTCTGTAATTCTCCTTTTTGATGGAGTCTTTGTAATTATTTGTTTAATGTATTGTTAGTTTTAATTTGTTAGTATTTTACTGAGAATTTTTGTACTGTGCTCATCAGGGATATTGGCCTGTAGTTCTCTCTTTTAGTGGTGTTTTTATCTGGTTTTGGTATCAGGGTAATGCTGGCTTCATAGAATGAATTTGGAAGTTTTCCTTCTATGTCTATTTTTTGGAATAGTTTGAGAAGAATGCATATTAACTCTTCTTTAAATGTTTAGTAGAATTAGCCTGTGAACACCCTGGTCCTGGAGAGATTGTAGGGAGACTTTTGATTACTGATTCAATTTCTTTATAGGTTATCAGCCTGTTAAAGTTTATTAATTCTTCCTTTTTTCAGTTTTGGTAGTTTATAAGGTTCTAGAAATTTTTCTACTTCTAGGTTTTCAATTTATTGGCATTTAGTTTTCCATAACAATCTCTTGTAATTGTTTGTGTTTCTGGGGGTGTTTGTTGTTATTTCTCCTCTCTCATTTGTGATTTTGTTTATTTGGGTCCTTTCACTTGTATTTTTGATAAGTCTGGATAGAGGTTTATCAACTTTATTTTTTTTTTTTTTCAGAGAAATAGGTCTTGGTTTTATTCATCTATTGTTTTTTTTCCCTAGATTCTATATCATTTATATCTATTTTACTCTTCATTATTTCCTTCCTTCTGCTGGCTTTAGGCTTTTTTTTTTTTTTTTTCCTTTCCTAGCTTCTTTAAGTGTAAGGTTAGGTTGTTTATTTGAGATTTTTCTTGCTTCTTAAGGTAGGCCTGTATTGCTGTATGTTTCCCTCGTATGACTGCTTTTGCTGCATCCACAATTGTGTTATTTTTGATTCCATGCATTTTTTAAAGTTTCTTCTTTGATTTCTTTGTTGACCCATTCATTGTTTAGTAGCACATTATTTAACCTCCATGTATCTGTGCCCTTTCCAGATTTTTCTTTTGGTTGACTTCTAGTTTCATATCGTTGTGGTCAGAAATGTTGCATGGTATGACTTTAATCTTTTCATATTTGTTGAGGACTCTTTTGTGACCTAATATGTAATCTGTTCTGGAGAATATGCCATATGCACATGAAAAGAATGTATATTCTGTTATTATTTATTTATTTGAGAGAGAGTGAGAGCGAGTGAGATCACAGAGGGAGAGGGAGAAGCAGACGCACTGCCAAGCAGGGAACCAAATGAGGGGCTTGATCCCAGGACTCTGAGATCATGACCTGAGCCAAAAGCAGATGCCCAACTGACTGAGCCACCCAAGCTCTTTATTCTTTTATTTTTGGATGGAATTCTCTGAATATATCTCTCAAGTCCATCTGGTCCAGTGTGTCATTCAAAACCATTATTTCCTTGTTAGTTTTCTGTTTAAATGATCTGTCCATTGATGTATGTGAGGTGTTAAAGTCCCCTACTCTTAGTGTCTTATTATCAATTAGTTTTTTTGTATTTGTTATTGTTTTATATATTTTGTTGCTCCAATGTTGGGTGCATAAATACTTACAGTTGTTAGACCTTCATGTTAGATTGTCCCCTTTATGAATATATTGTGCCTTTCTTTATCTCTTTTTACTGTCTTTCTTTTAAAGTTTAGCTTGTTTGATATAAGTATTGCTTCTCAGGCTCTCTTTTGACATCTTTTTGCATGATAAATATTTCTCCATCCACTCACTTTCAATATGCAGGTGTCTTTAGTTCTAAAATAAGTCTACTATAGGGAGCATGGAGGTTGATCTAGTTTTTTTTTTTTTTTTTTTTTTTTTTTTATCCATTTGAATGGAGCATTTAGTTGATTTACATTCAAAGTAATTATTGATAGACATATTTATTACCATTTTATTACTTGTTTTCTCCTTGCTTCTGGAGATGTTCTCTGATCTTTTCTTGTCTTTCTCACATTTGGTCTCTCTCTTGTTCACTCAAACAGTCCCTTTTAAATATTTCTTGCTGAACTGGTTTTGTGGTCATGAACTCCTTTTGTTTTTGTTTGCCTGGGCATCTCTTTATCTCTCCTTCCATTCTGAACGATAGCCTTGCTAAATAGAGTATTTTGGCTGCAGTTTTTTGTTTGTTTGTTTTTCCATTTAGCACTTCAAATACATCTTGCCACTGGCTTTTGGCTTCCCAAAGCTAGAAGCAATCTGCAGCTAACCTTATAGGTCTTCCCTTGTAAGTTAAGGACTACTTTTATCTTGCTGCTTTTAAGATTTTTTTTTTTTTTATTGGTCAGTATAGTTTACAAATATAATTAAAATATGTCTTGGTGTTGGCCTGCTTTTATTGATTTTGATGGGAGTTATCTGTGCCTCCTGGATCTGGATGTCTGTTTCCTTCCCCAAATTAAGGGAATTCTGCTATTGTCTCTTCAAATACATTTTCTGTCCCCTTTTCTGTCACCTCTTCTGGGATTCCCAAAATACAAATGCTATTATGTCTGATGGTGTCTTTGAGCTCTCTAAGTTTATGCTCTTGTTGTATAATTCTTATCTCTCTTTTGCTCAGTTTCATTACTTTCCATTACTTTGTCTTCTATGGCACTAATGGGTTCCTCTGCTTCTTTCACTCTTTTGTTCATTGCATCAAGCCTCTTCCCAATCTCATTTATTGCACTCTTCATCTCTCTTCATCTCTCATGGATTATTTTTTAACTCTTTATTCGTGTGGTAAGGATTTCATGTGGTGAAACACATGGAGAAGAGCCTGCAGCAGGTCTGTGGGCCGCTGACCACATAAAAGAAGCAGCTGGCCCAGGATGACATGGAACCTGAGAGTGGCCAAACCCTGGAAAGCAAGAGGCTTGAGCTGGTGGCCCTGGGCTTGGAGATGGATTCCTATAACTCCCTACTTGGTCAGGTGGAACAGAACCTGCAGGTAGTCAAGCAGTGTTCAAGCTCACTGATCAGCTACTTCCAGGGACACTGACTATATTTGGAGTGCTAGGAGGCTGAGGAGCACAAGCTCTGTTCTGACACCCTCCACCAGCAGGTTAAACTCAGGGCCAGAGCCCACAGTGCATCAGGAATGATGTGAAGATTACCATAGCAGCTATGACCACTTGCTCCAGTTCTTGTCCCACAACCACAGCTTCAAGCCCCAGGAGACAGACAGCCTCAGCCAAATGGAGACCAAGATGATGAATCAGAAGAACCTGATAGATGACATGGCGAGAAGGGAACAGGTAGTACAGAAAGTCTGCTCCCATTCCCAGCAGTACCAATAAGCTGTCAAGGACTACGAGTTAGAAGTGGAAAAACTAATGTCCCTTCTTGGTTTGGAAAATAGAAGGAGCAGCCATGTAAGAAAGTGAGCCAGGCTCCAGTCCCCTACCAAGAAAGCAAGGGAAAAGGAAGCAGCTCTTACTGCCAAGTTCACTGAAGTGAACACCATCAACAGGCAGAGGCTGCAGAATCTGGAGTTTTACTCTGAGTCTCCTCTCAGCTGGAGGTGGGAATGAGCCATGAGACCCTGCCAGGTTCAGAAGGAGCTGGATGAAAAATTCAAGGAAATGCAGCAGCTGGAGAAGAGGATCAAGAGTGCTCAGGAAGAAACCCGGACTCTGCAGAATTACAGCCCTCAGAAAGCAGTGGTGAAGAAGGTGTGAGACTCTGCTTAAAGAGTTTCCAAAAATGCAAAGGATACTGGTGGAGGAGCAGCAGAGGAACCAGCTGATGCAGGAGGAGCTGGAGCTGTTTCAGCTGGAGCTGCAAGCCCTGGAATCAGAAGAGGGATGGAGGGTAGGAGTACATGGTCAAGGAGGTTCTGTGCATCAAGTGGGACAGAGCCCAGATGGACAAGGTGCTGAAGCTAAGGGAAGAGCTGGAGGAGCTGAGGTGGTATTAAGGCAGCCAGGAAGCAGAGGAGGGCCTCCTGCAGCATCACATCTGCTATTGTGTTTGGCTGCTCTATCCTTCAGACCAGTCATCTACAGAGGCTCTCCTTGCTTGCTGTGGGTAGTGTTTGGTCCCTGACCTGAATATGGTGAGTTATAACTAGGTGTGCTCTGGTCTGCTTGGGAAATGAAACCTGATACCAGCTCCACTAGAATTGAGGCTTGGCAGAACTCTCTGGTCAGGAGATGTAGTGTGGGCAGAGATTTGTGTGGTCTTTTGGGGGAGGAGCCCACCATGCTGAAACTGGGCAAGCTTGAATGAGAAGGGCAGTCCAGCCAGATTGCAGGGTGGTGGGGCTTGGTGTACGCAAGTAAGGCAGCAGGTGCCGGTGCTGAGCTACTTCCCACAGGTGGCTCTGTGCTTATGCTGAGGGGAAGGTGAGGGAAATGGCAGCAGCCAGCTCCTTTATTCAAGGAGAGGTGTCTCCATGAATGCTGCCTCTCAGGGAGGTGCTCCAAAACGAGTGAATTATCTCCCCACTGTGTGTCCAGGCACTTTTCAGATAGCTGTTTCCATGTTGCCTGCTGCCGTGTTGTTTACCTGTCTTCTCTTCGGGAATAGCACAATGTCCTCCAGGCTGTATCCCAGCCAAGCCCACTGACCTTTAAAACTCCAGGCTTTAAGACTCACTGATTGAAAGAACTCACAAAATTCAGCCCCTCTCATTTTCCCAGCCAATGGCTTTGGGGAAATGTTTTCCTTGTGCATTCCCCTGTGTGCCCCACTTTCTCCTGCCCTTCTCTGTGACCATGGCTTCCTCCCCTCTGCAGCACCTGAGATTCCTTTCTTCCCCAAACCATGTCTCTCCACTTCTTATCTTCTTCAATGTGGCCTCTTCTCTCCCTTTAATTGTGAAGTTTGTTCTGTCAGTCTTCAGGTCGATCTCTGAGACATTTAGGATGATATGACAGATATCCAGTTGTGTTCCTGGGACGAGGCAAACCTAGGGTTCTCCTACCACCTTCCTCTTTCTGTGTTGGATAATTTGCTGCAGTTTTACATCAGCACTTGCTGCTTCATCTCGCACTGATATGTTATCAAGGCAACTCTTTTTTTTTTCCCTTAAATCTTATGAACCAATCTCTGTTAGCTTCAAACTTCTTCTGCAGCTTTCTCACCTCTCTCAGTCTTCATGGAATACTGGATTAGGCTTTGGCTTAAGAAAAAAATTGTTTGGGGCGCCTGGATGGCTCAGTTGGTTAAGTTACTGCCTTCAGCTCAGGTCATGATCCTGGAGACCTGGGATGGGGATTGAGTCCTGCATCTGGCTCCCTGCTCAGCAGGGAGTCTGTTTCTCCCTTTGCCCCTCCCCCCCCTCACGCTCTCTCTCTCTCTCATTCTCTCTCTCTCAAATAATAAATAAAATCTTTAAAAAAAAAGAAAAGAAAAGAAAAGATGGTTTGGTTTGATCTTCTATCCAGACCCCTTAAACTTTCACGATACCAGCAGTAGGTCTGCTTCACATTTTTTACCAATCCTGTGTTCACTGGAGTAGCACTTTTAATTTCCTTCAATAACTGTCTCTTTGCATTCATAGCTTGGCTAATTCTTTGGTACAAGAGACCTAGTTTTTGTCTTATCTTTACTTTAGACACTTTTCTCAGTAAGCTTAATCATTTCTACCTTCTAATTTAAAGTGAGACATGTCTGACTCTTCCTTTCCCTTGAACACTTAGATAACATTGTAGGGTTATTAACCGGTCTAATTTAAATATTGTTACTGAAACCCAAGTTTGAGTCATGTCACTTAAAAGGCCAACACTCAAGAGACAAGTTTTCATTGGAAAGAAATATGAGCTTTATTCAGGAGGCTAGCCAACTGAGGAGAAGGTGGACTCTTGTCCAATTCCCTGGTTCCTTATGGCCCAGAGATTTTTTAAAGGGGTAAGGGAGTTCAGTGGTCTGTGGCCTCTCTTCATTCCCTGCAGATTTGATGTCAACTACAAAATTATCTGGGTACTCAGATGTTGTACAAGAAGTTCTAGTTCCTTGGTGACCAGAGGGTGTTTACAAGTACTCTGTTCTTTCTCCAAGGAGGACAAGGTACAGATGCACAAAGGGAGGTCAGTAAAGTCACTTGTGTAATCTTAAAAAAAAGAAAAGAAAACATTTTCCTAAGGTATTGCTGAGCTAATTAGAAAGCTAAGATATCTTCAAACAGACTTCTGTGATATTGGTCCACTGCTAAAATTGTCCTGTTCAGATACCCATATCAACGAGTTATTTATTTTTATTGAGGGGGTGCTGGTGGTGGTGGTAAGCTTTATCTCTATTTTAGTTTCTTACGTACTCATTGGTTATGCTATAGTCAGAATGCCTTCAACCACAGGAAAGTTTAAGGCCTTCTCCACATGTTGTTCTCATATCTACGTGGTCCTCTTGTTTTTTGGTACAATAATTGGTGTCTATTTATGTCCCTCCAACTCCCATATAGCTGGAAGAGACAAAGCAGCGGCTGTCATGTACACTGTTATTACTCCCTTGTTAAACCTTTTCATCTATAGTTTAAGGAATAGTCAGCTGAAAGTGGTTCTTAGGAAAACCATTCAAAAGAAATTGTTTCTATAACACATTTCAATCAAGAGTCAATGATTTTATTAATTGTTGCTCATTTGCATCTTCATTTTGTGATTGAAATGCCTACTGATAATTTCTGCACTAAATTATCATTTTGTGTGTAGCAAGAAAATTCCTGAACTGTATCTTAGCACAATTACTACCATATAATTTTTAGAGTATATAATTCTGTTTCAGAAATATTGTAGATGCTATACAAAAATTCTATATTGTGGAATTTCTGCAAATCCTACCAATCCTAAGGTGTCAAATAAAACTAAAATATGACTCAAAATTTAATCACTGGACATGATTAAAGTATTTTACAAAACATTAATCTAAAAGGAATGGCTCTATTTTTTTATATCAGTTTTGATATTGGATTTTGGTTGATTCTTTTGGAAACCATAATTGTATACTCATATCAGAGCAAATAAAATACATTTACTAATTTATTTGCCTTGTTTATAAGGAACATAAATATTTTCAACATTAACTAGGGTTTAAGGTGCTGGAATTTGGATATATTTTATGTTGGGGTGTGTGTGTGTGTGGGTGTGTGTAATCCAGCATCACTTAATGAAAATATTATTGTTTCTTCATATTGCAAACATTCTCTTAGAACTTATATATATATGTGTATGGTCTCTCTGAACAGTCTGTTGTACTACACTTTGCAACTGGTGAATCTTGCACCAGTACCTTACTATTTTAACTAATTTGATCTTATAATAATACTTTTAGACTTCCAGTTTGAGCTACAATATGTAAAGAGCTTAGAAGTTGTTACCTTACAGTAAGAAAAAGCTGACACAAAAAAATCAGCAATTTCTTTGACCTAACAGAAAACTGAGATTTCAGGACAAGAACAAACAAAAAAACAAAAAACCCCACCAAAATCTCAAAATACAGGTGAATCCAGAGCCAAGATCTCATTTGAAGAAGAACACATTAAAATAATAAATGTTAGAAACATTTAAATTGTTATATATATATAACATAAAGATCAGTGTGGACTATCACATGAGAGCATCTCTTCAGAACCACATCCTAAGGGAATGTAACTACATTTTTATGGGTATTATCTCCAATAATCTCATCAAATACTTATAGAGAATATCCAAGAAAAGGTTTTATTTGGCTGCAACAAGGAGAAAGGAAGAGAAATCATTTTGAAACACACCTAGAAATTTCCCCCAAAAGTCTGCTTCCTAGGGTAAAAGTCTGCCAGAGCTTTCCAGCTAAGGAAATGGCATTCTTCCCAATCTACTCCCTCTAGACCTATGTACTCATCAAAGAGAGGGAAAAAAAATAAAGCACAGCAATTCAAGAAATTAGAATGTTGAGACAAGGGAATAGAATAGATGGCAGAGGAGATCAAGCAATAACAATCCTCTAGATAAACACTTGTGATGGTTAAAGCCCAGAAACACAGGTTTCCTATAAATGTAAAGTACTAAAATAATCAAAACAATTTCAAAAAAGGAGGAAAGCTGGGGACTTGTCATACCTAACTTTAACACATACTATAATACCAGAGCAATGAAGGAAGTTTAGTATTTATGTGCAGAAAAATATACAAAACAATACAACAAAATAAATGTCCAGGAAGAAGCACACATTTATAAGAAAAATTCATCCAAAAAAAAAAAAAAAGAACCAAAACAAACCTGTGGGCAAAGAAGAATATATTTTTTTCTAAAGATTTTATTTATTTATTTGACAGAGAGATAGTACAAGCAGGGGGAGCAGGGGAAACATGGAGCCTGATTCAGGGCTCAATTCCAGGGTGCCTGCGTGTCTCAGTTGGTTAAGAATATATTGTGAGTTCTGTGAATTGTGTAAGACTGTTGAATCACATACCTGTACCTCTAAAACAAATAATACATTATATGTTAAAAAAAAAAAAAAAGAAGAAGAAGATAGTAGGCAGGGAAAAATGAAGGGGGGGCGGAAATCGGAGGGGGAGATGAACCATGAGAGACTATGGACTCTGAGAAACAAACTGAGGGTTCTAGAGGGGAGGGGGTGGGGGGATGGGTTAGCCTGGTGATGGGTATTAAAGAGGGCATGTACTGAATGGAGCACTATGTGTTATTCCAAACAATGAATCATGGAACACTACATCAAAAACTAAAGATGTAATGTATGGTGATTAACATAACATAATAAAATAAACTTTTAAAAAAAGAATATATTATTTATTTTTTTTTTTTTAGGGGGACCTGGGTGGCTCAGATGGTTAAGTGTTCAACTCTTGATTTTAGCTCAGGTCATGATATCAGGGTCCTGGAATCAAGCCTTGCATCAGGCTCTGCACTTACTGTGGAGTTTATTGGAGATTCTCTCTCTCCCTTTGCTCCTCTCCTCTGCTCCCTCTAAAATAAATACATAAAATATTTTAAAATGGTTTTGTAATTGGATACTGATACAAAAAAAATCCAATCCTTACCTCTTATAGTAAACACAAGTATTTCAAGATTAACAATAGATAGAAACATGAAAGAGAAATTATAAAGATTCTAGAAGAAACCCAGGGAAGCATAACCAAACACTGAGGTTAGGCAAAGATTTTGTGGGCAGGAAACCAACAACAATAATCGTTAAACACAAAATGATTGATTATTTTTTAATCAAAAATGAAATATTTTATATTTTATTTTTTTTGTTAAGTTTTTATTGAAACTCCAATTAGTTAACAAATAGGGTATTATTGGTTTCAGAAGTAGAATTTAGTGATTCATTACTTACATATAATACCCATTGCTCATCACAAGAAGTGCCCTCCTTAATACCCATCATCCATTTAGCCCATCCTCCTTCCTTCAACCTCAGTTTATTCTCTAGAGTTAAGAGTCTATTAGGGTTTACTTCCCTCGACTTTTTTCTTTCCTTCCCCTTCGTTCATCTGTTTTGTTTCTTAAATTCCAAATATGAGTGAAATCATATGGTATTTTTCTTTTGTGACTGACTTATTTTGCTTACAATACATTCTAGCTCCATCCACATCATGGCAAATGCCCAGATTTCATTCTTTCTGATGACTGAGTAATATTCCATTGCATATATAGACCACCTCTTCTTTATCTATTCATCTGTTGATGGACATCTGGGCTCTTTCCATATTTTGGCTATTGAGGGCATTGCTACTATAAACATTGGGGTGTAGGTACCCCTTCAGATCACTATTAGTACTTGGATGGGAAACAGATCAGTTTCAATGTGGAGTCACACACAGAACCATTCCACATTTGTGACCCAGCTAGATGAATCCAAATAATGTATCATCTCTATTTGAAATCTTGCTAATTACCAATAATAAATATTGTACATAAGACCAGATAAAAGTTACTATATGACAAGAATTTGTCCCAAATTACCTTTCTTGAAACATCTTTGATATCTGTACTTTTCAAGCTATAGATTATAGAGTTCAGAGTTGGAGAGGTACAGTGTAGAGAAAAGATAACAAAAGATCCAGAGGAGATGTCTGACTTGGGCCTCAAATAGGATGCACTGGCAGTGGAGAAAAATAAGGTTATGATTAAGATATGAAGTAGACAGGTGGAGAAGTCTTTTGATATACCCTGTGCTGATGGGATTCTCAGAACAGCCAGAAATACATAGGGGTAGGACATTATGATGGAAAGAAAATACCAAGACCTAGGAAATACAACAGTTGTAACAATTTTTGCAATATATGTGCCAAAGCATGAGATCTTTGTAGAGGAAGAAACATCACAAAAAATTACTGCAAGAGGAAGCTGAAAAAGGTTAATAAGAAGGTGTACATGCCCCCACTTATGCCCCCACTGAGGCACAAGCTGCTGCTAGGTGCACACAGAACTTCCTGGTTATTATGACCTCATAGTGCAAGCGATGACAAATGGCCACATAATGGTCATAGGCCATCACTGTAAGACCAGCTCTGAAAATGCCATTTAAAGCATCAAGTCTCCTCTGTGACACAACACAGAAAAGAGCTGGTCTTGGTTTGTGCTGTTAAATCAGTAATAGATTTGGGTATAGTGACAGATTTAAAAATGTATCTAAAAGTGGGAGGTGTTTCAGGAAAAAGCATATAAGAGTGAAAAAATTCTGGTCATGAGATGTTATGGTGATGATAAGGGTATTTCCCATTAGAGTAGTAGATCAATAAGAGTAGAATATCATGTAAGATTTGGAGATCATGAATCTCTGAGAATCCTATGAGGATGAAGTATGTCATACTAGTGTGGCTGGCCATCTCCAATGTGGAGCTTCCTTCAGCTGAAGAAGGTAAGGATAAATATTAAGAATGATAAATATGATACTATCAAGATGAATCAACATCTAAGTTATGTTCTCAGTGGAGATAAGTTTTTGTAAAGTATAAATATCCCATTCCCTTGACAGATGTGCATAATTGTTTAACAACTAGAAATATCAAATTTATTTTCAGACACTTTACATTTTCAGATAAGCATACTACCTGTATTGAGAAATTTAAGAAACCCCTTAGTGAAAACACTAAGTTATTTATTTATCCAGAAAAAATGTAAAGTTCTCTTCATTATTCACCATCAAATATTTCAGTTCAATGAACACATAAAGACGTGCAGAAAGGACAAGACAATGCTGTTTTATGTTTAAGCTCAATTAGAGAAGCTTATCTTTGACACGGAATTCCCTTCAAACTCTCATTTGTATGTATTTACCCTTCTACCAATCTGTTCTTTTGAACAAAAAATGTGGATATAAAAACTTTGTCTATTATAAAAACAACCAGCTGGGAAATCTCTGCATAATTAGTATTGAATGTATATTTTTTACATTCTATTTTGTTTCATTCAATTTCCTTGGCTTGCCTTCCTTACATTGAATTACAGTAAATTTGGGATGATTGTGAGTTTATGTACAACTGCAATGAAATATAGTATGAATGATACATAAAACACAGAAACTAAGCCACTAAGGTTGTTCACATCTGTTGTTTTTTGTTGTTGTTGTTGTTTGTTGGTTTTTGCTTTTTTTTTTTTTTTTGATGAGGGAAATAAATCACATTATAACTGAAAGCTATAACATTCCAAATAATACAAGATAACAATACTGTGTTTGAATTTAGGAAATCATGCCTAGAGTTTCAATCTTTTGAATGGTAGTTTTTTTTTTCATTGCATTCATTATTATACATTGTGCTAATGTTCAGAGTAATGCATTTGAAATTAAGAATAAGTTTCTATTTGCATGATACTGTATTCCTATACAAACATGCAAATTGATTTGAAGACTGAACTAATATTTGCCTTTCAGTCTTATCTGTTAAAAAGTAAACTGTAAAAATGAATGCAGGTATATTTTTTGAGGTAAGGAGACTGGGAGTATTAAGAGATATCAGAGAATATAATATATGCTTGGAAATGAGCAAAAAGCTGTGAATTAACAATGTCATACCTCAACTATTGACACATTATAAAAGCAATCTTGTGCCACAATAAGATAATAATCCAGAGGAATCTTTCTGAACTCTACTTAGAGATGAACCATGAGAGACTATGGACTCTGAGAAACAAACTGAGGGTTCTAGAGGGGAGGGGTATGGGGGGATGGGTTAGCCTGGTGATGGGTATTAAGGAGGGCACGTATTGCATGGAGCACTGGGTGTTTTACGCAAACAATGAATCATGGAACACTATATCAAAAACTAATGATGCATTGTATGGTGATTAACATAACAAAATAAAATTAAATTAAAAAAAAGAAATTAAGTCTATATAAAGAATATGAACAAGAGAGAGACAGAATAATGCAAAAATAAATACCACTAGCTTAGAGATGGCCAGGTGAATTCTACCAAATATTTAAAGAAGAATTAAGACATATTTTCTCAAACTATTCCAATAAATAGAAAAGGAAGGAAAACCTCCAAATTCATTCCATGAGGCCAGCATTACCTTGATGCCAAAACCACATAAAGACCCCACTAAGAAAGAAAACTACAGGCCAATAACCCAAATAAATATGGATGCAAAAATTCTCAATAAAATACTAGCAAATCAAATCCAACAGTGCATTAAAAGAATCATTCACCACGATCAAGTGGACTTTATTCCTGGGTTGCAAGGGTGGCTCAGTATTTGCAAATCAAGCAATATGATACACCACCTTAATAAAATAAAGGATTGGAATCATATAATCCTGTTAATATATGCAGAAAAAGCATGTGACAAAGTAACACAAGCATTAATGATAAAAACCCCCAACAACATAGGTTCAGAAGGAACAAACCTCAACATAATTTAAGAAAAAAATCATCTTTGAAAACCCACAGCTAATATCATCCTCCATGGGGAACAACTTAGAGCTTTTCCTCTATAGTCAGGTACAAGACAGGATGTCCACTCTCACCACTTCTATTTAACATAGTACTAGAAATCCTAGCCACAGAAATCAGACAACAAAAAGAAATAAAAGACAGAGGTGCCTGGGTGGTTCAGTTAGCTAAACATCTGTTTCAACTCAGGTGATGATCTCAGGGTCCTGGGATCCAGCCCAGCATTGGGCTCCCTGCTCAGCGGAGAGTCTGCTTCTCCTTCTCCCTCTGCCTCTCCCCCCGCTCATGCTCTTTCTCAAGTAAATAAATAAAATCTTATAAAAAGAAATGAAGGAAGAAGTCAAACATTCACTATTTGCAGATGACATGATACTATATATAGAAACTCTACCAAAACAGAAGTGACACATGAATTAAGTAAATTCAAAGGATACAAAATCAATATACAGAAATCTATTCCATTTCTATACACAATAATGAAGCAGCAGAAATAGAAGTTAAGGAATTAATCCCATTCACAATTTCACCAAAAATCATAAGACACATAGGAATAAACCTAACCAAAGATGTGAAAGACCCATACTCTGAAAACTGCAAAACACTGATGAAACACATTGAAAATTATACAAAGAAATGGAAAAGTATTTCATTCTAATGAAGTGGAAGAACAAATATTGTTAAAATATCTATACTACCCAAAGCAATGTACACATTTAATGCAATCATAAGTGCACTCCTTAATTCCCATCACCTATTAAACCCATCCACCCACCCACCTTCCTTCTGGTAACCATCAGGTTGTTCTCTATATTTTAAGAATCTGCTTCTTGGTTTACCTCTATTTTTTTTTTAATTTCTTTACTCTTTGTTTTATTTCTTAAATTCCACATATGAGTAAAATCATGCATTATATTTGACTGCCGTATTTGGCTTAGCATAATACTCTCTATCTCCTTCTATGTCAATATTTTTGTATTTCTTGAGGCCTGTTTTGTGACCTAATATGCAATCTATTCTGGAGAATGTTCCATGTACACTTCAAAAGAATGTGCATTCTCCTGATCTAGGATGGGATGTTCTGAATGTATCTGTTAAGTCCATCTGGTCCAAAATGTCATTCAAAGTCAATGTTTTCCTGTTGATTTTCTGTTTAGATGATCTTTCCATTGATGTCAATGGGGTTTTAAAGTCCCCTACTATTATTGTATTATTATCAATGAGTTCCTTTATGTTTGTTATTAATTGTTTTGTAATCTGGGTGCTCCCATATTAGGAGCATAAATATTTACAATTATTAGATTTTCTTGTTGGATTGCCCCTTTATTAATATAGTCCCCTCCTTCATGTCTGTTATAGTCTTTTGTTTAAAGTCCAGTTTGTCTGATATAAGTATTGCTACTCTGTTTTATTTTTTTTACATCCATTTGCATTATAAATATTTTTCCATCCTCTCACGTTCTATCTGCTGGTGTCTTTGGGTCTAAAATGAGTCTCTTGTAGGCAGGATATAGATGAGTCTTTTTTTTTTTTAATTCACTCTGTCTTTTGAGTGGGGTATTTAGTCCATTACATTCAAAGTAATTATTGATAGGTATGTAGTTATTGTCCTTTTATTTCTTGTTTTTTCATTGTTTCTGGAGATTTTCTCTGATCTTTTCTTGTCTTTGTCACTTTTGGTCTCTCCTTTGCACTCAAAGAGTCCTGTTTAATATTTCTTGCAGGGCTGGTTTAGTGGTTATGAGCTCCTTTATTTATGTTTGCCTGGGAAACTATTTCTCCTTCTATTCTGAATGATGGCCTTTCTGGATAGAATATTCTTTGCTGAAAAGTTTTTCCCATTTAGCACTTTTAATATATCATGCCAGTCTATGATGTCTTGCCAAGTTTCTGTTGAGGAATCTCTAGGTGGCCTTATCAGTGTTCTCTTGTAAGTTAAGGTCTCCTTTTGTCTTGCTAATTTAAGATTTTTTTTCTTCATAACAATGTTTTCCAAATTTAATTACAATATATCTTGGTATTGACCTGCTTTTGTTGATTTTGATGGGAGTTCTCTGTGCATTCTGCATCTGGATGTCTGTTTCCTTCCTCAGATTAAGAATTTTTCAGCTACTGCTTCTTGAAATAAATTTTCTGCTCCTTTTCTTCTTTCTCCTTCTTCTGGAATTCCTATAATATGAATGTTATTACCTTTGATGGAGTCACTAAGTTCCCTAAGTCTATTTTCCTGTTCCATAATTCTTTTTACTCTTTTGTTGAGCTTTATTATTTTCCATTGTTTTACCTTCTATGTCACTAATTTGTTCATCTGCTTCTTCCAGCTAACTTTTCATTGCATCAACCTTGTTTCCTATGTCATTTACTGCCTTTTTCATCTCTGATTGATTCTTTTTAATTATTTTATCTCTGTGGTAAAGGTTCCACTGATATCTTCTATTATTTTCTCAAGCTCAGAGAGTGTACTTATGATCGTTGCTTTAAATTTTCCATCAGCCATGTTATTTACATCTGTTTTGTTTAGATCTCTGTTGCCTTATCTTGTTATTTCATTTGAGATAAATTCCTCTGGCATTGTGTTTAGTTCTCTGCCTTCTGTGTTTACAAAAGCCATTTATGCCCCCTGGCCCTGAAAGTAATGGTTTTATAAAGAAGTCATATAGTGTTCAGGTCCTGGTGCTTCAGGGAGTGTCTCTGTGTGTGTTGTGATCAGTCACCTGCGTAGGCTGTCTTTGTTTGCTGTGGGCATTTGCTGTGGTCCCTGGCCTGAATGTGGCAGATTTTAACTAAGTGAGCTCTGTTTCGCTTCTGAAATGAGACCTGATACCATCTCCCCAGGACTGAGGCCCTGCAGAACTCTCTGGTTGGTAGTTGTGGTGTGGGTAGGGGTTTCTGTTGGTCTTCTAGGAGAGGGGCCTGCCATGCTGGGACTGAGGCAAACTTGACCAAGAAGGGCAGTCCTGCCAGAAACTAGATGGTGGGGCTTGGTGTAAGCAAGTTAGGCATCCAGTGTTTGTGATGTGCTGCTTCCTGCAGGTGACTGTGTTTAAGCTGAATGCTGGGAAGGGAAATGGTGCCAGGCAGCTCCTTTGTTCACAGAGGGGCATCTCCATGAAAGCTGCCTCTTAGAGACAAGCTCTGAGAAGAGTGAATAATCTCCCCTGGTGTGCCCCATGCATTCTTCAAATCATTGTTTCCATGCCATCTGCCCTCAGGTTGTTTATGTGCCTTCTCTCCAGGGGCAGGACAGTGCCCTCCAGGATCTATCCCACCCAAGTCCACTGACCTTTAGAACTCCAGGCTTTAAGCCCTGCTTGTTGAAAGAAGTCATGAAATTCAGCTCCTCTCATTTTCAAAGGCAATCAACTCTGGGGAAACTTTCTCCTTGTGCATCCCCATGTGTTGCTCTATTTCTCACCCTTCTCCATGACCACATCTCCCTCCCCAGCAAAACCTGCAATCTGTTTTTTTCCTAAACCATATCTCTGCACTTCATACCTTCTTTGATATAGTCTCTTCTCTTCCTTTAGTTTTGGAATGCGTTCTGTCAGTGTTCAGGTAGAATTCTGAGGTATTTGGAATCATTTGATAGATAACTAGTTTTGTTCCTGAGATGAGACATACCTAGGGTCCTCCTACTCCACTGCCAATTTCTTTCCCACCCAGGGTTTATTTAAGAACTTTAAAATACTCTGGTTTCTCTTCAGATCGTATAAATCTTTCGCCTTTTAAGAACTTTAAAAATGTCATCCCACTGCTTTGTAGCCTCCATGATGTGTGATGAGAAATCAGCTGATATTTTATTTTATTGATTTTTGTGTCTATTTTTGTACCAGTACCATTCTATTTTGATCACTATAGCTTTGTAGTATATCTTGAAATCTGGGATAGAGATACATCCAGATTTGTTCTTTTTTTTTTTTTTTCAATTGCTTTGGCTATTTAGGATCTTTTGTACTTCCATATAAATTTTAGGGTTATTCTAGGTCTATGAAAAATGTTGTTGGTATTTTATTTTATTTATTTTATTTTTTAAATATTTCATTTATTTATTTGACAGAGAGAGACAGCAAGAGAGAGAACACAAGCAGGGGAGAGCTAGAGAGGGAGAAGCAGGCTTCCTGCTGAGCAGGGAGCCTAATGTGGGGCTCAATCCCAGGATGCCAGGATCATGATCTGAGCCGAAGGCAGACACTTAATGACTGAGCCACACAGGCGCCCCTGTTGTTGGTATTTTAATAGGAAATACATTAAATCTGTAGTTTGTATTAGGTAGTATAGCCATTTAACAATATGTGTTCTTCCAATCCATGAGCATGGAACATCTTTCCATTGGTCTCTGTCATCTTCTATTTTTTCATCAATGTTTTAGAGTTGTAAGAATACAACTCTCTAAATGCCTTGGATAAGTTTAATTCCTAGGTATTATATATACTTTTTGTGCTATTATAAACGGGATTGTTGTCTTAATTTATCTTTCTACTACTGCAATATTAGTGTATAAAAATGCAAAATATTTCTGTATATTGATTTTATATTCAGTGATCTTACTAAATTCATTTATCAATTCTAGTAGTCTTTTGGTGGGGTCTTTTATCATCATATCATTTAGTATGGTGCTACCTGTGGGTTTTTTACATATGGTCTTTATTATGTTGAGGTATGTTCCCTCTAAACGTACTTTGTTGAGTTTTCATCATAAATAATTGTTGTACTTTGTCAAATAACTTTTCTGCATCTGTTGAAATGATCATATGGTTTCTATCCTTTCATTTTAGCATAATACTCTCTAGCTCCATCCACGTTGTTGCAAAAGGCAGGATTCCATTCTTTTTTAATGGCTGAATAATATTCCATTGTATATATACCACACATCTTCTTTATCCATTCGTTAGTTGATGGACAGTTGGACTGTTCCCATGATTTGGCTATTGCTGATAATGTTCCTATAAACATTGGGGTGCATGTGTCCTTTCAAATTAATGTTTTTGTATCATTTGGGTAATACTTAGTAGTGCAATTACTGGATCATAGGATAGTTCTAGTCCTAACTTTTTGAGGAAACTCCATACTGTTTTCCAGAGGAGCTGTACCAGTTTGCGGTCCCACCAACAGTGTAAGAGGGCTCCCCTTTCTCCCCATCCTTGCCAACAACCATTGCTCTTGTGTTGTTAATTTTAGCCATTCTGAGAGGTGTGAGGTAATATCCAATTGAAGTTTTGATTTCCGTTTTACTGATGATGACTGATGAACATCTTTTCATTTCTCTGTTGGCCATCTATAAGTCTTCTATGGAAAAAAAAAATGTCTATTCAAGTCTTCTGCCCATTTCTTGATTGGATTATTTGTGTTTTGGGTGTTCAGTTGGATAAGTTCTTTATATATATATTGAATACTAACCCTTTGTGAGATATATCATTTGCAAATATCTTCTCCCATTCCATACATTGTCTTTTAGGTTTGCTGATTGTTTGCAGAAGTTTTTATCTTGATGAAGTCCTAGTAGTTTATTTTTGTTTTGTTTCCCTTACCTCAGGGGACATATCTAGTAAGAAGTTGCTATGGGCAAAGTCAAAGAAGTCACTTCCTCTATGATTTTAATGGTTTCCTGTCTCACAGTTAGGTCTTTCATCCATTTTGAAATTATTTTTTTGTGTGTGTTTTCCCATCACTATGTGTTGAATAGACTGTCTCTTTTCCATTGGATATTCTTTCCTGCTTTGTCAAAGATTAATTGGCCGTATGGCTGTGGGTTCATTTCTGGGTTTTCTATTCTGTACCGTTGATCCGTATGTTTATTTTGTGTGTGTGTGCCAGTGCCATACTCTCTTGATCGTCACAGCTTTGTGCTATAAATTGAAGTCAAGAATTGTGATGCCTCCAGCTTTGCTTTTCTTTTTCAAGATTTCTTTGGCTATTCAACTTTTGTGGTTCCATACAGGTTTTAGGATTATATGTTTTAGCTGTGTGAAAAAAATATGGGTGGTATTTTGAAAGGAATTGCATTAAATGCATAGATTTCTTTGGGTAATATTGTCATTTTATTTATTTATTTTTTAGATTTTATTTTATTTTATTACGTTATGTTAGTCATCATACAGTACATCATTAGTTTTTGATGTGGTGATCCACGGTCCATTGTTTTCGTATAACACCCAGTGCTCCATGAAGTACATGCCCTCCTTAATACCCATCACCAGGCTAACCAATCACCCCTCCCCCCTCCCCTCTAAAACCCTGTTTGTTTCTCAGAGTCCATAGTGTCTCATGGTTCATCTCTTCCTCCAATCCCCCCCCCCTTATTTTTCCCTTCCTTCTCCTAATGTCCTCCATGCTATTCCTTATGTTCCACAAATAAATGAAACCATATGATAATTGACTTTCTCTGCTTGACTTATTTCACTTAGCATAATCTCCTCCAGTCCCATCCATGTGGATGTAAAAGTTGGGTATTCATCCTTTCTGATGGCTGAGTAATATTCCATTGTATATATGGACCACATCTTCTTTGTCCATTCATCTGTTGAAGGGCATCTCGTCTCTATCCACAGTTTGGCTATTGCAGACATTGCTGCTATGAACATTGGGGTGCATATGGCCCTTCTTTTCACTACATCTGTGTCTTTGGGGTAACTACCCAGAAGTGCAATTGCTGGGTCATAGGGTAGCTCTATATTTTTTTGAGGCATCTCCACATTGTTTTCCAAAGTGGCTGTACCAGCTTGCATTCCCACCAACAGTGTAAGAGAGTTCCCCTTTCTCCAACATTGGTTCTTCCAATCCAAGCATGCAATGTTTTTCCATTTATTTATGAAATTGTCAATTTATTTCATCAGTGTTTCATAGTTTTCAGAGTACAGATCTTTTATCTCTTTGGTGAGATTTATTTTAGGTATCTTATGGGTTTGGGTACAATAGTAAATGGATTGGTTCCTTGAATTCTCTTTTTGCTGCTTCACTACTGGTGTATAGAGACACAACAGATTTGTGTACATTGATTTTTCTATCCTTTGATGTTACTGAATTTATGTATCAATTCTAGCAGTATTTTTGGTAGAGCCTTTTGTGTTATCTATATATAATATCATGTCATCTGCAAATAGTGAAAGTTGTACTCATTCCTTGTTGATTTAGATGCCTTGTATTTTTTAATTTAATTTAGTTTTATTTAATTTATTTTTATATTTATTTATTTATTTTGGTTTTCAAGGCACCTGGTGTTTCGATCAGTTGAGCATCCAGCTCTTGGTTTTGGCTCAGTTCATGCTCTCATGGGTTATGGAATCCAACCCCTCATTGGACTCTGCACTCAGCAGGGAGCTCGTTTGAAGATTCTCTCCCTCTACCCCTCCCCACACTTGTGTGCGCTCTCTCTCATGTACATGATCTCTAAAATAAATAAATAAAATCTTAAATATCAAAACAAAATTTGTTTATTTATTTTTGATTGTCTCATTCCTGTAGTTTTTACTTCCAGTACTATGCTGAATAAAAGTGGTGAGAGTGAACATCCCTATCTTATTTCTAACTGTAGTGGGAAAGGTCTCACTTTTCTTCCATTTAGGATAATATTAGCTGTGGGTTTTTCATATAGGGCTTTTATTATGTTGAGGTATGTTCCCTCTAAACCTACTTGTTGAAGGATTTTATCATGAATGCATGTTCTACTTTGTCAAATGCTTTTTTCGGCATCTATTGAAAGGATCATTTTTTTCTTACTTTTATTAATGTGATGTATTACTTTGATTGAACCACACTTCCATCCTGAGAATAAATTGCTCTTAATCATGGTGAATGAATTTTGCATTTTGGGATTGGATGTGCTAGTAGTTTGTGGAGAATTTTTGGATCTATGTTCCTCAGAGGCATTGGCCTGTAGTACATTTATATTTGTAGTGTCTTTTTCTGGTTTTGGTATCAGCATAATGCTAGCATCATAGAATGAATTTGGAGGTTTTCCTTCCTTTTCAATTTTTTGGAATAGTTTATGAAGAATAGTATTAACTCTTCTTTAAATGTTTGGTAGAATACGCCTGTGAAGCTGTCTGGTCCTGGACTTTTGTTTTTTGGGAGTTTTTTCATTACTGATTCAATTTCTTTTCTGGATATCAGTCTGTTCATGTTTTCTATTTCTTCCTGTTTCAGTTTTGGTAGTTTATATGTTCATGGGAATTTATCCATTTCTTCCAGGTTCTCAAATTTGTTGGCATATAGTTTTTCATAATATTCTCTTATAAGTTGTATTTCTGTGGCATTGATTGTTAGTTCTCTCTCATTTGTGATTTTATTTGGGTCCTTTCTCTATTTTTTTTTTAATAAAGATGGCTAAGGATTGACAGTTGTATTTTTTTTTTTCTCAAAGAACGAGCTCCTGGTTTCATTTATCTGTTCTATTGTTTTTTGTTTGTTTGTTTGTTTGTTTGTATATCATTTATTTCTGCTTTAATCTTTATTATATTCCTTCTTCTGCTGGCCTTAGGTTTTGTGTGTTGTTCTTTCTCTAGCTCCTTTGGGTGTAAAGTAAGGTTGTTTATATGTGATTCTTCTTGCTTCTTGAGATAGGCCTCTATTGCTATATACTTTCATCTTAGGACTGCTTTCCTGCATAGCTAATATTTTAATCATTGTGTTTTCATTTGTTTTCATGTACTTTTTTTTAAATTTTGATTTCCTGGTTGACCCATTTATTATTGTTTTTAAAGAATTTATTTATTTATTTGAGAGAAAGAGATCATAAGTGGGGGAAGGGGCAGAGGGAGAGGGACAAGCAAACTCCCCACTGAGCAGGGTAGCCTGATGTGGGTCTTGATCCCAGGACCCTAAAATCATGACCTGAGCTGAAGTCAGACACTTAACTGACTGAGCCACCCAGGCTCCCCAATCCATTTATTATTTAGTAGTATGTAACCTCCATATATTTGTTATCTTTCCAACATTTTTCTTGTGTTTTACTTCAAGTTTCATAGTGTTATGGTTGGGAAATATGCATGGTATGATTTGAGTATTTTTATGCTTGTTGAGGCTTGATATGTGACCTAGTATGTGATCTTTTCTGGAGAATGTCTTATGTGCACTCAAAAAGAATGTGTATTCTGTTGCTTTGGGATGAAACGTTCTGTATATATCTGTTAAGTCCATCCGGTCCAGTGTGTCATTCAAAGACATTGTTTCTTGTTGATTTTCTGCTTAGATGATCTGTTCATTGATGTAGTGGAGAATTAAAGTCCTCTGCTATTATGATATTAATATCAATGACTTCCTTTATGTTTGTTATTAATTGACTTATATATTTGGGTGCGTCCATGTTGGGGGCATGAATATTTACAATTGTTAGATTTTCTTGTTGAATTAGACTTTAGTATGACACAGTTCCCATCTTCACCTCTTGTTATAGTTTTTTGTTGTTGTTTTTGTTGTTTAAATCTATTTTTTTCTGATATAAATATGGTTACTCCAGCTTTGTTTTGACATCCATTGGTAAGATAAATATTTATCCACTCCCTAACTTTCAATCTGTAGTATCTTTAGGTATAAAAATGAGTCTTTTGTGGGCAACATATAGATAGGTCTTTTTTTTTTTTTTTTTTAACCATTGGACATCCTATGTCTTTTGAGTGGAGTTTCAGTCTATTTATAGTCAGAATAAATATTGATAGATAAGTATTTAGCACCATTTTATTACTTTTCTTATTGTTTCTGGAGATGTTTCTATTCCTTCCTTACCTTTTTCACTTTGGGTCTTTTCCAATAAAAGTCCCCTTTAATATTTATTGCAGGGCTTGTTTAGTAGTCACAAACTCTTTTAGTTTTTGGTTTTCTATGAAAGTCTTTACCACTCCTTCTATTCTCAATGAAAGCTTTGCTGATTAAAGTATTCTTGGCTGCATATTTTCCCCATTCAGCACGTTGAATATATCATGCCACTGCCTTCTGGCTTGCTTTTCTGTTGAGAGATCTGCAGCTAGCATGATAGATCTTCCATTGTAAGTTAGGTACTTCTTTTGTCTTGCTGCTTTAATTTTTGTTGTTGTTATCACTATATTTTGCAAAATTAATTATGCTCTTTTTTATTATTATTATGTTATGTTAATCACCATATATTACATCATTAGTTTTTGATGTAGTGTTCCATGATTCATTTTTTGCATATAAAACCCAGTGCTCCATGCAGAACGTGCCCTCTTTAATACCCATCACCAGGCTAACCCATCCTCCCACCCTCCTCCCTTCTAGAACCCTCAGTTTGTTTTTCAGAGTCCATAGTCTCTCATGGTTCATCTCCCCCTTCGATTTCCCCCCTTCATTCTTCCCTTCCTGCTATCTTCTTCTTCTTCTTCTTTTTTTTTTTTTAACATATAATGTATTATTTGTTTCAGAGGTACAAATCTGTGATTCAACAGTCTTGCACAATTCACAGCGCTCAACATAGCACATACCCTCCCCAGTGTCTATCACCCAGCCACCCCATCCCTCTTACCCCAGCCCCCACTCCAGCAACCCTCAGTTTGTTTCCTGAGATTAAGAATTCCTCATATCAATGTAGCAGGAGGGGAAGAACGAAGGGGGGGTGCATAATATATATATATATATATATATATATATATATATATCTCACATCTTCTTTATCTATTCATCTGTCGAAGGACATCTTGGGTCTTTCCACAATTTGACTATTGTGGACTTGCTGCTATAAACATCGGGGTGCATGTACCCCTTCAGATCCCTACATTTGTATCTTTGGGGCAAATACCCAGTAGTACAATTGCTGGACCATGTGGTAGCTCTATTTTCAAATTTTTGAGGAACCTTCATACTGTTTTCCAGAGTGGTTGCACCAGCTTGCATTCCCACCAACAGTGTAGGAGGGTTCCGCTTTCTCTGCATCCCCGCCAACATCTGTCATTTCCAGACTTCTTAATTTCAGCCATTCTGAATGGTGTGAGGTGATATCTCATTGAGGTTTTGATTTGGATTTACCAGATACCAAGTGATGTTGAGCACTTTTTCATGTGTCTGTTGCCCATTTGGATATCTTCTTTGGAAAAATGTTCATGTCTTCTGCCCATTTCTTGATTGGATCATTTGCTATTTGAGTGTTGAGTTTAATAATTTCTTTATACATTTTGGATACTAACCCTTTATTGGATATGTCATTTGCAAATATCTTCTCCCATTCTGTCGGTTGTCTTTTGGTTTAGTTGACTGTTTCTTTTGCTGTGCAAAAGCTTTTTATCTTGATGAAGTCCCCAATAGTTCATTTTTGCGCTTGCTTCCCTTGCCTTTGGTGATGTTTCTAGGAAGAAGTTGTTGCAACTGAGGTCGAAGAGGTTGCTGCCTGTGTTCTCCTTTAGGATTTTGATGGACTCCTGTCTCACATTGAAGTCTTTCAACTATTTGGAGTCTATTTTTGTGTGTGGTGTATGGAAATGGTCCAGTTTCATTCTTCTGCATGTGGCTGTCCAATTTTCCCAGCACCATTTGTTGAAGAGACTGTCTTTTTTCCATTGGACATTCTTTCCTGCTTGTCGAAGGTGAGTTGACGATAGAGTTGAGGGTCCGTTTCTGGGCTCTCTATTCTATTCCATTGATCTATGTGTCTGTTTTTGTGCCAGTACCATACTGTCTTGATGATGACAGCTTTGTAATAGAGCTGGAAGTCCAGAATTGTGATGCCACCAGCTTTGCTTTTCTTTTTCAACCTTCCTCTGGCTTTTCGGGGTCTTTTCTGGTTCCATACAAATTTTAGGATTACTTGTTCCATTTCTTGAAGAAAGTGGATGGTATTTTGATGGGGATTGCACTGAATATGTAGATTGCTCTAGGGAGCATTGACATCGTCACAATATTTGTTCTTCCAATCCATGAGCATGGAACATTTTTCCATTTCTTTGAGTCTTCCTCAATATCTTTCATGAGTATTTTATAGTTTTCTGAGTACAGATTCTTTGCCTCTTTGGTTATATTTATTCCTATGTATCTTAAGGTTTTGGGTGCAATTGTAAATGGGATCGACTCCTTAATTTCTCTTTCTTCTGATTTGATGTTGGTGTATAGGAATGCCACTGACTTCTGTGCATTGATTTTATATCCTGCCACTTGACTGAATTCCTGTATGAGTTCTAGCAGTTTTGGGGTGGAGTTTTCCACATAAAGTATCATATCATCTGCAAAGAGTGAGAGTTTGACTTCTTCTTTGCTGATTTGGATGCCTTTTATTTCTTTTTGTTGTCTGATTGCTGTGGCTAGGACTTCTAATACTATATTGAATAGCAGTGGTGATAGTGGACATCCCTGCTGCGTTCCTGACCTTAGGGGGAAAGCTCTGTTTTTCCCCATTGAGAATGATATTTGCTGTGGGTTTTTCATAGATGGCTTTTATGATATTGAGGTATGTACCCTCTCTCCCTGTACTCTGAAGAGTTTTTATCAAGAAAGGATGTTGTACTTTGTCAAATGTTTTTTCTGCATCTATTGAGAGGATCATATGGTTCTTGTTCTTTCTTTTATTAATGTATTGTATCACGTTGATTGGTTTACGGATGTTGAACCAACCTTGTAGGCCAGGGATAAATCCCACTTGGTCGTGGTGGATGATCCTTTTAATGTACTGTTGGATCCTACTGCCTAGTAGTTTGGTGAGAATTTTTACATTCATGTTCATCAAGTATATTGGTCTGTAAGTCTCCTTTTTGATGGAGTCTTTGTCCTGTTTGGGGATCAAGGTGATGGTGGCCTCATAAAACGAGTTTGGAAGTCTTCCTTCCATTTCTATTTTTTGGAACAGTTTCAGAAGGATAGGTATTAATGTTGTGTCCCTGCTGGAGGAGTAGTGGCCTGACTGTGCTGCGGATCATGGTTTCTAGCAACCCTGAGCTGAGAGCCCGCTCCTCAGCTCCATCTCTGCAGCTGGCTTCCCTGCTCTAATACCTGGGAGCTTTGCCACACTCAGGCACCCCCAGTCTTTCTGTGACCCCGAGGGTCCTGAGACTACACTGTCTCAGCAAGCATTCCACCCCCCCACTTGGCCACTGGAGCAATGTCCCTCAGTGGAGCCGACTTCTAAGAGTTCCAATTTTGTGCTCTGCTGCTCTATCACTTGCCAGAAGCGGCTGATGGAGGCCCCCTGCCCCACCGTCTATCTTCCTGAATATCACCTCGGATTCACTTCTCTGCAGATCCTACCTTCCAGAAACTGGTCGCTTTTCTGTTCAGAGAGTTGCTGCTATTCTTTTCTTCGATCTCCTGTTGAGTTCGTAGGTGTTCAGAATGGTTTGATCCCTATCTAGCTGAATTCCTGGGACCAGAAGTAATTTAGGTCTCCTACTCCTCCACCATCTTGCTCCTCCTCCCCTCATCTAGATTTCTTTTATTTGGTTGCATAGATTGTCATTTTTTTTTCCTCTTCTATTCCCATGGTTTCTTATCTTTTATATTTTCTAAACATATTTACTATGCTCCTGTAACATAGTATTCCTGTGAAATGACTTAACCTTGGTTTCTACTACATTGGGGGGCATTCTTTTACACACTGGTAAATACTTTTTAGCTGAGGTGATTTTTTTTTCTATAAATAGAGGGGGTTTTTTTTGTTCTATTTTGTAGCTATATTATTGGAATCTAAGACTCTAAATGCTAGTCTAATGTGTACTTTTTATGCTCAAGAATATGATCTTCTGCTTATGGTTGCAGTGCCTAAAACATTGAGGGATTGCAATTATAAATGAAAGATGAATACCATGGTCAGTGGCAGTTAAAGAAGACAATTAGGAAGGTATGCCTTCAGTACATGGTGAGAAATATCTGCTGTTTCCCACGTTTTCTTGGTTCTTCCTTTAGTCCCAAAGGAAGCATGACTCTCATGAAAAGAAAGTTCTCAGGGAATCTTTGCGAATGCCCCAAATTAGAGGGCAGATCTCCAAGGACCCAGGCGGGTGAAATCAGAATAATTCTCACAAGGGGATATCAGAATATATATTTTTGCATCCTGCTTACAGGAAAAACAAAAACTTGAAGATAAAATACTCAAGGGCATTTAGGGTTCATCTACATCATAGATGATGTGGGACAACCAATGACATAGAAGTAAATATCATTTTTAGCTTTATTCATTTATGATCCAATTGAATATAGTATGGCCTAATGCATAGCCTTGCTGAGACAGAAACATTAAATAAAATCTAAATTTAAAACATTCCAATGCTGGAACATAATCAAACAGTGAGTATCTTTCAGGGGATATAGTGCATGTTATTTCTTATTTGTCTTGAGAGTGATGGAGTTACATAACGGTACTTTTATAATTTTGGATATTTCTGTATTTAAAGGTGATATACTTTGGCATTTATTTTGCATGTAGGATGAGGACAGAACTTGTAAATAAAAAAGATAAATAATTTAAAATTATATGGAAGTTATTTTTCAGATTTAAATATCATTTTAATTGGATAAAATATTAGTTTAAAAATGAATCATATAATAAAATAAAAAAAGAAAAGAACCCCTGAAGTCAGATCAATAAAAATATAAAAATTGAAAAAAAATAACTAAAATAAAATGAATTTTTATTAACTTCCAGTTCTTAAATTTGCATGCCTTTAAAAAATGTATAATCTTATTTTTATTAGCAGTGAAATTAGACAGTTATGACATAGTTAGAAAAATAAATGCTGAAATGCTGTTTCTAATTCATTGATCTCTGCTTTAACCTTAACTATTTCTCTTCTAATGCATGGCTTAGGCATCGTTTGTTTCTTTTCCTCTAGTTCTTTCAGGTGAAGAGTTACTGGGTGAATTCGGGATTTTTCTGCTTTTTTGAGTGAGGTTTGGATGGATATGTATTTTCAGCTTAGGACTACCTTTGCAGTATCCCATAGGTTTTGAACCAATGTGCTTTCATTCTCATTGGTTTCCATGAATTGTTTAAGTTCTTCTTTGATTTCCTGGTTGACCCAAACATTTTATTTATTTATTTATTTATTTATTTATTTATTTATTTATTTTAATTTTATTATGTTATGTTAGTCAGCATACAATACATCATTAGTTTTTCATGTGGTGATCCACGATCCATTGTTTTTGTATAACACCCAGTGCTCCATGCAGTATGTGCCCTCCTTAATACCCATCACCGGGCTAACCAATCCCCCCTCCCCTCTAAAACCCTGTTTGTTTCTCAGAGTCCATAGTCTCTCATGGTTCATCTCTCCCTCCGATTTCCCTCCCTTCATTTTTCCCTTCCTTCTCCTAATGTACTGCATGCTATTCCTTATGTTCCACAAATAAATGAAACCATATGATAATTGACTTTCTCTGCTTGACTTATTTCACTTAGCATAATCTCCTCCAGTCCCATCCATGTTGATGTAAAAGTTGGATATTCATCCTTTCTGATGGCTGAGTAATACTCCATTGTATATATGGACAATGTCTTCTTTATCCATTCATTTGTTGAAGGGCATCTCAGCTCTTTCCACAGTTTGGCTATTGCAGACATTGCTGCTATGAACATTGGGGTGCATATGGCCCTTCTTTTCACTACATCTATGTCTTTGGGGTAACTACCCAGATGTGCAATTGCTGGGTCATAGGGTAGCTCTATTTTTAAATTTTTGAGGCACCTCCACACTGTTTTCCAAAGTGGCTGTACCAACTTGCATTCCCACCAACATTGTAAGAGGGTTCCCCTTTCTCCACAACCTCTCCAACATTTGTTGTTTCTTTTCCTGTCCATTTTTGCCATTCTAACTGGTGTAAGGTGGTATCTCAATGTGGTTTTGATCTGAATTTCCCTGATGGCTAATGATGATGAACATTTTGTCATGTGTCTGTTAGCCATTTGTATGTCTTCTTCGGAGAAGTGTCTTTTCATATCTTCTGCCCATTTTTTGACTTGATTATTTGTTTTTTGGGCGTTGAGTTTGAGAAGTTCTTTATAGGTTTTGGATACCAGCCCTTTATCTGTAGTGTCATTTGCAAATATCTTCTCCCATTCTGTGGGTTGCCTCTTTGTTTAGTTGAATGTTTCCTTTGCCATGCAGAAGCTTTTTATCTTGATGGAGTCCCAAAAGTTCATTTTTGCTTTTGTTTCACTAGCTTTTAGAGATGTATCTTCAAAGAAGTTGCTGTGGGCGATGTCAAAGAGGTTACTGCCTATGTTCTCCTCTAGGATTTTGATAGATTCCTGTCTCACATTGAGGTCTTTCATCCATTTTGAGTTTATCTTTGTGTATGTTGTAAGAGAATGGTTGAGTTTCATTCTTCTGCATGTGGCTGTCCAATTTTCCCAGCACCATTTATTGAAGAGACTGTCTTTTTCCCATTGAATGTTTTTTCCTGCTTTGTCAAAGATTACTTGACCATAGAGTTGAGGGTCCATATCTGGGCTCTCTATTCTATTCAATTGATCTATATGTCTGTTTTTGTGCCAGTACCACGCTCTCTTGGTGATCACAGCTTTGTAATATAGCTTGAAATCGGGCAACGTGATGCCCCCAGCTTTGTTTTTCTTTTTCCACATTTCCTTAGCGATTTGGGGTCTTTTCTGATTCCATACAAACTTTAGGGTTGTTTGTTCCAGCACTTTGAAAAATGTCATTGGAATTTTGATCGTGATGGCATTGAAGGTATAGATTGCTCTGGGTAGCATAGACATTTTAACAATGTTTATTCTTCCGATCCATGAGCATGGAATATTTTTCCATCTTTTTGTGTCTTCTTCAGTTTCTTTTATGAGTGTTCTGTAGTTCCTAGAGTATAGATCCTTTACCTCTTTGGTTAGGTTTATTCCGAGGTATCTTATGGTTTTTGGTGCTATTGTAAATGGAATCATTTCTCTAATTTCTCTTTCTACAGTAGCATTGTTAGTGTATAAGAAAGCAACTGATTTCTGTGCATTGATTTTGTATCCTGCCACATTACTGAATTGCTCTATGAGTTCTAGTAATTTGGGGGTGGAGTCTTTTGGGTTTTCCACATAAAGTATCATGTCATCTGTGAAAAGAGAGAGTTTGACTTCTTCTTTGCCAATTTGAATACCTTTTATTTCTTTTTGTTGTCTGATAGCTGTTGCTAGGACTTCTAGTACTATGTTGAACAACAATGGTGAGAGTGGGCACCCTTGATGTGTTCCTGATCTTAAGGGAAAGGCTCTCAGCTTTTCCCCATTGAGGATGGTTCTCGCTGTGGGTTTTTCATAGATGGATTTTATGAACTTGAGGAATGTTCCCTCTATCCCTATACTCTGGACAGTTTTAATCAGGAAAGGATGCTGTATTTTGTCAAATGCTTTTTCTGCATCAATTGAGAGGACCATATGGTTCTTCTCTCTCCACTTATTAATGTGTTCTGTCACATTGATTGATTTGTGAATGTTGAACCACCCTTGTGTCCCAGGGATAAATCCCAGTTGGTTGTGGTGGATGATCCTTTTAATGTATTTTGGATCTTTTAGCTACGATTTTGTTGAGGATTTTGGTATCCATATTCATAGGGATATTGGTCTGAAATTATCCTTTTTGATGGGGTCTTTGACTGGTTTGGGATTAAGGTAATGCTGGCCTCATAAAATGAGTTTGGAAGTTTTCCTTCAGTTTCTATTTTTTGAAACAGCTTCAGGAGAATAGGTATTATTTCTTCTTTGAATGTTTGGTAGAATTCCCCAGGGAATCCATCAGGCCCTGGACTCTTGTTTTTTGGGAGGTTTTTGATCACTGCTTCCATCTCGTTACTGGTTATTGGCCTATTCAGGTTGTCCATTTCTTCCTGTTTCAGTCTTTGGAGTTTATAGGTTTCCAGGAAGGCCTCCATTTCATTCAGAGTGCTCAGTTTATTGGCATATAGTTGTTGATAATAATTTATAATAATTGCTTCTATTTCCTTGGTGTTAGTCATGATCTCTCCCCTTTCATTCATAATTTCATTAATTTGGGTCCTTTTTCTTTTCTTTTGGATAAGTCTGGCCAGTGGTTTATTGATCTTATTAATTCTTTCAAAGAACCAGCTTCTAGTTTCGTTGATCTGATCTACTGTGTTTCTGGTTTCTAATTCATTGATCTCTGCTCTAATTTTAATTATTTCTCTTCTAATGTGTGGCTTAGGCATCATTTGTTGCTTTTTCTCTAATTCTTTAAGGTGTAGAGTTTTTGGTGAATTTGGAGTTTTTCTATTTTTTTGAGTGAGGCTTGGATGGCTATGTATTTCCCCCTTAGGACCACCTTTGCAGTATCCCTTAGGTTTTGGGTCAATGTGTTTTCGTTCTCATTGATTTTCATGAATTGTTTAAGCTCTTCTTTGATTTCCTGGTTGACTGAAACATTCTTAAGCAGAGTGGTCTTTAGCTTCCAAGTGTTTGAATTTCTGCCAAATTTTTTCTTGTGATTGAGCTCCAGTTTTAAAGCATTATGGTCTGAGAATATGCAGGGAATAATCTCAATCTTTTGGTATCGGTTGAGACCTGATTTGTGACCCAGTATGTGGTTTATTCTGGAGAAAGTTCCATGTGCGCTCGAGAAGAATGAGTGTTCTGTTGTTTTAGGGTGGAATGTTCTGTATATATCTATGAGGTCCATCTGGTCCAGTGTGTCATTCAAAGCTCTTGTTTCCTTGTTGATTTTCGGCTTAGATGATCTGTCCATTGCTGAGAGTGGAGTATTGAGGTCTCCTACACTTAACGTATTGTTATCAATATGACTCTTTATTTTGGTTAACAGTTGGCTTATGTAGATGGCTGCTCCCATGTTGGGGGCATAGATATTTACAATTGTTAGATCTTCTTGTTGGATAGACCCTTTAAGAATGATATAGTGTCCTTCTGTGTCTCTAATTACAGACTTTAGTTTAAAATCTAATTTGTCTGGTATAAGAATTGCTACCCCAGCTTTCTTTTGAGGTCGGCTGGCATGGAAGATGGATCTCCATCCCTTCACTTTCAGTCTGGATGTCTTTAGGTCCAAAATGAGTCTCTTGTAGGCAGCATATGGATGGGTCCTGTCTTTTTATCCAATCTGCAACCCTGTGCCATTTTATGGGAGCATTTAGGCCATTCATGTTGAGAATGATTATTGAAAGATATTAATTTATTGTCATCATGTTGCCTGTGAAGACATTGTTTTTATAGATTGTCCCTGTAATTTCTGTTGTATATGACTCTTGGGGTCTTTCTCCTTTTATAAAACCCCCCTTAATATTTTTTGCAGGGCCGGCTTAGTGGTCACATATTCTTTTAGTTTCTACCAGTCTTGGAAGCTCTGCATCTCTCCATCCATTCTAAATGAAAGCCTTGCCAGATAAAGTATTCTTGGCTGTATGTCCTCTCATTTAGTACCCTGAATATGTCTTGCCAGGCCTTTCTGGCTTGCCAGGTCTCTGTGGACAGGTCTGACATTATTCTGATGTTCCTCCCTCTGTACGTAAGGAATCTCTTCCCCCTAACTGCCCTTAAGATCGTTTCCTTAGTTCTAAGATTTGCAAGTTTTACTATTACATGCTGGGGTGTTGACCTGTTTTCCTTGATCTTGTGAGGGGTCCTCTCTGCCTCTAGGATGCGAATGTTTGTTTCATTCCCCAGATTAGGGAAGTTCTCAGCTACGATTTGCTCATATATATTTTCTAGTCCTCTCTCTCTCTCCACCCCCTCCGGGATTCCAATAATTCTGACATTGGAACGTTTCATGGTGTATCTTATTTCTCTGCTTCTATTTTCATGGGTTCTGAGTTGTTTTTCCCTGGCCTCCTCTTTTCTATTAATTGGTCTTCTAGGTCACGAATTCATTCTTCTGCCTCACTTACCCTAGCTGTTAGATTATCTAGATTAGATTGGATCTTACTGATAGCATTTTTAAATTCTGCCAATTCAGCTTTCATTTCTGCCCTTAGAGACTCTCTGTTGCCATTAATTGATATATCCATTCTAGCCATTGTCTTCACAATTGCTAGCCTTCATTCCATCTCTGACATCTTGGTTATATCTGCATCCTTTTGTAAATCTTTGGCATAAATCATAGTGTCCGAGTCTTTCCTATTTTGGGGGTTCTTCCTCCTAGTCATTCTGTTGAGGGGTGATTGAGGGAATGTACAGAGTCCAAATTACTGACCACAATCCAAGCAAGATGCATCTGTTTTCTAGGGACTTTAGGGTTGCTGGCCTCTTATTCTCCCAGCTTTTCTTCTGGGGGAGGGGCCTGCCACACTGTTACTCAGGCAACCCTGTTTGGGCGGAGTTGCCCTGCCCCCTTGTGGAGGGGGATGGCCTCAGTGAAAACCGGTTTTGGGGGGCCCTTGTTCTCTGGCGGCTTTCCCTGGTGGCTTTCTGCATCTCTTCCAAGAGAGTCAGAGCAGAAGAGACCATTTCCAACCCTCTCTTCAGAGCAGAGAGATAACAGTCTGTTCTTCAGTGAGCTCTCCAGGCCACACTATCTCTGTTTCTGTCTGTGCTGCTATAAACTGCAGTCCTGTGTTGTGCACCCCTCAGCAGCGCTCCCAGTTCTCTCCTCCATGTCAGGGCACATCTCTGCCCTTTGTGCTTCTAAACCACCAGCTGCTCCCAGTTTGCATGTGCAGCCCTGCTCCGGCTTTCTGTCAGGGGGGCTGCCCTAAAGTCTTTTCCCCGTCACTACCAGTCTGCGAGTCTGTGCCCAGTCCCCAGCATGGGAAGCTATCACTCACCAGGGGTGTAGTATCCTGATACCTGCCCATGGAATCATGGCTCTCCACTTTGTACCTCAAAACCAACTGCTTACAATATTCTGTTTGTAGAGATCCAGATCTATCTTCTTACATCTCAGCCTGATTTTGTGGGTGTTCAGAGTGGTCTGGTAGATATCCAGCTCAATTCCACAAACTGGTTTGAATAGGGTCCCCTACTCCTCCACCATCTTTTCCCCCTCAAGACACAATTGCCTTCATGTTGAATTCAACTTCTTTCATTGTTATGTAGGGAATACCATGTCTGTAACTTTATATCAGGTAATTTTTTAAATAGTAAAAAAAAAAAAATATGTAATTTACATTTACAAGAATGTTTTCATTATGTTAGTAAGATTTTATTTTTTTCTACTATATTTACTTATCATCTTGATATTTTGGCACTAAAACAGATGTATACATAAATACATCCATTAGAAATCTTTTTTTAATAGAAAATTTCTGACTCTTTTTTATTTTTCATAAGAACACAACATAACTATAGTTATCAATACTCTATTGCACACTTAAATATTTGGAAAGTGAGTAGATCTCATGTTGTGTTCCTCTCAGTAACCAAGATACCTCAATAATCTCATTGTCAATTGGTGGATGGATATTTAAAAATGTATTTGTTTGATTTTTTCTAACTAATGTAGGAAAATATATGGATATGTCTATCCTAAAAACAAACAACCAAAGATTAAGAAGGTTTAAAATATTTATAAACAAAATATCTTCTTTATAACTTTTGAATTTGACCCCTAGTTTTTTATTCTGGAGATAAAGTTTATTCACACACCAATCTCCTACCAAACCCTGAGTGATGGAATAAACCAGGAATTTTTAAGATATAATCATAGGCGACATTTGTCTTAATATGGCAAGTAATTATGGCCTAGACTTCCCATTCTCAGAGACATTCCACCTTCCCCAAGGATCTAATGGTAGCTGATCTGTACTGTCTTAAGATTTCTTCACCATCTTCCAATGTCTATTTGTAAATTTGTCAGTGATAAAACAATCACATGACCACATTTTATCTATTACTTGGACTTTGTCTTTTGAATCAACATGCCTGAGTTTAAAACCTGCCCCAGCAGTTAAAGTGATGTAACTGTGGGGAAACTATTTGCCCCCTTAGTTTCTTTATTTATAAAATGTAAATTAATAGCATATTTAGGGGTACCTGTGTTGCTCTGTTGTTAAGCATCTGACTCTTGGTCTTAGCTCAGGTCTTGATCTCAGGGTCCTGAGTTTGAGCCCTGCATTCAGGCTTAAAAAAATAAAAATAGAATACTGCTGAGACTTATCAGAGTGAATTAACCCATGGAATTTTTTTTTTTATAAAGATGCCAACTATGCTTTACCCATTATTTTTTATTGCTACTATGCTTAATTATCATCATAAAATAAATGACTACAAAAATGTTCTAATTTTGCTTCTTGCTTATATATTATCTTCTGGGCTTTGTTGGTTTATTCCAGACCAGAGAAGATGAGATATGGATGTAACAAACCAAACAACAGTGACAGAGTTCATTTTTCTTGGGTTTTCTGGTGTTCTCTATCTGCGGTTCACCTTGTTTGTGATATTTCTCACTGTGTATCTGCTCTCCCTCATGGGAAATACCCTCATCATCTTCATTGTTCTCATGGATCTCACACTCCAAACACCCATGTACATTTTCTTAGGAAATTTGTCATTCCTGGAGATCTGGTACACCACAGCCACAGTGCCTAAATTGCTGGCCACCTGCCTCTCACAGGTTGTTACCATCTCTGTTTCTGGCTGTATAACCCAGTACTACTTCTTTTTCTCCATGGGAGCTACAGAGTGCATCCTGCTGGCAGTGATGGCCTATGACCGGTACCTGGCCATCTGCAGCCCTTTAAGGTATTCACTTCTCATGAGTCTTCAGGTGTGCTTGCGGTTTTCAGCTGGATCTTGGATTGGGGGCTTCATTGCTCCTCTCCTACCAACCATACTCATCTCCCATCTAAACTTTTGTGGTCCCCAGAAGATCAACCATTTCTTTTGTGACTCAGACCCCATTTTTAAACTCTCCTGCTCAGATACATTTTTGGTGGAGGCTTTGGGCTATACATGTAGCTCTGTCGTGATTTTAAGTTCTTTCCTTCTCACTATGTCTTCATATGGACACATTGTGGTCACAATAATCAGGCTGTCTTCTCGGGAGGCTCGGAAGAAAACTTTCTCCACCTGTGCCTCCCACCTCACTGTGGTCTCTATCTATTATGGCACCATTATCTTTGCTTATGTTCGCCCTCCAGCCAAGTACAACTTCACTATTGGTAAAGTGATCTCAGTGTTCTACTGTGTGGTTACCCCTTTGGTAAACCCTCTCATATACACCCTGCGAAACAAAGATGTGAAGAAAGCTTTCAGAAAAGCTCTAGCACAAAAGAGATTGCTCTTGGCCTGATATATGAATGATTTGAGAGATACTCTAAAATACTCAATTTAGAATGGATTCACAAACTACATTTGCAAATGATAAGTATTGAAAATTATATTATGAAATTGATACCACCTAATATGGACATTTCTCTGTACTTACATTTTGGTTTGAATTCTACTACAATAGATATTCTAGAATTGCTATGTTTAAAAATGTCAGTACAATGTCATAATAATAAAGAGATAAAGCACACAAGCTCCCTGCCCACAAGTCATTCACAATAGGAAAATGGGCTGGTTTAGTCCCATAGCTCAGTTGACTATTTTCATAATTACACCTCATCAATAATCATGAACCAAAGATCATTTCTGTTGAATGTAGCAGTGTTACTCCATTTGGTAGTTGTGCTATTATAAACATATCACTTTGACCATGAATAGAATTTACTAAATTAACATGTATTAAACACATATGATAAGCCAGCACTATTTTTAAAATAGTTTTTTTTTAAAGTATTCATATAAATATAAATGGAAAATTTCATTAGAAAAATACGAAAATACTAGATGATTCAGATTTTTCTTAATAATTCAATTTCAAAATATTAGCAGAGGTAAGAAGATCAAGATGTAGAGGGAGAGGGACACCTGGGTGGCTCAGACTGTTAAGCGTCTGCCTTTGGCTCAGGTCATGATCCCAGGGTCCTGGGATCAAACCCCGCATCAGGCTCCCTGCTCCGCGGGAAGCCTGCTTCTCCTTCTCCCACCCCCCCTGCTGTGTTCCCTCTCTCGCTGTGTCTCTCTCTGTCAAATAAATAAATAAAATCTTTTTAAAAAAAAAGATGTAGAGGGAGAAAGAAAGGAAAAACTTAGATCTGGGCAGTACAGTAATGGGGTATCTATCATGGTAAAGAAAGTATCAACTCTCTTAGATTTTTATAAAATATTCAAGCTAAATAAACTAATTTAACTCAGAAGGAGAGAAGAAAAAAAATAGAAAAAAGAGACCCAAACCAGATTTTCCTTCACTGTTTACCTTCTTATGATAATGAAAAAGCTTTACATTTTTCAAATACTAAAATTAGTAAGAAATGGGATGACAAGAGAGCTAAAGGAAAGACATATTTCAAAGTTTTTTAGCATAAGTGTTTTCCACTTGATCACCTCCTAAAGTCTTTCCATTCAAAGTGTGATCAGTGCACTAGAAGCATCAGAATAATCTGGGAGCTTTGTTAGAATGGCCTATCTAAGCACAGACCTCTTGAATGAAAGAATGCAGCTCAACAAGATCCCCAGTTAACTGATATGTAGATTATATTATTAGAGGCATTATTTTAAGCAACTAAGATTTTAAATAATTTATTTTAATGGCAAAAGTATATAACAAAATCAAGAGTTTCTTACAAATGCCAATGCTTAAAATTTTCCTTACACTAGTATATATCAAAAGTATATTTTTCTTGAATTCTTAATTAGTTTTTATTTTTAAAACAGAACACGTTGATGGAAAACATTGTATAAATTACCTATACATATAAATGAAAAACTTGTGCCATACATCATTTTTTTCTAACACTTCCTTTCCCACCGAAATATCAAAAGCTATGTACAATTCTCACAATAACAGGGAAACATTCCGTACCAATGCACTGCTGTTTTGTATGCCATCTTACTGTAGGAGAGGAAGAATTCATTCTACCTTCCTAGGTTCTGTGGTTAAGACTAAGTATTAAACTGACATGAAACCTATTATCAGAAGAAAAGCATACACATTTTATTTTAATTTCCATGTGCACATAGGTGTCTTCAAAAGGAAAATGAACCTGAAGAAGCATTTTGGCCCAAAAGCTTATATACCTTTTTAAACAAAGAATCAAAAATTGTGGGTATGTGACAAGACAGATAGGCTTGAGCAGTAAATTATGGGAAAGTGACACAAGGGTCGTTTTGGTAGGTTTGTTTTACAGGTGCATTTCAACCTCAACTCCCAATCTACAGTGATAAGAATGTTCTCTGCCTGGGACCAGGTGTGCACCTTTCATAGGAAGTGCTATGACCTCTTGAGATAGAAAGAGGGAAGTCAGAGAGCTCTTCCTGCATATTCTGTCTCTCAAGTGACTTCAGCTCAAAATAGGCAATATACCAAAGTGGTGTATTTTGTATGACATGTACTTAACCACCCACAATTGAACAGATAATTATTTATCCTGTTAATATAGTAATATTTTCAAATCTAATTTTTGGCAGAATTTATATCTAAATCTTCCATTTCTTTATTATGCTAGTCATCCCAAAGCTCTAACTGGAATTTTTTTTTTTTTTAATGCCAGTTCAAACCAGGGGCCATGGGTGTTTTTGAGACATTCATCAAAGAGAGTATGTTACTTACTCCAGTTGCAATTTAAAGACCTAAAAAAGATGTTGAACTAGAACATTGTTTTATGAAAGATAACTATTACTTTTATAAATTAGGGAACAAATTATTATTGTTATATATTTTAATTACTTTTACTATTGTTGTTATCTATTTTCATTAAAAAGGCAATACCACTTAAATAAGCCAAAAATATATTTAATTAAAAACAATTTATTATCTCCAAAAAAATAAAGACATATAAAAGAACCTTGCCTACTCAATTCCTTCATTCTCATCCTATTGTTATATTTTTGTAAATTCTTTGTTCTTGCTTTCAAAAACTGCAGCAAAGTTGGTTTCATAGGAAAGGTGTAATCCTAGTAATAATAGTAAGTGCCGCATTTCCTTCCAACAGGGTGCCTTAAAGCAGATTATCATGGAATCTCAAATTCTATCCTGCTGGTGATCTTTATCAAATAGTGTAACAGCATAAAAAAATTTCAGATATAAGTTTAAGTATTAAAAAAATGAGAAAACCTCAAAATAAAAGTCAAATTATAGTTAATTATATTTTGATTACAAAAGTACAAGAATGTTTTATGAAATTTCACAGAATGTATAGGAAGTTAGAAATATTTTATAGAGAGAACATTTACTTACATGTTGCTTTTTAAATTGAGATCATATATTCAAACACATAGTTTTGTGAACTGAGATGACATTGTGTATCAAAATAACTTTTATAAGTATTTAAGGAACTTCCTGAAATTGTAAACATCTTATTTGTCTGGCTGTTGCTTTTTCTGGGGCGTAAATGTGTTATAATAAATGTTATCTTTTATATTTTTAATGTTAATTTTGTACTTATGTGTTTCTTTGAAATACTAGTGTACTGAATTTCATGTAAAAATATCTGCTTTGTTGATTATTTCTTGGTGAAAACAGACTTGGATTGTGAAATTTAATTATGGAAAACTGAAGTCAGCTTTATTCCACCAACCTCAAGAGAAAAAAGAAAAGAAAAAATCCATCACAAATTCTGATTTTTGTTTCCAAATTATTTCAAAATATATATTGACATATTTCCATGCCCTTAGACATCACCAGAACTTGAACTACAACATATCCGTATGTGAATACCTTCAAGGGTCTGTCCCTTTCTCAGGACATAGTCCAATGAGAACTGCATGCCACAACCAGAGGTGATGTTTTACAGAATATAGTTCTTGCTTAAAACAGATCAATATCTTTGTCCTGCTTTAAGGATGTAAACTAAATAAGTCCTCCTGACCAAGAAACCCTACATGGCCTGTCATTCAGTGCCTTGCTCCTTCTCTTTTCAAAGGTAAAGCCTCACCAGACTGTCTTATCACCATGTGCTTGTCCTGCTCGTTCCCCCACATGCCATGGTACATGTTGCCCCTTCCACTGCATCCCCCACACGCAGCAATCAGTCTGTTGTTCTTCCTTCAGGATATCTCTATAGGCATCACTTCCTAAAGGCAGAGTCTTAGAACTCACTGAAAAACTCATGTCTCTGTACATCACCTTTTTCCAGTCACCAGGTACCGTTCACTCAAACATTGCTCAGTTACAGTTTCATGTAGTCCATATGATTATATAATCATAGGATTTAATTCATGTTATTTTATTTCACTTCTAAAAATAAATTTTGCCATGTTTTTCATAAATCAAAGGTATATAAGAAGATAAACATTTAGAAATTACAAGACTTCACTTTTCTTGTCTACCCTATTTTCTTTTGCTTACATAGGTTAACAATTTAGAATGGTTTCCTGTATATAGATCCAGTGTTTATTTGATGTTTTTGATTTTCTTTGTAAAAGGCTGGGAACACAAGTGAATAAAATAAATAGAAATTTACAATACTTATGACACAAAAATCTAGTATACTATACACATCATACTGTAGCTTAATTGTTTTCAATTTATAATTAAATATATTGAAGAATGATTAATGCCAAGGTAAAGAGGGCTTTTTGTTACTTTATATTTACAGAATGCCCTATTTTTCTTTTAGGATGCCCTATATTTTAAAAATTCCTCTAGTACTGGACAGTGTTTTCCACCCTCATACATTGTGATTTATTTCCCTAAGCTCCAATTAGATGAATGTCCCTTTAAAGGTCAGGTGATCTGTCTAGGAAATTCAAGGAATCCTGGAGTTATTCCTGGTTCCCAAGAATTTTATCCATTTAAAAAAAAAGATTTATTTATTTATTTGAGAAAGAGAGAGAGTTTGAGCGGAAGGGGCAGAAGGAGAGGGAGAGAGAATCTTAAGCAGACTCCCTGCTGGGCGCAGAGTCCAACAAGGGGCTCAACCTCAGGATCCTGAGATAAGGACCTGAGCCAAAATCAAGAGTCAGATGATCAACTTATAAGGGGCCCCTTATCATTTTTTTTTTTGTAGAATTAAAAGTGTTTCCAGCTTACTCAACTGCTTTTACCTTGCGTTCAAGAGTGAAATTTGAAAATGGACAAGTTCTTACCCATAATCAGATCTTGTAGTAAGTTCTCTCATTTGGGGATAACTGACAGTAGCAAAATATTTGAATTACAAATTTAAAAGACATATGCTTTAATGCAGAAAAAAAAAAAAAACAAAACCCTCTACACCTGAAAGAAATACTACCAAAACTAAAGAGGATCATATAATGCAGAAAGATTTGTTCAACTAAAATAAATACTCCATAAAGGATATGACACATCTGAAAAAAATAGCATACTTTTAAAAATAACGATTATATATCAAATAAAATTTCCAGAATAATTAGAGGCACTAATAAGAATCTCTCTGATATTAAGATCAAAACAGTTAGGGTAAAATTAATGACTCTATCATTTGCTTATTAGATACTGTTGTCTATATTACTACTTATTTATTTATTTATTTTTTCCTTTAAGTGTAATTAACATACAGTGTATATTAGTTTCAGGTGTGCAATATGATGATTCAATAATTCTATATCTTATTCCGTGCTCATTACAATAAGTGTACTACTAATCCTATTTAACTATTTTACCTGTTCAGTCTCACCCACTTGCCTCTGGTAACCACCAGTTTGTTCTCTGCATTTATGAATCCATTTTTTTGTTTGGCTCTTTTTTCTCTGTTTGTTTTGTTTATTAATTTCCACATATGAGTAAAACCATATGGTTGTTTGTCTTTCTCTGACTTATATCATTTAGCATAATGCTTTCTAGATCCATCCATGTTGTTGCAAATGCCAGAATCTTCTTTTCATGGTTGAGTAATATTTCATTATATTTATACATATATATTTATGTATATACATATATATCATATATATGGGATTTCATTATATATATTTTATATATAAACTTTCAATATATATAAATATATATACATAAATATATATATATATATTTGTGGGCTGTCTAGTATGTTCCATTGTTGTATGTGTCTGTTTTTGTGCATATAATATCTCCCTTAAACATTCATTTGTAGGGCGCCTGGGTGGTTCAGTCATTAAGCGTCTGCCTTCGGCTCAGGTCATGATCCCAGGGTCCTGGGATCGAGTCCCACATCGGGCTCCCTGCTTGGCGGGAAGCCTGCTTCTCCCTCTCCCACTCCCACTCCCCCTGCTTGTGTTCCTGCTCTCGCTATCTCTCTCTATGTCAAATAAATAAATAAAATCTTAAAAAAATTCATTTGTAGATGAACATATAGATTGCTTCCATATATTGGCTATTGTAAATAATACTGCAATAAACATAGGGATGCATATATCTTTTGTAATTAGTGTTTTCATTTTCATTGGTAAATACTAAGTACTGGACTTACTGGATCATATGGGAATTCTATGTTTAATATTTTTATGAACCTCCATACTGTTTTCCAAATGGTTGCATCAATTGGCATTCCAACCAATAGTTCAATGAAGGTTAATTTTTCTCCACATCCTTGCCAACACTTGCTACTTCTAGTGTTTTTAATTGTATCCATTCTGACAGGTACAGGATGATATCTGTGGGATTGATTTGCATTTCCCTGATGATGAGTGACGTTGAGCATCTTTTCACGTGTCTATTGACCATCTGTATGTCTTTGGAAAAATGTTCTCAGGTCCTCTGCCCATTCCTAACCCCCCTTCCTTCCCCTGCCCTTCCTTCTTCCTCTTCCTTCTTCTCCTCTCCTCCTCCTCCTCCTCCTCCTCCTCCTCCTCCTCCTCCTCCTCCTCCTCCTCCTTCTTCTTCTTCTTCTTCTTCTTCTTCTTCTTCTTCTTCTTCTTCTTCTTCTTCTTCTTCTTCTTCTTTCTTCTCCTTCTCCTCCTCCTCTTCCTTCTCCTCCTTCTCCTTCTTGGTGCTGAGTTTTATAAGTTCTTTATGTATTTTGCATATTGACTCCTTATTGGATATATCATATACAAATATTCAAAAAAGGTTACCTTTTTTGTTTTGTTGATAGTTCCCTTCACTGTGCAAAATATTTTTGGTGTATATGGGTGGCTCGGTTGGTTAAACATCTGAACTTGCCTCAAGTCAAGATCTCAGGGTCCTGGGATCATGCCTCACATCAGGCTCTGCGCTCAGCAAGGAGTCTGTTTCTCCCTCTCCCTTTACCCCTCCCCTTGGTTGTGCTCTCTCTCTCTCTTTCTCTCTCTCAAATAAATAAATTAAATATTTAAAAAACTTTTTATTTAGCGTTGTTGTCCAATAGTTTAATTTTGCTTTTGTATCCCTTTCCTGAAGACACATGTGTAGGATGATTTTTCTACAGACAATGTCAAAAAATTACTACCTGATTTTTCTTCTGGGAGTTTGATGGCTTTGGGTAACACATTTATGTCTTTATTCTGAGTTTATTTTGGTGTATGGCATAAAAAAGTTGTCCAGTTTCATTCTTTTGCATGTAGCTGTCTAATTTCCCAACCATTTGTTGAAGAGACTGTCCTTTCTCCATTGGACACAAATAATGCTACTTCATTATTAGGATATAGAATTGCAACAGATCTCTGTATGTTGTTTTTTTTCTTTATTACCCTGTGATTTTACTAAATTCATTCATCAGTGCTAGTAGTTTTTTGGTGTAGTCTTTAGGGTTTTCTTTATATAGTACTATATAATGTGCAACTAGTAAAAGTTTTACTTTATTTTTCTTATTACTTTGGATGCCTTCTATTTCTTCTCTAGTCTGATATTGTGCCTAGGAATTCCAGTACTGTGTTTAATAAAAGAGGTGAAAGTGGGGCACCTGGGTGATGCAGTCAGTTGAGTGTTGAATCTTGGTTTTGGCTCAGGTCATTATCTCAGGGTTGTGAGATTGAGCCCCACGTCAGGTTCCATGCTCAGCAGGGAGTCTGCTGGAGATTCTCTCTCTCTGCCCCTCCTTCCTGCTCTCTCTCTTTAAAATACATCTGAAACTAATGTTATACTATATGTTAACTAACTGGAATTTATTTTTATTTTTCTAAAGATTATATTTATTTATTTGTTTGAGAGAGAAAGAGAACAAGTAGGATTAGTGGCAGACAGAGGGAGAAGCAGGGTCCCCAATGAGCTAGAAGCTTAGTGCAGGGCTCAGTCCCAGGACCCTGGGATCATGACCTGAGCTGAAGGCAGACACTTAGCCAATTGAGCCACCCAGGCATCCCAACTAACTGGAATTTAAATAAAAACATGGAAAGAAAAAAAAAGAAAAGCTGAAAAAATAAAATACCTTCATAATCAGTCAAGAGACTATAGCAAAGAACACAGGAGCAATTAAGAAAAACTCCAGTTAAAATGGTAAGAAAACTGGTGGCATTTTTCTTCACACTTGACTCATCACTTCCTCAGTGTGGATTATTGTAGTACAATCAGGAAAAATTGTCCTAATTTCTCAATCTGTTGCTGAGGCTGGAAAAAGAGAATAATTTATTTTCAATATTCTAACCTGCATATGGGCTTCCCCAGTAACTGTCTTAACTAACTCGAAGAACGAAAAGGAAAAATGACATAGTTATGATCTCAGGCTGGCAAGAGCTCCAAAAACAGTGGCAACCACTGAAAGTTGTGTAAAATATGAAGGAGTACAGCCCACCTGAAGGATGGCTTGGTCCAGAAATTACAGGCACAGGGATATAATTGTACATCAAATACCTAGAGAAGAAGCTAAGGTGATAATCTTTGGAAAATCAAATTAACTAAATTAATTAAAGATTCTATATATATGGGAACATTTGAAAAAAAAATGTACAAAGAGTCTCAGGCAAGATACTTGCCCAGAAATACATGAGAAGATATTTAACTTTTACTGTATTCTGATTCCAAGCTCAGAACATACTTGTTAATTAGTGAAGTTCTTATTTGACTGAAAATATTTGGAAAAGTTGCTTATTTTTCAAATGCTAGATTTCAACAAAAGGTCAAAAGGCTTTTCAAAATACGGGAAAACATAGCAAGTTGAAAGAATTAGAAAAACTTCTGTTGAAACTTATTTTCAGCAACCATAGGCATAGGACTTACTATAACAAAAGTTTTAAATAAATATTTTAAATATACTCCTAAAAAGGAGTTTATGCACATTTTGACACTCTGGCTTTTGCAGCTGCCACAATGAGGACACATTACTTGATTCCCTAATTTTGGTGGCCAACAGGACTTGCATTTCTGAATCACACAGTATTCTAACAAACAAAAGTTCTGAACCAGCTATCCACACAGGGCTCAGCACAGAGCCAGCCAATGAAACACCACATGTTCTCCTAGAAGGGGCCTATTTGCATACTTTAAAAGATAGTGACTAGGGGCTAGTTTCCAATCAGCCTGCATCTAGGTGCTAAATGAGATTCTCCCCTTTGTAATATTGAGGGGTCTTGGCACACCTTCAACTTCTGGGAGACACTAAGAACAAAAAAGGACTTATTGGACAAATACAAATGATTGAGGGAAAACCAAGAACCGGGGCTGAGCTGAATAATTAAGTTTACCTCCTACATTAGACCAATTCATAAAGACTGAAAGAGGTGGTTCTTCTATCTAAAGATCAGATCCAACACTATGAGTCAAGGAAATGGGGAAAAAATGTGTTTTTAAAAAAGTATAAAAACCCTGAAACAGACATTAATGAAACAGAGACAAGTGATTTGCCTATAAACAGTTCAAAATAATTGTCATAGAGATGCCAAAAAGGCTAGGAGAACAATGCAAAACAAAGTAAGAATTTCAACAGAGATAAAAAATGCAAAATGCCAATCAGAGAAGTACTAAACAGAGCTGAAAAATACAACTGAACAGAAAAATTCAATAGAAGAGTTCAATAGTACTCTAGTGAAGTGGAAGGAAATATAAAACTGAAAGGTAGCATAGTAGAACTTATCAATGAGAGGAGCACAAAGGAAAAAATGGAAAAAAATGTGATATCATAAGGCCTTATGAGACACCATCAAGTGGAGTGATATTCACATTAGGCATCTCAGAAGGAGAAGATATACAAAAAAGGGTCAGAAAATTTATTTGGAGAAATAATGGCTGAAAACTTCTCTGAGCTGTGAAAAAACAGACATCCAGGTCCAGGAAGTGCAGAGAATTCCAAAGAAGATGAATCCAAAGATACCCACAATGACACATATTATAATTAAATTGTCAAAAAGTAAAGATAAGGAAGTAATCTTAAAATCAACAAGGGAAAAAAAAAAACCTGTTATATACAAAGAAAACTCCATAAGTCTATAGCAGATTTTTCAGCAGAAATTTTGCAGACCAGTCAGAAGGGAGTGAGGTGATCTTTTCAACATGTTGGAGAAAAAAAACAAACAAAACTACCAACCAAAAGTACACTACCTGAAAAAGTTGCCCTTCAAAATTGAGGGAGAAATAAAGAAGTTTCTAGACAAAGAAAACCTATAGGATCACATCACCACTAGGACAGCCTTATGGGAAATATTGAAGAAAAATTTCCATACCAAAACAAATGGATACTAATTAGTAACAGAAAAACATATAAAAGTATAAATTTCACTGGGTAAAAATATATAGTTAAATTCAGAATATTCTAATGTTATAATGGTGGTAGGTATGCCAAATATAAATCCAGTTTGAATTTTAAATGACAAAAGTATTAAAAATAACTATAATTATGTTTTTCTAATGGATAAAGAAGATAAAAACATGTAAATTTTGACATCAAAAAATAAAACATGGGGAGGAGAACAAAAGGGCAGTGCTTTAGTATCCATTTGAAGTTATGTTGTTATTAGCTTAAAATAGACTGTTTCAGGGGTACCTGAGTGACTCAGTTGGTCAAGCATCCACTTCTGGCTCAAGTCATGATTCCAGGGTCCTGGGATTGAGTCCCTCATCAGGCACCCTGTGGCAGGGAGTCTGCTTCTCCTTCTCTCTCTGCTCCTCCCCCCACTCATGTTCTCTCCCACGTTCTCTCTCAAATAAATGAATAATTTTTTAAATGGACTGTTTAAATTATATATATATAACACAAAAGATAAAGAAAGAATCGAAGCACACCATGACAGAAAACTATCAAATCACAAAGGAAAGAAACAAGAGAAGACACCCACTAAGGAATTACAAAACAGCCAGAAAAAAAATTAATAAAATGGCAATACTAATTTCATATGTATTCATAATTATTTGCCTTTAAATGGAATAAATTATCAAATTGAAAGATAGAAAGTAGTTTTTTTTTTTTTTTTAGAAATGACCCATCAATATTATGCCTATGAGAGGTTTACATTTGCTTTCAGAACACACACACACACTGAAAATAAAGGGATAAAAATTATATTCAATGCAAATGGAAGGCAAAGAAAACAGAAACTATAAACTTACCATCTAAGTATGAAGAAATAGAAAGTCTGAGTGGTTCAATTACAACTTTGATTAAATCAAAAAAGTCCAAAATCAGAGGGCTTCCTTGGTGAATTTAATAGAACACTTAGAAAGAATTAATACCAAACTTTCTCAAACATTTCTTAAACAAACAAATAGAAAAAGAGGGAACACTTTCATTTAACAAGACCAGCATTAACCTGATACCAAAACCAGACAAGAACAGTTCAAGAAATTAAAAATATAAACCAATATCCCTGATAAACATTGATGTAAAAATTCTCAAAAAAATATTAACAAAAATTTCAGCAGTACATTAAAATAACCATACACCTGATCAAGTGGGATTTATTCCAAGGTTGCAAGGATGGTTCAATATCCACATATTAATCAATGTAATACACCACATTAACACAATGAACAATAAAAATTATATGATTATCTCAATAGTTGCAGAAAAAAAAATTTGACAAATTTCAACACCCATTTATGATAAAAACTCAATAAATTTAGTATAGAAGGAATATTCGTGTAAATTAAAAAGGCCATATATTATAAGGCTTCAGCTTACATCATATTCACCACTCTCACTACTTTTATTCAACATGATTAAACTGGCAGTCTTGCACAATGAATTTGGGAGAAAAAAATAAAAGGTATCTTAGAAAGGAAGCAGACTTTCACTATTTGCAAATACCATGATATTACTATAGAAAACTCTAAAGATTCTACCAAATACAGGTAGAACTATAACTAAATTTAGTGAAATTGTAGGGTACAATAAATATATGAAAATTTGTTATGTTTCTATACCCAAATGATGAACTGTCAGAGAGAGAAATTAATAAAACAATTTCATAATTGAATCAAAAAGAATAAAATATGTAGGAATAAATTTAAGCAAGGACCTGAGAGACCTGTACACTGAAAACTATGACATTGATACAAGAGGTTAAATCAAATATAAATAAAAGTTATTCTATGGTCATGAATTGAAAGTGTCATTATTGGTAAAATGTCCATAGTCAAAGCAATCTATACATTCAGTACAATTACTGTCAAAATTGCAATGTCATTGGGGCACCTGGGTGGCTCAGTCAGTTGGGTGTCAGCCTTCAGCTTGGGTCATGATCCCGGGTCTCTTGATAGAGTCCTGCGTTGGGTTCCCTGCTTGGCGGGAAGCCTGCTTCTCCCTCTCCCCGCACCCTGCTTGTGCTCTCTCATGTGCTCTCTCTCTCAAATAAATAAATAAAATTAAAAAAAAAATTTGCAACGTCATTTTGCACAGAAATAGAACAATCACTAAATTTTTAATGAAACCACAAAAGACCCTGAAGAGCCAAAAAGATCTTGAGAGAGAATAAACCTAGAAGCATCATATTTTTTTAAATTTAAAACTATATTATAAATTATAGTCACCAAAAGAGTATAGAATTAGCATAAAAAGACACATACATTAATGGAACAAAATATATAGTCTAGAAATATACCTACACTTAAAGTACACAATGAGGAAAAATAGTCTCTTTAATAAATGGCTTTGGGAAAACAGGACAACCACAAGCAAAAATTACCTAGCACACTTATCTTTCACTAGCCACACAAACTAACTTGAAATAGATCAAAGACTTAATAGAAGACCTGAAACTACAAAACTCCTAAAAGAGAACATAAGGAGTAAAATACCTGACACTGATCTTGACAATATTTTTTTTGGAAATATACAACAAATATAAACATGTTGGACTACTACATGGCAAATAATCAACAAAATGAAAGAATGACCTACAAAATGGAAGAAAACATTTGCATATCATATATCTGATAAAGAGTTAGGATCCAAAATATATAAAGAATTTTTACAACTCAAAAGCAAAAAAAAAAAAATCAATCCAATTGCAAAATAGATAGTAGAATTGAATAGACATATTTCCAAAGAAGATGTACAAATGTCCAACAAATACATGAAAAGATGCTCAACATTAATAATTAGAGAAATGCAAATCAAATCACGAGATATCACTTCACATTTGTTACAATTTCTATCACCAAAAAGGCAGGAGATAAGAAGAGTTAGTAAGGATGTTGGGAAAAAGGGAACATTTGGACATTTTTAGTGTAAATTTAAATTGGTGCAGTTACTATGGAAAATAATATGATGGCTCTCAAAAAATTAATAGAACTACCATATAATTCAGAAGTTCCACTTATGAGTGACTATCCAAAGGAAAGAAAATCACCATCTCAAAAAGAAATATGTGTTTCCCCCATTCATTGCATCATTTACAAGTCAAACCATGGAAACACCTCAGTGTTCTTCAATGGCTAAATGGATAAAGGTAATGTGAATATAAATAAATAAATAAATAAATAAATAAATAAATAAATAAATAAAATAAGATATGATTCAGACATAGAAAGTGAAGGGAATTCTGACGAGACTATGTGGATAAAATTTGAGGGTGTTATGCTAAGTGAAGTGAAAGAAAGTCACATTATGTATGATATGACTTATATGTGGAATGTGAAAAAGTTAAACTTACAGATACAGAGAATGGATTGGTGCCAGAGGACAGGAGTGGGGCATGGCCAAAATAGGTGAAGGTTTTCAAGAGGTACAAACTTAGTTATTAGATAAATATGTTTTGTGATGTACCATGCAACATGGTGATTGTTGTTAAGAATATTGTATTGTATATTTAAAATTGACTAAAAGAGGGCGCCTGGGTGGCTCAGTTGGTTAAGCGACTGCCTTCGGCTCAGGTCATGATCCTGGAGTCCCTGGATCGAGTCCCGCATCGGGCTCCCTGCTCGGCAGGGAGCCTGCTTCTCCCTATGACCCTCACCCCTCTCATGTGCTCTCTCTCTCTCTCTCATTCTCTCTGTCTCAAATAAATAAATAAAATCTTAAAAAAAAAAAGAATCTTTAAAAAAAAATTGACTAAAAGAATAGATCTTAAGATTTCTTAAAAAATATTTGTGCACAGGTGAGTTGATGTGTGTTAACTAAACATTGTACTAATAATTTCCCAAGGTATACATATATAAAATCATTATTTGATACAGCTCAAACTCATAGTGTCATGTGTCAGTTACAATTCAATAAACCATGAAAATGCAGAGAACAAATTAATTCAAATGGAAAAAGATAGGAATTTTTAAAAGGAATAATTAAATTTGACAAGTCAATAAATGAATTGAAAAATTCACTAGAGGGGTTCAGCAGCTAACTCTAAGAAGCAAATAAAGAATGATAAAACATGAAGACAGATCATTCTAAGTTATTAGATCTTAAAGCATAAGAAAAAATAAGGAAAATTAAACAAAACCTATGGGGCATATGGTTTAGCATCTCATGGGCACAGAATGTTCTCTTTAAAAATTGTTTTTTTAAACAAATATGCATATGTGAATCCCAGGAAGGAAAGAGAGAGAAAAAGTGGAAGAGACATTATTTCAAGTTATAATGGTTGAAAAATTCTCAAAGATGGATAAAAGACACAGTTATACAAACATAATAGGCTTTATAGTTAATAAACAATGCATTAAATCTTGTATTTATTCTAGAATACATATCCTAAAATTGCTAACTAAATTTCTAAACAAAAGAATGATTTTGAATGATTTCTAAATTTTTGGATACTGTGTGTGGTGTGAATTAGAAAAGAAATTGTATAGAATTCCAAAAGACAGAGTTAGAAAGAACTTTAAAAATCAACTGGTGAATGATATTTAATAATTTTAAAAAAGAAATATTAAGAAGATGACTTTGAATTCTTAAAATTAATGTACATTTTTTACTTAATATGCATCTTATATAAAAAATTTGCAAACTACAAGGGAAAATTTTTTACTAAGTAGAACACATGGGTGCTGTATCTTTAATTGACAATGGTATCTTACCAAATTAAAAGAAAACAATTTTTATTATGTTAAGTTAGTCACCATATAGTACATCATTAGATTTGATGTAGTGTTCAATGATTCATTAGTTGCATATAACAAAAAAGAAAACAATTTTTAAAGAGAACAATGTTTATTCTTCTAATCCATGGGCACAGAATGTTTTTCCATCTCTTTGTGTCTTCCTCAATTTCTTTCATAAATGTTCTGTAGTTTCTAGAGTACAGATCCTTTACCTCTTTGGTTAGGTTTATTCCTGGGTACCTTATGGTTTTTGGTGCTATTGTAAATGGAATTGATTCCTTAAACAACAGCCAAACTGTGGAAGGAGCCAAGATGCCCTTAAACAGATAAATGGATAAAGAAGATGTGGTCCATATATACAATGGAATATTACTCAGCCACCAGAAAGTATGATTACCTACCATTTTCATCAACATGGATGGAACTGGAGGGTATTATGCTAAGTGAAATAAGTCAAGCAGAGAAAGACAATTATCATATGGTTTCACTCATGTGGAATATAAGGAATAACACAGAGGACAATAAGGGAAGGGAGGGAAAACTGAATGGGAAGAAATCAGAGAGGGAGATAAATCATGAGAGACTCTGGACTCTGGGAAACAAACTGAAGGTTACCAAAGGGAAGGAGGTCGGGGGATGTGTAGCTGAGTGATGGGTATTAAGCAGGACACATGATATGATGAGCATTGGGTGTTATACAGAACTAGTGAATCATTGAACTAATTAAAGAGAATGATGATGAAAGGACCTGGACAGAAAACTTTCAAATTAAATTATACAAACTATACAAAGAGAAAACATTTTTACATTTAATAATTATATTAAGCATCTGACTCTTGATTTTGGCTCAGGTCATGATCTCAGGGTCATGAGACCAAGCCACACATCAGGCTCCTGCTGAGCATGGAGCTTGCTTAAGCTTCTCTCTCTCTTCTGCCCTTCTGTCCTCTGCCCTTTTCTGCCCCATGGGCTCTCTCTCTCTCTAAAAGAAAAGGAAAGAAAAGAAAAGAAAAGAGAGGAAAGGAGAGGAAAGGAAAGGAAAGGAAAAAAAGAGAAGAAAAGAAAAGAAAAGACACCAGAATTATTATGGCAGTGTTTGGTAGAAAAATCTGAGCACATGTTGGCTAAATGTAATAATAATAAAGAAGTGATTTGTTAATCAGGTAATGAATCCAATGTTCAGTATTTATGTCTCTATGTTTAGAGGAGCTAAAAGTCTCCTTTCAAAATGATATAAAATGTATTTAATTAAGTTTATTACATGATTTGAGTTGTTTAATGTGGTTGAAAGAGAGAGCAAATGAGTCCAAATTTACACCAAATAACAAGCAGAAGAGCTGGGGAAAAAAAAGTGATCATAAAACAGAAAATTTTGAGTTTAATACCAGGAGAACCTTAAATTTTAAATTAAATTATTTTAAATAAAATAATTATAAAATGAATACATAGTGATACAAAAGTATCAGATATATCCAAAATAAATATGAAAATTTAGTATTTTTGCTTAAATATTCTATCCCAAAATCTGGTTTAAAATGCTCAGGAAGGGCGCCTGGGTGGCTCAGTTGGTTAAGCAACTGCCTTCGGCTCAGGTCATGATCCTGGAGTCCCTGGATCGAGTCCCGCATCGGGCTCCCTGCTCGGCAGGGAGTCTGCTTCTCCCTCTGACCCTCCCCCCCTCATGTGCTTGCTCTCTCTCATTCTCTCTCTCTCAAATAAATAAATAAAAAATCTTTAAAAAAAAATGCTCAGGAAAATAATGCTTTTTAAGTCATTATAATAAAATGACACAGAGGTGAAAGAAAAAAAAGTATATAACTAAAAGAAAGCATTGTTATATTTGTGTGACAAGTTTAGGCCATTTTCATCCACTGGAGAGAGGTTGAATAAGCAAGTGCAACACTTGGACTCAGAGATTCAGTGGTGTTTATTTATGTATCAAGATTATCGCAAAAACACTAAGACAAGTTTATAATTGAGTAGATACATGAAAAAATAAATCTAATTTTGAAGAGAAGAAGAAAAGACTAAAAAAGGACAAAAATAGAAATAAATTAAAAAATCAAAAATAAAAGGAAGACGACAAATAAGAGGAAAGAAAAAATGATTAAAGGAAGAATGGAGAAAGGAAAAAAAAGAAATTTAAGAAATGTGTTCAAAATCATTTCAATATTGTGATTTGAAGTTTATTTATAACAAAATAAAGCATTTCTATTGAGATTCTGGGAATAAGGGCTTTTATATGAATGCTGTCATCATCATCCTCAGACATTCTTAATTCTTGAAAGACCAGTAACCACAGCAATTTTACCACTCCTTTGATGGCTCTCCTCTGAAACCCGTCAATAAATGTTTAACTAGCATGACCAAAAAGAATTTTTAACATAAGATTTTAAGATTAATGTAACCTCAGTTTTACTTTAAATATGAAGTGCATTTCCTGGAATAATAGTATATTGTGCTATTTTGTGTGACTTCCCTGAAAATGTTGTGCAATCATAATGCGTTTATGAACACTATGGTAAATGTAAATCATTTAGAATATTCACCTTAGCAAAACGTGATATAAAATCAAAACAGGGAAGAGAACCATTTAATTAAATATTTTCAACACAGTAGTCCATTACATAAGTAAAAGAATAAAATTTTGCCCTGGTACCCTCTTAGGAAACAAATTACTGAATTTTATGGACTATCAAAGGGGAAATGGAGGTATCTCTTTTGAAATAACTATCATCAATAAAATAATTAATTTTAATGATATTTTACATATTTAAGTTTAAAAAGTCTTCTAAACAGTTTCCCAGCTATCAGTTTGCCCAAGGCCATTTGTATATCCCAGTTTCTCAGGCTGTAAATAAGAGGATTCATGGTGGGGGGTAACACAGTGTAAAGTACTGATATCAACACTTTCAGTGAAGATGAAGATTTAAAATTTTTAGCTAAATATGTGATAATCCCAGAAAAGAAGAACAATGTCACCACAGTGAGGTGGGGCAGGCAGGTTGAAAGACTTTTCACTCTGCCCTTTGCAGATGGGACTCTTAGAACAGTAGAAAAAATGTAAACATAAGATACAACCAATAAAATAAAACATATAAATCCAAAACAACAACTACCAATTATAAATGCATATTCTAGAGTTTGCTCCCCAGAACAAGCAAGCGTGAGCAGTGATGGCACATCACAAAAGAATTGATGCACTATGTTGGAACCACAGAAATGGACAGAAAATGTGCCTGCTACATGGATGGATCCATAGACACCCCCACTGAACCATGATGCTGTCACCATCTGCACACAGGCACCTCTATTCATGATGGCCTCATAGCGCAGAGGACAGCAGATGGCTGCATAGCGATCATAGGACATCACCAGAAGGAGGGCAAACTCTGCTCCAGCAAAGAAAACAACAAGGAAAACCTGTGAGGCGCATCCCACGAAGGAGATGGAATGGCTGTTGGTCAGAGAGTTCATGACGGATTTGGGGACAGTGACAGAGATGTAACAGATATCAATCAAAGACAAATTCTTCAGGAAGAAGTACATGGGGGTTTGGAGATGCTGGTCAATGGTGGTGAGGGTGATAATGAGGAGGTTCCCCATCAGCGCCGCCAGGTAAACCAGGGAGAAGAACGCAGCATAAAGTCTCTGTAGCACCTGATCCTCAGGGAATCCCACGAGCAAGAATGTTGTTATGTTGGTCATGGTGGCTAATTTCTTAGTCTCACTGATTCTTATCTGCAGAAATAAAAACACTGATAACTAATCCATTCAGATATTGTCATATTCATCTCTACTTAATGCTTAAGACATTTTGATTCTGAATGAGGTGTAGCCCATCAGAATACTACCACAGAAATACATCACATAGACCCCCACCACCCATATAACAGTATTTACAGAGGGGTCAATGAGATATGGCTGGCTTTGAGCACAATTTAAGGAGTCAGAAAACGCAGAAAAATTCTGCCTGTTGTTTATTTCAGAACAACAACAACAACAATTTTTCATTTTCTTGACTTAGGAGCCTAGCAGAGAGGTACAAAACCTTTGGGACAAATCTGCCTAGAAAGCTGCTAACATACTTCACAGGTGCAGGTGAAATAACAAAAATAAAGTTATCTTCCATGATGACTGCTTCCAGAGATCATTGGTCAAACACTGGTCTTGACAAAAATAAAAAAATAAAACAAAATACAAATATAAATGTTTGTGTATGTCAAATGAGATTAGGCAGGCAGAAGGCAGAATAGAAGAGAAGCAAACTGGGATGCTAAATTTCCATCTTGATATTAAATACAGATACTAATGATAAAAATAGAAAATGCCCAAAATGTACCATTCTGACTATCCCATGATAAATCAATTCATGTGATATTTTACTTATTCAATCACTATAACATAACAGCACAACAGTGTCTTGCTTATGACCATAAAATTAGTCTTTCAATAACCACTTAATAATGAGTCAAGGCCACTTATATAATATTTTGTCTCCTTGACTCTTTCGTTTAAACAAAACGTAAGTGGCCTGGGCACACAGAGACAAGTAAGATAAGCAAAACATTTTCTATTCCCCTTGGCTCTTGAAATAAAATGGATGAAAAATGCCCTCACCAATTATTACAGATGATATAGACAGCAATTTAAAATTCCTTCCTCCTGAGGACAAAAGAAGAAAATGCTTGAGCAAATTTCCCCCTCAAAATATGTGTTATTTTTTTCTCACCATACATTAAATGTGGCAGTTAGATATAAAGTGACAAGAGTAGATCCAAATAAGTACTTTGGGATGGGGCACATTTCTGTTCCATCCCTCAATTCTGTGTTCTTATATGTGTAAAAGAAATATATTGTCTTAAATATCTTCCCTCAAAAGACACTTTCATTCAAGAATTGGTGCTTTTTCCATGACCAAACCTGTTTGATTATCCCTACAAGTCCTGTGTAATTGCTGAGTTGCAAGCTTTCTTTCAGTCTCCAGCATTAGTTCAACGTTCATAATCTTCTGACTTTCACGTAAGGTCATAGTTACATATATGGGATGGGAATTAATTAGAAGAAATGGATGAGTTTTTGATAATAGAGAGCATCCCCTGAGAAACCTGAGGCCAACCTTAAATCCCAGACCTAGGACAACTCAGAAAAATAATTTACTTGCTTCTCACAATTTTCCATTGTAAGCATATCACAGCAATTCCATGAACACTTTCAGGTTATGCCTTTCTATTTATCGATGTGTTACAACATCAAGATTTTCATGGAAAAGAGAACATTTGAATTCAAGAATTGAAATTTAAATTCGGGAATATATATTAAGCCATGAATGCTGTTTTATTTTCTTTTAGTTTTGCTATTTTTTTATTTTTAATACTGATATATATGCAAATGTTATACATGTAAAATACCAAGCAATCTAGAAACTTAAAGTGAAACTTGCCTCACTCCCACATGTCTTCCCAGGGACCATGGGAGGTGCAAGAGTGGGAATGTTTATTGCAATACATCTTCTGTGACTTGGCATGCATATTCATAACAATGCATCATCTGATACTCACCATACATGGTTCAGAGACTCACTTTTTACACACAATAATTTTTCATATGTCTTCCTGTTTCTGTGCAACAGCATATTATTAAATATTATGGATATTCAATATTTTGTTTTCAAGTTTATATTCACCATTATATGTAAGCTTATGATTAACATCATTTTACATGTCTTGTCTGTGCATGCATGTACATGACTCTTTGACTAAGTCTCTTGAAATGTAATTAGTATACCTAGGATATGGCCATTTCAATTTTTTATAGATCTACTAAATCATTTCTGAAAATGTTTGGAAATGTCTATTCTTACCACATATTCAAGAGCTTTGCATTAACCCATAGATCAGACTATGTAATATTTTAATTACTTTCTTTCAATTTGTTAAGATATATAAACAACAATTCACCATTTTAACCATTTTTAAGAATACAAGTAAGGAGTATAAAGTAAATTTACACCATTGTGCAATAATCACTACCATCCACCTCTAGAACTTTTTTGTGTTCCCCAATTAAAACTGCATACCCATTAAAAATAACTGCCATTGGGGTTTTGGTTTGCGTTTCCCTGATGATTAGTGAAGTTGAGCAAATCTTCATGTGTCTGCTGGCCATTAGTATTTCATCTTGGGTATAATGTCTATTCACATATTCTGTCCATTTTTTAATTGGATGTTTTTCTGTTGAGTTATTTAAGTTCTCTCAGTATTTTGGGTAATAACCTCTTATTGGTTATGATCTGCCATTTGCAACAATATGGATGGGCCTAGTGGGTATTATGCTAACTGAAATAAGTCAGAATGAGAAAAAACAAATACCTTATAATTTCACTCATATGTGGAATCTAAATAAGTAAACAAGAAAGCAAACAAACAAACAAAAAGGCAGAATCAGACCTATAAATACAGAGAACACACTAATGGTTGCCAGAAGAGAGGGGAATGGTGGATGGGAAAAAATAGTGAAGGGAGTTACAGGCTTCCAGTTATGAAGTGAATAGGTCATGTGAATAAAAGGCACGACATAAGAAACATAGTCAATGATACTGTAATAGCATTGTAACAGATAGAAGCTACACTTGTGGTGAGAATAGCATAACGTACAAACGCGTCAAATCACTATGTTGAACACTTGAAGTTACTGTAACATTTTTTATCAACTATAGTAAAACAAAACAAAACAAAAACTCCATTACCTCCTTTATCCAGCATCTGACAATTGTTGTTGCACTGTCTCTAAGAATTTGATTATTCTAGGTACCTCATATAAACAAATCATACACACTTTATACTTTCATTCATTATGTGGTTGTTTTACTTAGCATAATGTCTCCAAGTTCTATCCATATTGCAGAATATGTCAAAGACCCACCTTTTTAATGCTGAAAGATACCTGATTGTATTTATATACTATGCATTTTTTTACTCATTACTCCATGAATCGACATTTGGGTTGATTGGCTATTGTAAACAATGCTGCTATTAAAATAGGTGTACAGACATCTGTTCTCATCTCTGCTTTCAATACTTCTGGATATGCACCCACAAATTAAATTACTGGATCACTTAATAATTCAATATTTAATTATTTTAGTAACTGAATACTGTTTTCCTTGTGGAATTTTACATTTCAGCCAGTTATGCACCAGATAGGGATAAATTTCTCCACATCCTTTCAAACACTGTCATTTTCTCTTTTCTTCTTTCCTTTCTCACTTACTCTCTCACAATATCCATCTTAATGTGTATGAGGTGCCATCTAGTTGTGGTTTTGTGCTGCATTTCCCTAATAATTGAATAACTTACTATGTGCTTATAGGTCATCAGTATATCTTCTTCGGGAAAATTTCTATACAAGTATTTTACCCATTTTTTTTTAAAGGTTTTATTTATTTATTTGAGAGAGAGAGAATGAGAGCACATGAGAGGGGGGAGGGTCAGAGGGAGAAGCACACTCCCTGCCAAGCAGGGAGCCCGATGCGGGACTCGATCCCAAGACTCCAGGATCATGACCTGAGCCGAAGGCAGTCGCCTAACCAACTGAGCCACCCAGGCGCCCACTTTGCCCATTTTTTAATGAGGTTCTTTTTTATTCTTGTTTTTTAGTGGTAGGAGTAAGTTATGTGTTCTGATATCAATCCTTATCAGAAATATGACTTGTGAATATTTTCTTCCATTCCAGGGGTTGCCTTTTCACTCTGTTGATGTTCCTCAATGCACAGATATTTCAATTGTAATGAAGTCCAACTTGTCTAGTTTTTATTTTGTTGTCTATGGTTTTGGTGGCATAACCAAGAAATTATTTTCAAATCAGTTGTGATGAAGCTATTCCCATGATTTCTTCTATGTTTTATAGTTTAGGTCTTATATTTAGGTCTTTTTGATCCATTTTAAATTATTTCTTGTGCTTAGTGTAAGGTTAGGGTCTAACAATATTATTGTGCATGTAGATAATCAATTTATAGGTTTGGGTAACCAAAGATGCTCTCCTTTACCATTTAGAAGCTATGCTTTTGTGACTAGTCAAGAAATACCAAAATTACATGGATTGCATGCATTGTATACATTATATCTAGACTTATGTCTGTCTTTTTTTCTCCTTTTCTTTTAAACTCAGCTGTAGCTGATTTTCTTAACAGCCTAAAGTTCAATTTTTCTTTCTGAGTTCGAAATTCCAAAAGTACTGTTGTAAAATTTGTCTAATTCATATTGTTTTTATCTTATTCACACATACTCACAATTGTTCAGTCACTAAGTAAAGAAGTAAGTCAAACTTATGCAAAACATTAAAATGCAACTGCATTATAGTTTCCATAATTTTAATAATAAAAAATATTTTGAGGTCATCTTTCAAATAGACATTCTCAAGACTTTGAAATCTGTGAACAATGTTTTTACTTAAACAAATAAATGTGATATTTTAAACAATTCAGCTGGTGATAATATTATTTTTGTAGTTTAATGTCTCTTTTTAAATGAAAAGTAAAGATTATTTTGCAATTTCAAACAGAATTCTGTTTGTGGTCATATATACATATTTCATCATCTATTCAATGCTGTATAAGTAATTCCTATATTCTTTGAACATTCATAATGAAGAATTGTTCTGAAGACAGAGAGTAACTCCTTGTGTTCTTTTCCCAGTTACTCAGAAGTTAAGAAATAGTGGAGGAATTATTTCAATTTTCTGAAAGGCTTTTGGCCCTGAGTATGTGTATTATTTTCAATGATGTTTCCTCTCCAAACCAAGAGCTTCAATCATTTTTATGAGCTGTTATTTAAAAACATCTCTGAAGAAGAAAGTCCAGGACTTGGAAAACCCCATATGGGGTAGTTTTATAAAGAGAAGCAAAGTGTGGGATTAAGGCACTTAGTTTTTGAGTGGTCAGGATTTTCACAATACGTATATCTACAATATGTCAGATGAATGGTCTTGTCCTGCATTTATTTAAATGTTTAAAATAATTTGTTTATTTTGCTCTTAGGATTTTTTTGTGCTGAAAATATTACTTTAATATTATCTGAGTGGCAGAGAAAAGAGCAGGAAGAAAACATGAACTAAAAACACCAAGGGTCTCATCAAGTGTGCCTTATTTTTTTTTTTAATTTTATTTATTTATTTATTTATTTATTTATTTATTTATTTATTATGTACTTATTTCATAAATTCATTCGTTTTATAAGTTCAGGACTATATACACAGTTTCACAACTATTTTTCTGGTCACACCATATGGACATTTCCAGGCTACTAAATTATTAAAATATTCTTCAACATCTTTGCCCCTCCCCCTTCCATTATGAAAGACGGTCCATTCACTGCTTTGTGGAGAATTAGGTTTCCCCCAACTTCTTTTTTTTTATTATGTTATGTTAATCACCATACATTACATCATTAGTTTTTGAGGTGGTGATCCATGATCCATTGTTTTCCTGTAACACCCAGTGCTCCATGCAGTACGTGCCCTCCTTAATACCCATCACCAGGCTAACCAATCCCCACACCGCCCCTCCCCTCTAAAACCTTCAGTTTGTTTCTCAGAGTCCATAGTCTCTCATTGTTCATCTCCCCATCTGATTTCCTCCCCCTTCATTTTTCCGTTCCTTCTCCTAGTGTCCTCCATGCTATTCCTTATGTTCCACAAATAAGTGAAACCATATGATAATTGATTTTCTCTGCTTGACTTGTTTCACTTAGCATAATCTCCTCCAGTCCCATCCATGTTGATGTAAAAGTTGGGTATTCATCCTTTCTGATGGCTGAGTAATATTCCATTGTATATACGGACCACATCTTCTTTATCCATTCATCTGTTGAAGGGCATCTTGGCTCTTGCACAGTTTGGCTCTTGTGGACATTGCTGCTATGAACATTGGGGTGCATATGGCCCTTCTTTTCACTACATCTGTGTCTTTGTGGTAAATGCCCAGGAATGTAATCGCTGGGTCATAGGGTAGCTCTATTTATAATTCTTTGAGGAACCTCCACACTGTTTTCCAAAGTGGCTGTACCAACTTGCATTCCCACCAACATTGTAAGAGGGTTCCCCTTTCTCCACAACCTCTCCAACATTTGTTGTTTCTTTCCCTGTCCATTTTGCCATTCTAACTGGTGTAAGGTAATATCTCAATGTGGTTTTGATTGGAATTTCCCTGATGGCTAATGAAGATGAACATTTTTTCATGTGTCTGTTACCCATTTGTATGTCTTTTTTGGAGAAGTGTCTATTCATATCTTCTGCCCATTTTTTGACTTGATTATTTGTTTTTTGGGTGTGGAGTTTGAGAAGTTATTTATAGATCTTGGATACCAGCCCTTTATCTGTAAGTGTTATTTGCAAATACCTTCTCCCATTCTGTGGGTTGCCTCTTCATTTTGTTGACTGTTTCCTTTGCTGTGAGGAAGCTTTTTATCTTGATGAAGTCCCAAAAGTTCATTTTTGCTTTTCTTTCACTAGCTTTTGGAGATGTATTTTGAAAGAAGTTGCTGTGGGCGATGTCAAAGAGGTTACTGCTTATGTTCTCCTCTAGGATTTTGATGAATTCCTGTCTCACATTGAGGTCTTTGATCCATTTTGAATCTATCTTTGTGTATGGTGTTAGAGAATGGTTGAGTTTCATTCTTCTGCATGTGGCGGCCCAATTTTCCCAGCACCATTTATTGAAGAGACTTTTTTCCATTGCATATTTTTTTCCTACTTTGAGGAAGATTACTTGACCATAGAGTTGAGGGTCCATATCTGGGTTCTCTATTCTGTTCCATTGGTCTATATGTCTGTTTTTGTGCCAGGACCATGCTGTCTTGGTGATCACAGCTTTGTAATATAGCTTGAAATCGGGCAACGTGATGCCCCCAGCTTTGTTTTTCTTTTTCAATATTTCCTTGGCGATTTGGGGTCTTTTCTGATTCCATACAAATTTTAGGATTGTTTGTTCCAGCACTTTGAAAAATGTCATTGGAATTTTGATCGTGATGGCATTGAAGGTGTAGATTGCTCTGCATAGCATAGACATTTTAACAATGTTTATTCTTCTGATCCATGAGCATGGGATATTTTTCCATCTTTTTGTGTCTTCTTCAATTTCTTTCATGAGTGTTCTGTAGTTCCTAGAGTATAGATCCTTTACCTCTTTGGTTAGGTTTATTCTGAGGTATCTTATGGTTTTTGGTGCTATTGTAAATGGAATCATTTCTCTAATTTCTCTTTCTACAGTAGCATTGTTAGTGTATAAGAAAGCAACTGATTTCTGTGCATTGATTTTGTATCCTGCCACATTACTGAATTGCTGGATGAGTTCTAGTAATTTGGGGGTGGAGTCACTTGGGTTTTCCATGTAAAGTATCATGTCATCTGCGAAAAGAGAGAGTTTGACTTCTTCTTTGCCAATTTGAATACCTTTTATTTCTTTTTGTTGTCTGATTGCTGTTGCTAGGACTTCTAATACTATGTTGAACAATAGTAGCGAGAGTGGGCATCCTTGACATGTCCCTGATCTTAAGGGAAAGGCTCTCAGCTTTTCCCCATTGAGGATGATATTCGCTGTGGGTTTTTCATAGATGGATTTTACGAACTTGAGGAATGTTCTTTCTATTCCTATACTCTGAAGAGTTTTAATCAGGAAAGGATGCTGTATTTTGTCAAATGCTTTTCCTGCATCAATTGAAAAGACCATATGTTTCTTGTCTATCCTCTTATTAATTTCTTTCTATCACATTGATTGATTTGCGAATGTTGAACCCCCTTGCCTCCTGGGGATAAATCCCACTTGGTCGTGGTGGATGATCCTTTTAATGTATTATTGGGTCCTATTAGCTAGGATTTTGTTAAGGATTTTGCAATCCATATTCATCAGGGATATCTCTCTGAAGTTCTCGTTTTTTGATAGGGTCTTTGCCTGGTTTGGGGATTAAGGTAATGCTGGCCTCATAGAACGAGTCTGGAAGCTTTCCTTCTGTTTCTACTTTTTGAAACAGTTTCAGGAGAATAGGTATTTCTTCTTTGACTGTTTGGTGGAATTCTCCAGGGAATCCATCAGGCCCTGGACTCTTGTTTTTTGGGAGGGTTTTGATCACTGCTTCAATCTCATTACTAGTTATGGGCCTATTCAGGTTGTCAATTTGTTCCTGCTTCAGTCTTGGCAATTTATAGGTTTCCATGAAGGCATCCATTTCATCCAAGTTGCTCAGCAATTGGCATATGGTTGTTGATAATAATTTCTGATAATTGTTTCTATTTCTTTGGTGTTAGTTGTGATCTCCCCCATTTCATTCATAATTTTATTAATTTGGGTCCTTTCTCTTTTCTTTTGGATAAGTCTGCCCAGTAGTTTATCGATTTTATTAATTATTTCAAAGAACCAGCTTCTAGTTTCATTGATCTGATTTACTGTGTTCCTGGTTTCTAATTCATTGGTCTCTCCTCTAATCTTAATTATTTCTCTTCTAATGCATGGCTTAGGCATGATTTTTTGCTTTTTCTCTAGTTCTTTAAAGTGTGGAGTTAGTTGGTGAATTCGGGATTTTTCTATTTTTTGAGTGAGGTTTGGATGGCTATGTATTTCCCCCTAGGACAGACTTTGCAGTATACCATAGGTTTTGGACCGATGTGTTTTTGTTCTCATTGGTTTCCATGAATTGTTTAAGTTCTTTGATTTCCTGGTTGACCCAAACATTCTTGAGCAGAGTGGTCTTTAGCTTCCAAGTGTTTGAATTTCTGCCAAATTTTTTCTTGTGATTAAGTTCCAGTTTTAAAGCATTATGGTCTGAGAAAATGCAGGGAATAATCTCAATCTTTTGGTGTCAGTTGAGAACTGACTTGTGACCCAGTGTGTGGTCTATTCTGGAGAACGTTTTATGTGCGCTTGAGAAGAACGAGTATTCTATTGTTTTAGGGTGGAATGTTCTGTATATATCTATGAGGTCCATCTGGTCCAGTGTGTCATTCAAAGCTCTTGTTTCTTTGTTGATTTTCTGCTTAGATGATCTGTCCATTGCTGAGAGTGGAGTATTGAGGTCTCCTACAATTAACGTATTGTTATCAATATGACTCTTTATTTTGGTTAACAGTTGGCTTATGTAGATGGCTGCTCCCATGTTGGGGGCATAGATATTTACAATTATTAGATCTTCTTGTTGGACAGACCCTTTAAGATTGATATAGTGTCCTTCTGTGTCTCTAACTACGGTCTTTAGATTAAAAATCTAATTTATCTGATATAAGAATTGCTACCCCAGCCTTCTTTTGAGGTCGGCTGGCATGGAAGATGGATCTCCATCCCATCACTTTCAGTCTGGATGTATTTTTAGGCTCAAAATGAGTCTCTTGTAGACAGCTTATGGATGGGTCATGTCTTTTTATCCAATCTGCAACCCTGTGCCATTTTATGGGAGCATTTAAGCCATTCACATTGAGAGTGATTATTGAAAGATATGACTTTATTTTCATCAAGTTGCCTGTGAAGTCATTGTTTCTATAGATTGTCTCTGTAAATTTCTGTCTATATCACTTTTGGGGTCTTTCTCTTTTTATAGCCCCCGCACCCCCTCCCCCGCTTAGTATTTCTTGCAGGGCCGGCTTAGTGATCACATATTCTTTCGGTTTCTGCCGGTCTGGAAGCTCTGCATCGCTCCATCTATTCTAAATGACAGCCTTGCAGGATAAAGTATTCTTGGCTGCAAGTTCTTCCCATTTAGTACCCTGAAGATGTCTTGCCTGGCCTTTCTTTCTTGCCAGGTCTCTGTGGATAGGTCTGATGTTATTCTGATGGTCTTCCCTCTGTACGTAAGGAATCTCTTCCCCCTAACTGCCCTTAAGATGGTTTCCTTGGTTCTAAGATTTGCGAGTTTTACTATTACGTGCCAGGGTGTTGGCCTGGTTTTCTTGACCTTGGGAGGGGTCCTCTCTGCCTCTAGGACGCGAATGTTTGTTTCATTCCCCAGATTAGGGAAGTTCTCAGCTATGATTTGCTCAAATATATTATTTGAAGTATCAATATCAAATATATATTAGAAGTAATCTTCTCTCTCTCTCCACCCCCTCAGGGATTCCAATAATTCTGACATTGGAACGTTTCATGGTGTATCTTACTTCTCTGATTCTATTTTCATGGATTCTGAGTTATTTTTCCCTGGCCTCCTCTTTCCCCTTTTTATCTATTAAATTGTCTTCCAGGTCACTGATTTGTTCTTCTGCCTTACTTACCCTAGCTGTTAGATTATCTAGATTAGATTGGATCTCATTGATAGCATTTTTAAGTTCTGCCAATTCAGCTTTCATTTCTGCCCTTAGAGACTCTATGTTGCCATTAATTGATTTCTCCATTCTAGCTATTGTCTTCACAATTGCTAGCCTGAATTCCATCTCTGACATCTTGGTTATATCTGAACCCATTTGTAAGCCTGTGGCTTAAGTCATTATCTCTGAGTCTTTCCTTTTTGGGGGGTTCCTCCTCCTAGTCATTCTGTTGAGGGGTGGTTGAGGGAATGTATAGAGTACAAATTATTGACCACAACCCAAGCAAGATGCATCTATTTTCTAGGGACATTAGGGTTGGTGGCCTCTTGTTCTCCCTGCCTGTCTTCTGGGGGAGGGGCCTGCCACACTGTTAGTCAGGCAACCCTCTTTGGGCAGAGTTGCCCTGCCCCGTGGTGGGGGATGGCCTCAGTGGAAACCAGTTTTTTTGGGCTTTTTTCCTCTGGCGGCTTTCCCTGGTGGCTTTCCACATCTCTTCTGAGAGTCAGAGCAGAAGAAATTGTTTCCAAACCTCTGCCTCGGAGCAGAGAGACTGAAGTCTGTTCTTCAGTGAGCTCTCCAGACCACAGTATCTCCGTTTCTGTCTGTGCTGCTATAAACTGCAGCATCCTGGGTTGTGTGCCCCTCAGCAGGGCTCCCAGTCCTTGTCTCCAGATTGGGGCACGGGGGCACATATCTGCCTTTGTGCTTTTCAAACCACTAGCTGCCCCCAGTCCACACGAGCGACCTCACTACTCTGGTTTTCTGTCCATGGGGCTGCCCTAAAGTGCTTTCCCCATAGCTACAGGTCTGCGAGTCTGTGCCCCAACCCCAGCGTGGGAGGTTATCGCTCACCAGCAGTGTAGGATTCCCATGGCCAGGCTCCCTCCCTCTGCCATTTATCCTCCAATATCTGCCCACGGAATCACAGCTCCCTGCTTCATACCTTGAAACCAACCACCTGCGATATTCTGTTTGTAGAAATCCATATCTATCTTCTTACATCTCAGGCTGGTTTGGTGGGTGTTCAGCTGGTATATATCTAGCCCAATTCCAGGTACCGGTTGCAATAGGGTCCACTACTCCTCCACCATCTTTTTCTTGCCAGCTTCACGTGTCCCTTCTGTTCTCATCCCAAAGCCTTCCCTTCACCACTGCTGGTTTCTGTTCTCAGGCTGCAGTTATTTCACATCCTTCCCAGAATATTCAGGTAATGGAAATAACTCAGTGTCAGTAATTTAGAAGGACATATCTTTGTTATTTACTTAGAATATGGAAGAGGAAGTGAAGTTGGGAGCATTCAGTAAGCAGAGCCTGGAGACTAGCATACCAAATTTTTTTTTTGTTATTAAATCCTTCTATTGCTATTATATACAACCACTTTAATTATTTATTTAAAGTTTGACTATATATAATTTTGGGTTTTGTTATTCTGCAAATATTCCATGTGCATAGAATGGAAGTTTTATTTTCCCTTTTTCAATTTAACAACGTTTAATATTATTTCCCTGCCAATTTCACTGATTCATATTAAATACTGAACACAAGAATGGCACTCAACATTGTGTGTATATATAAGACCAATTATAAATGAATATTATCTAAGAATTCCTTATTTTTTATTGTTTTTTATATTTATATCATAGACTTTATTATAAAAAAATTCAGGAATAGAAAAAATATTTGAAACATTGTAAACATTGATTTCATACATAGTGTATGTATGTATGTATATATGTGTAGTGTGAGTATATATAAAGGCTAGAGTAAGAATACCTATATTGTATATATGTGGTATATGTATAATCCTATAATTGAATAATAGACTAATATTAAATAGAAGAATATGAATACATAAGTAAAAAATTATTTAGGCAAAAAAATGATAAACTAAATTATCTGATACTTGGGGGTATGCAATTTATTTATTTATTTATTATTATTTTATTAAAGATTTTATTTATTTATTTGACAGAGACAAAGATAGTGAGAGCAGAACACAAGCAGTGGGAGTGGGAGAGGGAGAGCAGGCTTCCCGCCAAGCAGGGAGCCCAATGTGGGACTCAATCCCAGGACCCTGGGATCATGACCTGAGCCAAAGTCAGATGCTTAATGACTGAGCCACCCAGGTGCCCCAGGGGTATGCAGTTTAAAATAAAAATGTAATTTTATCTCTAGACTTGATATTTACAAAAAATAAAAGGTGATTGTAAGGTTTCTATGATCAGAGATATAGGTTAAAGGAAAATATTTGGCACTTGGTTTTTGACATTTGCAAACATTTTTGGAATCAATTTAATAAAATCTATTGAAAATTGAAATGGTCAGGAGAAGGGAAGATGGTAGCAGAGTAGGAGGACCCTAGGGTTGTTTCATCCCATGAATGCAACTAGATAGCAATACCTAAGTACCCCAGTAATCAAACAGAAGACTGACAGAACAAATTCCATAACTAAAGGAAGAGAAGCCACACTGAAGAAAGTAGGAAGTCCTGGAATGTTGTTTGGGAGAGAAATGTATCCTGGCAACCATGGTGGGAAGGGATGCATAGTCACAGAGAACAAAAGACAATCTAGCACACAGGAGAGTCCACATGGGGTCACAAATTCCCATAGCTTAGAAAGTGAGAAGGGTTAAATTTCATGTCTTGTAACCAGCAGCATTTAAAGCCTAGAGTTTTGGAGGTCAGCAAGTTTGGCTGGAGGAAGGCCCAGAAGGTATAAGAGTGCTCTTGGAGAGAAGGTAGGGCAAATAGCCCACAGACATACAACATAATCTGAAGTACCTGGGACACACAGTGGAGAGGTTATTTGCTTATCTCAGGGTGTCCCAGAGAGGCAATATTCATGAAGAAACAGCTCCAGAAACAAAAGAACTGGCAGGCACCATCTCTCTCCCCTGGCCCTCAGCATAAGCCAAGGGCCACCTGCAAGAACCCATGCAGCACCAACACTTGCTATCTAACTTGCTTACAACAAGCCTCCACCCCTTGCCACTCTGGTGGAACTGCTGTTGCTAGTCATGCTTGCCTCAGTCTCAATATGGTGACCTCCTTCCCACAGAAAATTAGCACAACCCCTTGTCAAAATCACATTTCCTGACCTGGGAGTTTTGCAGGGCTTCAGTTCTGGCAAAGGTGAAACAAGCAGACCAGTGCACACCTAGTTAAAACTCACCCCATTCAGACCAAGGAAAAAAACTGCCTCCAACAAGCAAAGAGAGCCTCTGCAAATGACTGACCTGAAAGATAAAGTGGCCATAACAGAACAGTAGATTACACACAGCACACTTTGGAGACACTCCCTAAAGCACAAGGCCCTGGGGAAGAGGGGACACTATGTGGTAGGGCATTAAGGACATCTTCTACATAAGGCCATTGCCCTCAAGAACACAAGATGTAGCTAACTTTCCTAGCACACAGAAATAGGCACAAAGATGTAGACAAATGAGAAGGCAGAAAAATATGTCCCAAATGAAAGAACAGGACAAAGCCATGGCCAGAGACCTAAGTTCAGCATATATAAGTAACATGCCTGATAGAGAACTAAGGTAATAATCATAAAGATACTCACTGGACTTGAGAAAAAAGTAGAAGGTGAGACCTTTAACACACAGAGATAAGGAATAACAGAACAGAGATAAAGGGTTCAGTAAATAAAATGAGAAAAACACTTGATGGAATGAAAAGGAGACTGGAAGAAGCAGAGGAATGAAACAATGACCTAGAAGACAGACTAATGGAAGGTAATCAAGCTTAACAGAAGAGAGAAAAAATAATGATGCAATGTGAGAATAGACTTAGGGAAATAAGTGACTCCATCAAATGTAATGACATTCATATTATAAGGATCCCAGAGGAAGAGGAGAGAGAAAAGGGGGCATAACATTTATTTGAAAACAATAATTGCTGAAACATTTCCTAATTTGGGAAAGGAAATGGATATCCAGAGCCCAGAGGCAAAGAGCACCCCCATCAAAATCAACAAAAGCAGATATACATCAAGACATATTGTAATTAAAATTACAAAAAAGTAATGATAAAGAAAATAGTCTAAAAGCAATTAAGACAAAAGAAGACATATACATACAAGGGAAACTCCATAAGACTATTAGCAAATTTTTCAGCAGAAACTTGATAAGCCAGAAGAGAGTGGAATGATATATTTAAAGGGCAGAATGGGAATAAAAAAAAAAAAAAATAAGTAAAGTGTAGAATGGGAGAAAGTGAAGCCAAGAATACTCAATCAAGAAAGGCTAACATTCAGAATAGGAAGGGCCATGAAGATTTTCCCAGACAAACACTAATGGAGTTCATGAGCACTTTGCTGGTTTAGATGAAAGAAATATTAAAGGGGACTCTTCGAGAGGAAAGGAAAGACCAAAGTTACAGTACAAAGGTAGGAAAAACAAAAGCAGTAAAAATGAATATTTCTGTAAAAAAATCAGTTAAGGAATTCACAAAATAAAAAGATGTAAAATAAGACACCATATCTCAAAACAATTGGAGAAGAGGAGTAAGAATGGATTCAAACTTAAACAGCCATTGGGGCGCCTGGGTGGCTCGGTTGGTTAAGCGGCAGCCTTTGGCTCAGGTCACCATCCCAGGGTCCTGGGATCGAGCCCCACATCGGGGTCCCTGCTCAGCGGGGAACCTAATTCTCCCCTGTCTGCCATTCCCCCTGCTTGTGGCTTGCTCTCTGTCTCTTTCTCTCTGGTTCTATCTGTGTCAAATAAATAAATAAAATCTTAAAAAAAAAAAAACTTAAACAGCCATCAGTGTACTATAGGCTGCTATATACAGAAGATGTGATATACAAACCTAATGGTAATGACGAATCAAAAACCACTAATAGATACACAAAAAATAAAAAGAAAGAAATCCAAATATATGACTAAAGAAAACCAGCAAACTGTGAAAGAGAGAAAAAGAAAAAAAAAAAGGTCAGAGAAAAACTTCAGAAAAAAAATACAACAGAAAACAAGCATCTATCAATAATTCCCTTGAATGTAAATAAACTAGACACTCCAATCAAAAGACATAGGGTGACAGGATGGATAAAAAAAAAACAAGACCTTCTATATGCTTCATACATAAGATGAATTTCAGACCTAAAGAAACATGCAGATTTAAAGGGAGTGGATGTAGAATTATTTATCATGCAAATGGATGTCACAAGAAAGACAGAGTAGCAATACTTATATCAGACAAAACAGATTTTAAAACAAAGACTGTAAAAAGAGACAAATAAGTATACCATATATAATAAAGGAGACAATCCAATAAGAGGATGTAGCAATTGTAAATTTTATACACTCAACATGGAAGGACCCAAATGCATAAAACTGTTTATAAAGAACTTAAAGGAAGTAACCAATAGTTATACAATTATAGTAGGGGACTTCAATATCCCACTTACACTGATGAACAGACAATCCTTTCAGAAAATCAACAAGGAAACAATAACTTTGAAAGACACAGTGGAAAAGGTGGATTTAACAAATATATCCGGAACATTCCATCCTAAAGAAAGCAAAATACACATTATTTTCAAGTTCATAAGAAATATTCTCCAGAATACATCATGTGTTAGCCCATAAAACAAACTACAACAAGTTAAAGATTGAAATCATACCATGCATATTTTCTGACCATAACACTATGAAACTAGAAGTCAACCACAAGGAAAAAAAAAACTGGAAAGACCAGAAATATCTTGGGGTTAAATAACATGATACTAATGAAGGAAATCCAGGAAATCAAAGAAGAACTAGAAAACTACATGGAAACAAATAAAAATGAAAATACAATGATCCCAAACCTCTGGAATGAGGCAAAACTGGTTCTAAGAAGAAAGTTTATAACAATAGAAGCCTACATCAAGTACCAAGAAAAACATGAAATAAACAACTACCCTTATACCTAAAGGAGCTAGGAAAAGAACAACAAACAAAAAACAAGCAGAAAAAAGGAAATAATAAAGATTATTAAAGTTGAAATAAATTATATAAAACTAAAACTAAAAATAAATAAATAAATAAAAGAATAGATCAATGGAATCAGGAGTTAGTTCTTTGGAAAAAAAATCTATAAAATTAAAAAAAATGCAAATCTATAAAATTTATAAATCTTTAGCCAGACTTATCAAGAAAAAAGGAGAAAGGACTGAAATAAATAAAATCACAAATGAGAAGAGAAATAAAAACTAACACAACAGAAATATAATCACAAGAGAATATTATGAAAAACTATAAACCAACAAATTGGACAACTGAGAGGAAACAAATACTTTCCTAGAGACCTATACTACCAAAACTGAAACAGGAAAAAATGTAAAATTTGAACAGAGTGGTCACCAGCAAAGAAATCAAATCAGTAGTGAAAAAACAAACAAGCAAACAAACAAAACTCCCCCCACCAAAAAAAAAAAGTCCAGGACCAGATGGCTTCACAACTGAATTTTACCAAACATTTAAAGAAGAGTTAATACCTATTCTTCTCAAATTATCCCAATAATTAGAAATGGAAAAAAAAAAATCCAAATTCATTCTATGAGGCCAGCATTACCCTGTTTTAAATGAGATAAAGATACCACTAAAAAAGAAAACTACAGGCCAAATCCCTAATGAATATAGAGATAAAGTTTCTCAATAAAATTCTATCACACCAAATTCAATGATACTTTAAAAAATAATTCACCATGATCAAGTGGGATTTATTACTTGGTTGAAAGTTTGGTTCAACATTCACCAATCAAACAATGAGATACATCACGTCAATAAGGGAAAAGATGAGAACCAAATGATCCTTTCAATACATGTAAAAATTATTTGAGAAATTTCAACATCCATTCATGATAAAAACCCTCAACAAAGTAGGTTTATATGTAACATACCATAAAATAACAAAAGTCTTTAGGAAAAACCCACAGCTAACATCATCTTTAATGGTGAAAAACTGAAAACATTCCCTTAAGGTCATGAACAAGACAAGGATATCCACTCTCACGACTTTTATTCAGCATAGTACTGGAAGCCACAACAATCACACAAGAAAAAGAAATAAAAGGCGTCCTAATCAGGATGGAAGAAATAACATTTTCATGATTTGCATATGACATGATGGCATATATAGAAAAGCATAAAGAATCCACACACAAAAAAAATGCTAGAACTGATAAAAGAATTCAGTAAAGTCACAGGATACAAAATCAATACACATAAATCTGTTTCATTTCTGTATGCTAATAATGAAGCAGCAAAAAGGGAAGTTAAAAAAGATTACAATTGCACCAAAACAATAACATACCTATGAATAAACCTAACCAAAGATGTGAAAGACGTTTTCTCTGAGAACTATAAAACAATCATGAAAATAATTGAAGATAACACAAAGAAATGGAAAAATATTCCATGCTCATTCCCTACTGAATATTGTTAAAATGTCTATACTATCCAAAGCAATATACACATTTAATGCAATCCCTGTTCCACCAACATTTTTCAGAGAGCTAGAACAAACCATCCTAAATTTTGTATGAAACCACCAAAGATCCTGGATAGCCAAAGCAATCTTGAAAAATAAAAGCAAAACTAAAGGCATCACAATTCCCATATTCCAGTTATATTTCAAAGCTATATTGATGAAAATAGTCTGGTACTGGCACAAAAATGGACACATAGATCAGTGGAATGAAATAGAAAATCCAGAACTGATCCCATAATTATATGGTCAATTAATCTTTGACAAAGCAAGAAAGAATATCCATTGGGAAAAAAAGTTTTCAACAAATGGTGGTGGGAAAACCGGAGAGCAACATGCAAAAGAATGAAATTAGTCCACTTTCTTATGCCGTACAAAAAATTGAAAATGGAGGAGGATGGAGCAAGATGGCAGAGGAGTAGGAGACCTGGATTTCGTCTGGTCTCAGGAATTCAGCGGAATAGGGATCAAACCATTCTGAATACCTACGAACTCAATGGGAGAGCAAAGAAAAGAATAGCAACAACTCTCTGAACAGAGAAGCAACCAATTTCTGGAAGGTAGGACATGCGGAGAAGTGAATCCGAGGCGATATTCGGGAGGACAGATGGCGGGGGAGGGGCCTCCGTCGGCCGCTTCTGGCAAGTGATAGAGCCTTGGAGCACAAAATTGGAACTTTTAGAAGTTGGCTCCACTGAGGGACGTCGCTCCAGTGGCTAAGTGGGGGGTGGAACCCTCGCTGGGACATTGTGGTCTCAGGACCCTCAGGGTCACAGAAAGACCGGGGGTGCCTGAGTGCGGCAGAGTTCCCAGGTATCTGAGCGGGGAAGCCAGCTGCAGAGACCGAGCTGAGGTGCGGGCTCTCAGCTCGGGGTTGCTATAAACCGTGATCTGGTGGCCACAGTCGGGCCACCACTCCTCCAGCAGGGACCCAAAAAGTGGCAGATCCAGGGAGACTCCCCTTCCTCCCCCGGAAGGAGCAGTGCGGGAGCACACTGCACAGATCTGCTGGGTTTGGAGACTCCACACCAAGTCGGGTGCCAGAGACAGAAACACTCGGTCACAGGCCTGGTGAGAATGGATTGCGGCCGAATACGGTAGAGACGGGAGTGACTGACTGCTTTTCTCTGGGGGCTCACTGAGGAGCGGGGCCCTGAGTTCTTGGCCCCTCTGGGGCGGATCTTGGGAGGCCACCATTTTCACTCTCGGCCTCCAAAGCTGTACAGAAAGCTTGCAGGGAACAAAAGCTCCCTAGAGCAAACCTGAACAGATTACTTAGCCTGGACCAGGCAAGGGCGGGGCAATTCTGCCTCCAGCAAAGACATCTGGGAACCACGGCAACAGGCCCCTCCCCCAGAAGATCAGCGAGAACAGCCAGCCAAGACCAAGTTTACAGATCAATGAGAATGGCAGAACTCCATGCTAGGGGAATAATGCACATAGAATCCATGGTTTTTTTTACCATGATTCTTTAGTGTTTCAGGTTAATTTTTTTTAACTGTTTTTTTTTATTTTTATTTTTCCCTTTTTCAACCAACATCTTATTAATCCCTTTTTTAAAAAACATTTTTATTTTTCATTTTTAGAGTCATATTCTATCCTTTCATAGTAGTTACCCTTATTTTTGGAATATATATATAAGTTGTTCTCTCTTTAAAATTTTGAGATACAGTTTCTTCTAAGAGATCAAAATATACCCTAAATCTCTAGTGTATAGCTTTGTTCTAATCTCCTGCCTGATCACATTCTCTCCCTTTTTTCTTTCTTTTTTTTTTTAAATCCTCTTCTTTCTTTTTTTAAACAACTTCTTATCTATCAATTCCTTTTATAAATTTTTTTATAAATTTCATCTTTACAGTCATATTCCATCCCTTATTTGTATCAACCCTTATTGTTGTACATATACAAGTTTTTCTTTCTTTAAAATTTTGGGAGGCACTTTCTTCTAACAGACCAAATACACCCAAAATCTAGTGTGTAGCACTGATCTATGCACTAGACTGGTCATATTTGATCATATTCTGTTTTTTGTTTTGTTCTGTTTTGTTCTGTTTTTGTTTGTTTTTATCTTTTTCTTAACCTTTTTTTTTTCTTTCTCTTTTTTCTTTCTTTCCCTCTCTATTCCCCCGGCTTCAGGTCTTTTCTGATTTGTTTAGAGTATATTTTCTGGGAATATTGTTACCCTGTTAGCATTTTGTTCTCTCATTCATCTATTCTCCTCTGGACAAAATGACAAGACGGAAAAAATCACCTCAACAAAAAGAACAAGAGGTAGTACCACCTGCCAGGGACCTACTTAATACGGACATTAGTACGATGTCAGAACTAGAGTTCAGAATGATGATTTCAAAGATACTAGCTGGGCTTGAAAAAAGCATGGAAGTTAATAGAGAAACGCTTTCTGGAGAAATAAAAGAACTAAAATTTAACCAAGTCGAAATCAAAAAGGCTATTAATGAGGTGCAATCAAAAATGGGGGAGCTAACTGCTAAGATAAATGAGACAGAAGAGAGAATCAGTGATATAGAAGACCAAATGATGGAAAATAAAGAAGCTGAGGAAAAGAGAGATAAACAACTACTGGATCATGAGGGCAGAATTTGAGAGATAAGCGATACCATAAGATGAAACAACATTAGAATAATTGGGATCCCAGAAAAAGAAGAAAGAGAGAGAAGGGCAGAAGGTATATGGAGCAAATTATACCAGAGAACTTCCCTAATTTGGGGAAGGAAACAGGCATCAAAATCCAAGAGACACAGAGAACCCCTCTCAAAATCAATAAAAATAGGTCAACACCCCGACATCTAATAGTAAAACTTAGGAGTCTCAGAGACAAAAAGAAAATCCTGAAAGCAGCTCGGGAGAAGAGATATGTAACCTACAATGGTAGAAACATTAGATTGGCAACAGACCTATCCACAGAGACCTGGCAGGCCAGAAAGGACTGGCATGATATATTTAGAGAACTAAACGAGAAAAATATGCAGCCAAGAATACTATATCCAGCTAGGCTGTCATTGAAAATTGAAGGAGAGATAAAAAGCTTCCAGGACAAACAAAAACTAAAGGAATTTGCAAACACAAAACCAGCCCCACAAGAAATATTGAAAAGGGTCCTCTAAGCAAAGAGAGATCCTAAAAACAACATAGACCAGAAAGGAACACAGACAATATACAGTAACAGTCACCTTACAGGCAATACAATGCCACTAAATTCATATCTTTCAATAGTTACCCTGAATGTAAATGGCCTAAATGCCCCAATCAAAAGACACAGGCTATCAGATTGGATTAAAAAACAAGACCCCTCAATATGCTGTCTGCAAGAGACTCATTTTAGACCCAAAGACACCCCCAGATTGAAAGTGAGGGGGTGGAAAACCATTTACCATGCTAATGGACACCAAAAGAAAGCTGGGGTGGCAATCGTTCTATCAGACAAATTAGATTTTAAACCAAAGACTGTAAGAAGAGATGAGGAAGAACACTATATCCTACTTAAAGGGTCTATCTAACAAGAAGATCTAACAATTGTAAATATCTATGCCCCTAACATGGGAGCAGCCAATTATATAAGGCAATTAATAATAAAAACAAAGAAACACATTGACAACAATACAATAATAGTGGGGGCCTTTAACACCCCCATCAGTGAAATGGACAGATCATCTAAGCAAAAGATCAACAAGGAAATAAAGACTTTCAATGACACACTGGAACAAATGGACATATTCAGAACATTCCATCCCAAGACAACAGACTACACATTCTTCTCTAGTGCCCATGGAACATTCTCCAGAATAGATCACATCCTAGGTCACAAATCAGGTCTCAACTGATACCAAAAGATTGGGATCATTCCCTGCATACTTTCAGACCATGAAGCTTTGAAACTAGAACTCAATCACAAGAGGAAAGTCGGAAAGAACTCAAATACATGGAAGCTAAAGAGCATCCTACTAAAGAATGAATGGGTCAACCAGGAAATTAAAGAAGAATTTAAAAAATTCATGGAAACCAATGAAAATGAAAACACAACTGTTCAAAATCTTTGGGATGCAGCAAAGGCAGTCCTAAGAGGAAATTGTATAGCAATAGAAGCCTTTCTCAAGAAACAAGAAAGGTCTCAAATACACAACTTAACCTTACACCTAAATGAGCTAGAGAAAAAACAGCAAATAAAGCCTACCCAGCAGGAGAAGAGAAATAATAAAGACCAGAGCAGAAATCAATGAAATAGAAACCAAAAGAACAGTAGAACAGATCAATGAAACAAGGAGCTGGTTCTTTGAAAGAATTAACAAGATTGATAAACCCCTGGCCAGACTTATCAAAAAGAAAAGAGAAATGACCCAAATCAACAAAATCATGAATGAAAGAGGAGAGATCACAACCAACACTAAAGAAATACAAACAATTATAAGAACATTTTATGAGCAAATCTATGTCAGCAAATTAGATAACGTGGAAGAAATGGATGCATTCCTAGAGATGTATCAGCTACCAAAATGAACCAGGAAGAGACAGAAAACCTGAACAGACCTATACCCACTAAGGAAATTGAAGCAGTTATCAAAAATCTCCCAACAAACACAAGCCCAGGGCCAGATAGCTTCCCAGGGGAATTCTACCAAACATTGAAAGAAAAATTAATACCTATTCTTTTGAAACTGTTCCAAAAAATAGAAATGGAAGGAAAACTTCCAAACTCGTTTTATGAGGCCAGCATTACCTTGATCCCAAAACCAGACAAAGACCCTATCAAAAAGGAGAATTAGAGACCAATATCCTTAATGAACATGGATGCATAAATTCTCACCAAAATACTAGCCAATAGTCTCCAACAGTACATTAAAAGGATTATTCACCAGACCAAGTGGGATTTATCCCTGGGCTGCAAGGTTGGTTCAACATCCACAAATCAATCAACGTGATACAATACATTAACAAAAGAAAGAACAAGAATCATATGATCCTCTCAATAGATGCAAAAAAGCATTTGACAAAGTACAGCATCCTTTCTTGATCAAAACTCTTCAGAGTATAGGGATCGAGGGTACAGAACTCAGTATCATAAAAGCCATCTATGAAAAACCCACAGTGAATATCATTCTCAATGGGGAAAAACTGAGAGCGTTCCCCCTAAGGTCAGGAACATGGCAGGGATGTCCACTGTCACCACTGCTATTCAACATAGTATTAGAAGTCCTAGCCACAGCAATCAGACCACAAAAAGAAATAAAAGGCATCCAAATTGGAAAAGAAGAAGTCAAACTCTCACTGTTTGCAGATGATATGATACTTTATGTGGAAAACTCAAAAGACTCCACCCCAAAACTGCTGGAACTCATACAGGAATTCAGCAATGTGGCAGGATATAAAATCAATGCACAGAAATCAGTGGCATTCTTATACACCAACAACAAGACAGAAGAAAGAGAAATGAAGGAGTTGATCCCACTTACAATTGCACCCAAAACATTAAGATACCAGGAATAAATCTAACCAAAGAGGCAAAGAATCTGTCCTCAGAAAACTATAAAATACTCATGAAAGAAATTGAGGAAGACACAAAAAAACAGAAAGACGTTCTATGCTCATGGATTTGAAGAACAAATATTGTGAAGATGTCAATGCTACCTAGAGCAATCTACACATTCAATGCAATCCCCATCAAAATACCATCCACTTTTTTCAAAGAAATGGAAGAAATAATCCTAAAATTTGTATAGAACCAGAAAAGAGCCCAAATAGCCAGAGGAATGTTGAAAAAGAAAAGCAAAGCTGGCGGCATCACAATTCCAGACTTCCAGCTCTATTACAAAGCTGTCATCATCAAGACAGTATGGTACTGGCACAAAGACAGACACATAGATCAATGGAACAGAATAGAGAGCCCAGAAATGGACCCTCAACTCTATGGTCAACTAATCTTCGACACAGCAGGAAAGAATGTCCAATGGAAAAAAGACAGTCTCTTCAACAAATGGTGTTGGGAAAATTGGACAGCCACATGCAGAAGAATGAAACTGGACCATTTCCTTACACCAACACAAAAATAGACTCCAAATGGTTGAAAGACCTCAATGTGAGACAGGAGTCCATCAACATCCTAAAGAACATAGGCAGCAACCTCTTCGACCTCAGCAGCAGCAACTTCTTCCTCAAAACATCGCCAAAGGCAAGGGAAGCAAGGGCAAAAATGAACTATTGAGACTTCATCAAGATAAAAAGCTTTTGCACAGCAAAAGAAACAGTCAACAAAACCAAAAGACAACCAACAGAATGGGAGAAGATATTTGCAAATGACATATCAGATAAAGGTCTAGTATCCAAAATCTATAAAGAACTTATCAAACTGAACACCCAAAGAACAAATGATCCAATCAAGAAATGGGCAGAAGACATGAACAGACATTTTTCCAAAGAAGACATCGAAATATCCAACAGACAGATGAAAAAGTGCTCAACATCACTCGGCATCAAGGAAATCCAACTCAAAACCTCAATGAGATACCACCTCACACCAGTCAGAATGGCTAAAATCAACAAGTCAGGAAATGACAGATGTTGGCAGGGATGTGGAGAAAGGGGAACCCTCCTACACTGTTGGTGGGAATGCAAGCTGGTGCAGCCAATCTGGAAAACAGTGTGGAGGTTCTTCAAAAAGTTGAAAATAGAGCTACCATACAATGCAGGAACTGCACTACTGGGTATTTATCCCAAAGATACAAATGTACGGATCCGAAGGGGTACATGCACCCCGATGTTTATAGCAGCATTGTCCACAATAGCCAAACTGTGAAAAGAGCCAAGATGTCCATTGACAAATGAACGGATAAAGAAGAAGTGGTGTATATATATACAATGGAATATTATGCAGCCATCAAAAAGAATGAGATCTTACCATTTGCAACGACGTGGATGGAACTGGAAGCTGTTATGCTGAGGGAAATAAGTCAATCAGAGAAAGACATGTATCATATGACCTCACTGATATGAGGAATTCTTAATCTCAGCAAAGAAACTGAGGGTTGCTGGAGTAGGGGTTGTGTGGGAGGGATGGGGTGGCTGGGTGGTAGACATTGGGGGGCGTGTGTGCTATGGTGAGCGCTGTGAATTGTGCAAGACTGTTGAATCACAGATCTGTACCTCTGAAACAAATAATGCCATATATGTTAAGAAAAAAAAAAAAAAGAAGATAGCAGTAGGGGAAGAATGAAGGCGGGGAAATTGGAGGGGGTGACTAACCATGAGAGATGATGGACTTTGAAAAACAAACTGAGGGTTCTAGAGGTGAGGGGGTGGGAGGATGGGTTAGCCTGGTGATGGGTATTAAAGAGTGCACGTTCTGCCTGGAGCACTGGGTGTTATGCAAAAACAATGAATCATGGAACACTACATCAAAAAGTAATGATGTATGGTGATTAACATAAGAATAAAAAATTTAAAAAAAAATTGAAAATGGATTAAAATCCTAAATGAGACATGCAGTTACAAAAATTGTAGAAGAGAATATAGGCAGTAACTTCTTTGATAGTAGCTGTAAAAACTTTTTTCTACTTATATCTCCTGAGGCAAGGGAAACAAAAACAAAAGGAAACTATTGGGAATACCTCAAAATAAGAAGCTTCTTCACAGTGAAGGAAAAATATCAACAAAACTAAAAGGCACCCTATGGAATGGGAGAAGATATTTGCAAATGAAGTATCTGTCAAAGCAGTATAATAAAAATATGTAAAGACCTTATAAAACTCAACACCCCAAAACCAAGTAATGCAATAAAAATGGGTAGAGGAGATGAATAGACATTTCTCCAGAGGACACAAAAAGATGTCCAACAAACAGAAGATGCCCATCATTTATCATCAAAACTACAATGAAATATCACCTCACACTTATCAGAATGGCTAAAATCAACTACACAATAAACAACAGGTGTTGAAGAGGATGTGGATAAAGGTGAATCTTCTTGTGCTATTGGCAGGAATTCAAACTGCAGCCATTCTGGAAAACAGTATAAAGGTACCACAAAAAGTTAAAAATAGAACTACCCTATGATCCAGCAATTGCGCTACAGGGTATTTACACAAAGAATATAAGAAGACTAATGGAAAGTGATGCATACATCCTGATGTTTATAGCAGCATTATCAGCAATAGCCAAATTATGGAAGTAGCCCCAGTGTCCATTGATGAATGAACAAAAATGTGTTATGTAAGTTCAATGGAATATTATTCAGCCATAAAAAAAGAATAAAATCTTGCCATTTGCAGATACATGGATGGAGCCAGAGAGTATAATGCCAAGCACAATAATCAGTCAGAGAAACATAAATATCATATGATTTCACTCATATGTGGAATTTAGGAAGCAAAACAAAGGGAAAAATAAGAGAGAGAGAGATTTAAAGAAAAAAGACATTTAAGTATAGAGAACAATCTAATGGTTACTAGAATGGAGGTGGGGTAGGGATGGGTTAAATATAGATGGAAATTAAGGAGTGTATTTGTCATGCTAAGCACAGGGTGATGTATTAAAGTGTTGAATTACTATACTGTACACCTGAATCTAACATAACACTCTATGTTAACTCACTGTAAAGACATAAGACCTTAAAAAAAATTAAAGGGGAATCTTTGAGTAGAAAGCAAAGACCATCACTAGGAGTATGAAAAATAACTACATCTATAAAAACCAATCCAGGAATTAACAATATAAAAGGATGCAAAATATGACACCATATACCTAAAACATGGTGGTGAAACAAGTAAAGAATGGGTCCAAACTGAAAGAACAATCAACTTAATATAGACTGCTATATGCAGACAATGTTATATACAATCCTAATGATAACCATAAGTCAAAAACCAGTAATAGATTAGCAAGGAATAAAGAGAAAGGAATCCAAGCATATCAGTTAAGAGAACCATAAAATCATGAAAAAGCAAGATAAGAAAGATGAAAAAAACTACATAAATGACCACAAAACAAGTAACAAGTAACAAAATAAGAGTAAATACATATCTATCAATAATTACTTTGAATGTAAATGGGCTAAATGTTCCAATCAAAGACATAGGTTGTCAGAGTGAATAAAAAATCAAGACTCACCTATATGCTCTCAGCGAGGGATGCATTTCAGTCCTAAAGACAGCAGTATGAAATGGATGTCAAAAGAAAGCTGGGGTAACAATATTTATATGGGATAAAATATACTTTAAAACAAAGACTGTAACAGGAGACAAATGTGGACATTACATAATAATAAAGGAGACAATTCAAAAAGAAGATAGGACACTGGTAAATATTTATCCACCCCACATGGGAGCACTCAAATACATAAAATAGTTAATAGCAAACAGAAAGGAACTAAATGATAGAAATACAATAATAGTAGGACACTTTAACATCTGATATTTACTAATGGACAGTTATCAAAAACAGAAAATCAACAAGGAATCTGTGGCTTGGACCATATGCATTTAAAAGATACATTCATTCATTGGGGTGCCTGGGTGACTCAGTTGGTTAAGCGTCTGCCTTTGGCTCAGGTTGTGATCTCAGGATCTTGGCATCGAGCCCCACGTCATGCTCCCTGCTCAGCAGAGAGCCTGCTTTTCCCTCTCCCTCTTCAGCTCCCTGCACTTCCACTCTCTTGCTCTGTCTGTCAAATAAATAAATAAAATCTTTTTTAAAAGATACATTCATAACATTCCATCCTAGAAGAGCAGAAAACTCAGTCTTTTCAAGTGCACATAGAACATTGTCTGGAATAGGTTGTATATCAGGTCATAAGCAAGTCTCAACAAATTCAAAAATATGAGTCATACATTGCATCTTTTCTGACTACAAAACCATGAAACTAAAATTCAGTCAGAAGAAAAAGTATGGAAAGAACACAAGTATGGAGATTAAAAAACATGCTACTAAACAACAAATGGGTCAACCAAGAAATAAAATTAAATTAAAAAAATTACACAGAAACAAATGAAAATGAAAACACAATGATCCAAAATCTTTGGAATGAAGCAAAGGTGGACCTAGGAGGCAAGTTCATAGCAATACTGGCATACCACAAAAACAAACAAACAAACAAGCAAACAAACAAAAACATGAAGTATGCATCAAGTAAAAAATGTTCTTGTTGAAAAAATAATTTTAACTGAGGGTATTTGTTTAAAATAAAGTATATCAGGGAATAGGAAGTAAAATGACAGAGGAGTAGGTTGACCCTAAGCTTTCCTCCCCCTTGAACGCAGTTAGATAAATATCAAATAATTCTGAACACCAAAGAAATTAATCAGAATTCTTAGATAACAAGAATTTTCATATCTACAAACCATAAAAAATGACCCATGGGCGATAGGAACTGCAGTGAGTGGATTCTTGGGAGAAAAGATCTGTTGGTGCTTCCTAGGAGACAGAGCCCTGATCATGGAGGGAGTAATAAGAGAGAAGGAGGAGACAGAGAGAAAGAAGGGGGGGCGGGGAAAGAGTGAAAACAGAGACAGGAGACTGCACAAGAAAACTGTTCCCAAAACCATTGACAGGGAAAAAGGAGAGGGTTACAATACCACCAGATTTTTTTTTTTTAAATAAATGGTGGAGCACATAGTCTGAAGTTCTAGATGTCTGCAACATCACCAAAGTCATGTCAAGGGAGCTAAGCAGTGTTTGGTTGGGGAAGCAAGGTGCAGTCACAGGAGCATTCAGTCTGAGGATCCCCAGGGTTGCATCAGGAGAAGTGGTTCTCCTGCATGGAGTGCATTTGGTAGAGGTGATATGGCCTTTCTGTAGGCAAAGGATCCTGGGGGAGCCACTGAACTGCCCCACTCACCAGTATAGGAAGAAAGATGCAAGCTGAGGGCAGGAAACCCTGGACCCAGCTGTGTGTTGTGATGTACCATGAACTCTGAACTGTTGCACAGTCATGCTGCTGTCTTCTGGGACAATCCAACACCAGCCACAGAGCAGCGAGACCCTCCCCCAGACGATCAGGCTTTGAAACACAGCCATGCCTGAGATAAAACACAGGAGGTCTGTGTTTTTTGGCAGGTGGACAGCTCAGACACAGGCTGAAGGCAGGAATCTGACTGAAACCAAAGACACAGAGGGATCATTGTTTGCACATCTATGAGGAGTTTTTGACAAGGGGTGAGACACATTTCCCACTCTGGAGACAAGAGAATGGGGCAAAGCTGTTTTATCCCCATGCCTACCAGTTTAAGCCACCTCAGTGAGAGAAACAGCACCACCAAGTGCAGAACAGAACCCTAAACCAAGCCTGTCCGTCTGCACCTTGTAGATGCATCTGCATCAGGGCAATTCACCTGAGAATCGCCACAACAGCACCTCCCGAGACCGGCACACACCACATGCCTATACCAAGTCTACTGATCATAGAGTGCTGCAAAGGTTCAGCTCTGGGGGAAGCAGAATCTAGCTTCATTTTGTTTTGTTTGTTGTTTTTGTTGTTTGTGGGTTTTTTTGTCTTTTGGGTTTTTTTCTTTGGCTACAGTAAGAGCATTTTTTTTATTTTTAAAAATTATATGTATGTGTATATATATGTATATATATATGTATGAATACATATATATATGAACTAAAATCTGGTGAGGCTGACAATATATATATATATTTTTTTCTTTTTCTTTTCTTTCTTTCTCCCTTTTTTCTATCAAGGTTCTTATACAGGAGACAAAAACACACCTAGTTTCTAGCGTCCTTTATTTATTTTAACTTATTATTATTACTTTGATTTTTTAAAATTTTGTTTTATCTTGATTTCTTTTTTTCTTTTCCCTCCAAAATTACAAGATGATGGAATTCACCCCCAAAAAAGAATGGGAATTAATGACAGCCAGAGATTTAACCAATACAGATATAAGTAAGATGTCTGAATTGGAATTTAAATGAACAATTATAAGGATACTAGATGGGCTTGTAAAAAGGATAGAAGACACTAGAGAATCCCTTACTGCAGAGATTAAAGAACTGAAATCTAGTCAGGATGAAACTAGAAATGCTATAACTGAGATGCAAACCTGAATGGATACCATAAAAATGAAGATGGATGAATCAGAGGAATGAATCAGTGATATAGAAGATAAAATTATGGAAAATAATGAAACTGAAAAGAAGAGGGAATCAAAGATGATATATCATGAAGGTAGACTTAGGGAACTCAGCAGCTTATTAAAACAGAATAACATTTGTTTCATAAGAGTCCCAGAAGTTGACAGAAAGGAAAGGGAGCAGAAGGTTTATTTGAGCAAATTATAGCTGAAAACTTCCCTAATCTGGGGAAGGACACATGTATCAAAATACAAAGAGTACAGAGAACTCCCATTAAATTCAACAAAAGCTGACCATCACCAGAGCATATTATAGTTAAATTCACAAAATACACAGACAAAGAAAGAATCCTGAAAGCAGCAAGGGAAAAAGTCCTTAACCTACAAGGGAAGACAGATCAAGTTCACAACAGATCTGTCCACTGAAAGTTGGCAGGCCAGAAGAAAGTGGCAGGATATATGCAACATGCTGAATGTGGAAACAAACAAACAAACAAAAAACATGCAGGCAAGAACATTTAATCCAATAAGACTGTCATTCAGAATAGAAGGAGAGATAAGAGTTTTCCAGACAAACAAAAACTAAAGGAGTTTTGTTACCACTAAACCAGCCCTGCAAGAAATATTAAGGGGGACTCTTTCAGTGGGGGAAAAAAGATCAAAACCAACAAAGACTAGAAAGGACAAGAGAATATAACTGGATACATCAACTCTATAGATAACACAATGACACCATATTTATATCTATCGATAATCACTCTGGATGTAAATGGACTAAATACTCCAATAAAAAGACATACGGATCAAAATGGATAGAGCTAAAGACACTTGCAGATTGAAAGTGAAGGGATAGAAAACCATCCATTTTGCTAATGGATATCAAAAGGAAGCTGGAGAAGACATACTTATTTAGACAAACTAGATATTAAAACAAAGACTATAACAAGAGATGAGAAAGGCATTAAATCATAATTAAGGGGTCTATCCATCAAGAACTCTAACAATTGCAAATATGTATACCCCCAACTTGGGAGAACCTAAATATATAAATCAATTAACAATAAACATAAAGAAACACACTGATAATAATACAATAATAGAAGGGGACTTTCACACTCCCTTTACAGGAATGGACAGAGAATCTAAGTAAAAGATCAACAAGGAAACAATGACTTTGAATAACACACTAGACCAGATGGACTTAGCAGATATGTTTAGAATATTTCATCCTAAAGCAGCAGAATACACATTCTTTTTGAGTGCATGTGGAACATTCTCCAGAATAGATCATAAACTAGGTCACAAATCAGCCAATAACCGGTACAAAAATATTGATATGATACCATTCATATTTTCAGACCACAACACTATGAAACTTGAATTCAACAACAAGAAAAATTTGGAAAGAACACAAATACATGGAGATTAAGGAACATCCTACTAAAAAGTGAATGGGTTAACCAGAAAATTAAAGAATAAATAAATTTAAAAAGTACATGGAAGCAAATGAAAATGAAAATACAACAGTCCAAAATCTTGGGGTGTAGCAAAGACAGTTCTAAGAGGGAAGGAAATTGCAATACAGGCCAACCTCAAGAAGGAAGAAAAGTCTCAAAAACACAACCTAACCTTACACCTAAAGGTGCTAGAAAAGGAACAGCAAATAAAACCTAAAGCAAGCAGAAGAAGGGAAATAATAAAGATTAGAGCAGAAATAAATGATACAGAAACAAACAAACAAAAAGGCAGTAGAACAGATTAATGAAACTAAGAGCTGGTTCTTCATAAGAAATGATAAAATTCATAACCCCCTAGCCAGACTTACCAAAAAGAGAGGAGAAAGGATGCAAATAACATCACAAATGAAAGAGGAGAGATCACAATCAATACAAAAGAAATACAAACAATTATAAGAGAATACTATGAAAAATTATGTGCCAACAAACTGGTCAATCTGGAAGAAATAGACAAATTCCTAGAAACATACAAACTACCAAAACTGAAAGAGGAAGAAATAGATAATTTGAACAGACCCACAACCAGCAAAGAAATTGAATCAGTAATCAAAAATTTCCCAACACACAAAAGTCCTGGGTTGGATGGCTTCCCAGGGAAATTTTACAAGATATTTAAAGAAGAGTTAATACCTATTCTTTTCAAACTGCTCCAAAAATTAGAAATGGAAGGAAAACTTCCAAACTCCTACAAGGACAGCATTACCTAGATTCCAAAACCAGACAAATGCTCCACCAAAAAGGAGAATTACAGGCCAATATCCCTGATGAATATGAATACAAAAATACTCAATAAAATACTACCAAATTGAATTCAAAAGTATATTAAAATTATTCACCACCATAAAGTGGGATTTGTTCACCATAAAGTAGACTGTAAGGGTGGTTCAATATTTGCAAATCAATCAGTGCAATACACCACATTAATATAAGAAAGGATAAGAACCATATGATCCTCTCAATAGATGCAAGAAAAGCATTTGACAAAATAAAGAATCCGTTCTTGATAAAAAGAAACCTCAACAAAGTAGGGATAGATTGAACATACCTCAACATCAAGAATGTTGCATATGAAAGACTGGCAGCTAATATCACCCTCAATGGGGAAAAACTGAGGGTGTTTCCCCGATGATCAGGAACATGACAGGAATATCCACTCTCACCATTACTATTTAACATAATATGGGAAGTCCTAGCCTCAGCAGTCAGACAACAAAAAGAAATAAAAAGCATCAAAATCAGCAAGGGGGAAGTCAAAATTTCACTCTTTGCAGATGGCATATTACTCTGTGTAGAAAACCCCAAAGACTCCACCAAAAAATTGCTGGAAGTAATTCATGAATCAGCAAAGTCACATGATATAAAATCAATGTACACACATCTGTGGCATTTCTGGTCACAAATAATGAAGCAGCAGAACAAGAAATCAAGGAATGGGTCCTATTTGCAATTGTACCAAAAATAATGAAATAAAATAAAATATAAAATAAAATAAAACACCTAGGAATAAACCTAATTGAAAATGTAAAAGATCTGTACTCTGAAAACTACAGAACACTTATGAAAGAAGCTGAAGAGGACACAAAGAGGTGGAAAAGCATTCCATGCTCATGGATTGGAAGAGCATTGTTAAAATGTCTATACTATCCAAAGCAGTCTATATATTTAATGCAATCCCTATCAAAATACCACCAGCATTCTTTACAGAGCTAGAGCAAGTAATCCTGAAATTTGTATGGAACCACTAAAAACCCCAGATGGTCAAAGTAATCATGAAAAAGAAAAACAAACCTGATCACATCACGATTACGGATTTCAAGCTGTACTACAAAGCTGTAGTCATCAAGATGGTATGGTACTGGCAGAAAAACAGGCATAGATCAATGGATCAGAATAGAGAACCCAGAAATGGACCCAGAACTATATGGTCAACTAATCTTCAAAAGAGCAGAAAAAAATGTCTAATGGAAAAAAGACAGTGTCTTCAACAAATGGTGTTGGAAAAATTGGACAGCCACATGTAGAAGAATGAAACTTGACCACTTTCTTACACATTACACAAAAGTAAATTCAAAATGGATGAAAGATCAAAATGTGGGAGAGGAAATCTTCAAAATCCTAGAGGAGAAAATGAGGAGAAACCTCTTTGATGTCGGCCATAGCAACTTCCTACTAGACACATCCCTGGAGACAAGGAAAACAAAACAAAAATTAACTATTGGTGCTTCATCAAGATAAAAAGCTGCAAAGGGAAGAAAACAATCAACAAAACTAAAAGGCATCCTACAGAATGGGAGAAGATATTTGAAATTGACGTAATTGATGAAGGCTTAGCAAAATGTATAAAGAATTTATCAACCTGAACATTCAAAACCAAATAACCTAGTTGAGAAATGGGCAGAAGACATAAATATACACTTTTCCAAAGAAGACATACATGTGGCTAACAGACTTATGAAAAGATGCTTAACATCACTCATCATCAGAGAACTACAAATCAAAACCATGGTGAGATAGAACAAGTGTTATGAGGATGTGTTGAAAGGGGAACCCTCTTGCACTATTGGTAGGAATTCAAACTAGTGCAGCCACTCTGGAGAACAATATGGAGGGTCCTCAAAGTGTTAAAAATAGAACTACCCTAGACCTAGCAATTACAGTACTAGGTATTTACCCAAAGGATACAAAACTACAGATTTATTTATTTTTATTTATTTTATTTTTTTAAAGATTGTATTTATTTATTTCACAGAGAAAGAGAGAGAAGCAGGCTCCCCACTGAGCAGAGAGCCTAAAGTGGGGCTTGATCCCAGGACCCTGGGATCATGACCTGAGCCAAAGGCAGACACTTAACTAACTGAGCCACCTAGGGCCCCAAAAGTACAGATTTAAAGGAATGCCTGCACCCTGATGTTTATAGCAGGTTTATCAACAATATCCAAACTATGGAGACAACCCCTAATGTCCATTGACTGATGAATGGATAAAGAACATGTGATATGAATATAAATAAATAAATATATAAATAAACAAATATAAATTTATATAAATGTATAAATATAAAATATGTATACCTTTTCTCTCTGTATATATAGAATATATATACACATTATGTCTCTCAAATAAATTATATTTATTTGTGTGTACACACACACACACAATGGGACATTACTCAGCCACCAAAAAGAATGAAATATTGCCATTTGCAACAATGTGGATTGAGCTAGAGTGGATTATGCTAAGTGAAATAATTTAGTCAGACAAAGACAAATACCATATGATTTCACTCATATGTGAAATTTAAGAAAGAAACCAGATGAACATAGGGGCAGGGGGGGAAGGAGAGAAGGAAACAAATCATAAGCATCTCTTAATGATAGAAAACAAACTGAGGCTTAATGGAGGGAGTGGGTGGAGGATGGCCTAATGGGTGACATGTATTGAAGAGGGCTCTAGTTGTGATGAGCCCTGGTGTTTTATGTATGTGATGAATCACTGAATTCTACTCCTGAAATCAATATTGCCTATATGTTAATTAACAAAATTTATATTAAAATAACATAAAATAAGGCATATCAGAGGGGAGGTGGATGGGTGGATGCATGAAATAGGTGAAGGAGATTAAGAGTACACTTATAATGGGCACTGCATAATGATGTATAGAATTATTGCATCACTATATTGTGCATCTGAAACTGATATAATACCACTATATGTTAAATATACTGGAAATAAAATTGAAAACTAAATTAAAAATAGAAAAAAAAAGCAAGAAAAATCTCAAATAAACACCTTACCTTACACACAAAGGAGATAGAAAAAGGACAAATTACAAAACCCAAATCTGCAGAAGGAATGAAATAATAAAGATTTGAGTATAGATTAATTATATAGATACTAAAAACAAAAACAAACACAAACAAGCAAACAAGCAAAACAATAGAACAGGGTCCCTGGGTGGCTCAGTTGATTAAGTATTTGACCCTTGGCTTCAGCTCAAGTCATGATCTCATGGGTCATGAGAGTGATCCCCATGTTGGGCTCCATGCTTGGCAGGTAATCTACCTGAAGGTTCTCTCCCTCTGCTCCCCCCCCTCTCTGTTTCTTAAATAAAGAAATCAGTCTTAAAACACACACACACACACACACACACACACACACACACACACACACACATGAACAGACCAATGAAACCAGGAAATGTTCTTTAAAAAAATCAACAAAATTGATAAACTTCTAGCCAGTTTCATGGAAGAAAGAAAGAAGAAGGAGGAGGAGGAAGAGGGGGAGGAGGAGTTGGAGGAGGAGGAGGAGTTGGAGGAGGAGAAGGAGAGAAAAAGGACTCAAATAAGCAAAATCAGAAATGGGGGAGGAGAAATAGCAACTGACACCACAGAAATACATTGTAAGACAATTTTATGAAAACTATATGCCAACAAATTGGACTATTGGAAAGATGGATAAATAGAAAAATGGATAAATTCCTAGACATATGTACTCTAACATCACTGAAGTAAAAAGAAATAGAGTATTCTAACAAACGGATTACTAGCAAGGAAATTTGATCAGTAATCAAAAAACTCCCAACAAAATTCTAGGACCAGAGTCTTTGCAGGTGAATTCTACAAATCATAAAATGAAAAGTTAATACTTATTTTTCTCAAACTATTCCAAAAAAATAGAAGAGGAAGGTAAACATCCAAATTCATTCAATGGGGCAAGCATTTACATTAACACCAAACCATTTAAAGACACCACCAAAAAAGAAAACTACAGGCCAGTATCTCTGATGAAGATAGTTTTAAAAACCCTCAACAAAATACTAGCCAACCAAATCCAAACAACATTAAAAAAAAAAAGAAAAAAAACCCCACAACATTCACCATGAGCAAGTGGGAACTATAAAACACCGATAAAAGAAATTGAAGACCACACAAAGAGATGGGAAAATATTCCATGCTCATTCCATGCTTGATATTGCTAGAATGCTATCCAAAGCAATATACAGACTTAATGAATACCTATCAAAATAACCACCAGTATTTTTCACAGAGCTAAAACAAACCATCCTGAAATTTGTATGGAACCACAAAAGATCCTGGATAGCAAAATCAGTCTTGAAAAAGAAAAGTACAGCTGGGGGCATTACAATTTCCACCTTCAAGTTATATTTCAAAGTTGTACTAATGAAAACAGCATGATACTGGCACAAAAATAGACACATAGATCAATCCAACCAAATAGAAAGCCCAGAAATAATCCCACAATAATATGGTAAATTAATCTTCAACAAAACAGGAAAGAATATGCAAAGGGAAAAAGACAGTCTCATCAACAAATGGTGTTGGGAAAACTGGGCAACAACATGCAAAAAGAAAGAAAGAAAGAAAAAGAAAGAAAGAAAGAGAAAGAAAGAAAGAAAGAAAGAAAGAAAGAAAGAAAGAAAGAAAGAAAGAAAGAAAGAAAGAAAGAAAGAAAGAAAGAAAGAAAGAGAAAGAAAGAAAGAAAGAAAGAAAGAAAGAAAGAAAGAAAGAAAGAAAGAAAGAAAGAAAGAAAGAAAGAAAGAAAGAAAAAAGAAAGAAAGAAAGAAAAAAGAAAGAAAGAAGAAAGAAACTGGACTACTTACTTACACCATATACAAAAACAAATTCAAAATGGATTAAAGACCTAAATGTGATGTGAGATTGCAACTATAAACTATAAAATCTCTGGAATAGAACACAGGCAGTAACTTCTTTGAAATTATCTGTAGCAATTTCTTACTAGCTATGTCTCCGGAGGCAAGGAAAAGAAAAACAAAAACAAACTATTGGGACTAAATAAAAAGCTTAAGAGTTCACTTGTGATGAGCACCAGGTATTGTATGTAAGTGTTGAATCACTAAATTGTACACCTGAAACTATTATTACACTGTATGTCAACTAACCAGAATCTGAATAAAAACTTTTCAAAATAGAAAAAAAAAAATTCTGCACAGCAAAGGAAACAATCAACAAAACTAAAAAGCAAGCTACAGAATGGGAGAAGATATTTGCTGACATATGTGATAAAAGGACAGTATCCAAAATATATAAAGAAGTTCCAAAACTCAATACCCCCCCAAAAAAAGAATCCAATTAAAAATGAGCAGAAGACATGAGCATATATTTCTCCAAAGACATACAGATGGCCAGTAGACACATGAAAATATCTTGAATGGGTTTATTTTTTTGTAAGATTTTTATTTATTAATTTGACGAGAGAGAGAGAGACAGCGAGAGAGGGAACACAAGCATGGGGAGTGGGAGAAGGAGAAGCAGCTTCCAGCCAAGCTGGGAGCCTGTCGTGGGGCTCGATCCCAGGACCCTGGGATCATGACCTGAGCCGAAGGCAGATGCTTAACAACTGAGCTACCCAGGTGCCCCTTGATTGGGTTTATATTTTACTCCCTATACTTTTCCAGTGATCTGTATGACTGTTTTTATGCCAGTATTAAGTTTTTATTACTATAGCTTAGTAATATAGTTTGAAATAATAAAGGTATCTCCAGGTTTGTTCTTCTTTCTCAAGATTACTTTGGGTATTTGATGTCTTTTCTGGTTCAGTACATATTTTAGGATTTTTCTTATTTATTTATTTTATTTTTAACTATACTGATATTAAAAACTTAAAAAATAAAAGAGAATAATCAGAGATGCATACAAAGATCTATGTAAGAGATTCACTTTTAGGACCTACTTCTTTATTTCTGTGAAAAAAAGCCATTGTAAATTTGATAACAATGGTATTGAATCTGTAGATTGTTTTGAGAAGTATGGATATTTTAACAACATTATTTTCTCAAATCCATGAGCACAGAATATTTTTCCATTTCTTTGTATCTTCTTTAATTTCTTTTTTGAATGTCTTATACTTTTCAGGGTACAAATCTTTTAACTCCTTGTTTAAATTTATTCTTGGGCATTTATTCTTTTTTTTAAATTTTTTATTGTTATGTTAATCCCCATACATTACATCATTAGTTTTAGATGTAGTTCCATGATTCATTGTTTGTGCATAACACCCAGTGCTCCATGCAGAACGTGCCCTCTTTAATACCCATCACCAGGCTAACCCATCCTCCCACCCCCCTCCCCTCTAGAACCCTCAGTTTGTTTTTCAGAGTCCATCGTCTCTCATGGTTCGTCTCCCCCTCCGATTTCCCCCCCTTCATTCTTCCCCTCCTGCTATCTTCTTCTTTTTTTTTCTTAACATATATTGCATTATTTGTTTCATAGGTACAGATCTGAGATTCAACAGTCTTGCACAATTCACAGCCCTTACCAGAGCACATACCCTCCCCAGTGTCTATCACCCAGTCACCTCATCCCTCCTATCCCACCCCCCACTCCAGCAACCCTCAGTTTGTTTCCTGAGATTAAGAATTCCTCATATCAGTGAGATCATATGACACATGTCTTTCTCTGATTGACTTATTTCGCTCAGCATAATACCCTCCAGTTCCATCCACATCGTTGCAAATGGCAAGATCTCATTCCTTTTGATGGCTGCATAATATTCCATTGTATATATACCACATCTTCTTTATCCATTCATCTGTCGATGGACATCTTGGTTCTTTCCACAGTTTGGCTATTGTGGACATTGCTGCTATACACATCGGGGTGCATGTACCCTTTCTGATCCCTACTTTTGTATCTTTGGGGTAAATACCCAGTAGTGAATATGCTGGGTCATATGGTAGCTCTATTTTCAACTTTTTGAGGAACCTCCATACTGTTTTCCAGAGTGGCTGCACCAGCTTGCATTCCCACCAACAGTGGAGGAGGGTTCCCCTTTCTCCGCATCCCCGCCAACATCTGTCATTTCCTGACTTGTTAATTTTAGCCATTCTGACTGGTGTGAGGTGGTATCTCATTGAGGTTTTGATTTGGATTTCCCTGATGCCAAGCAATGTTGAGCACTTTTTCATGTGTCTGCTGGCCATTTGGATGTCTTCTTTGGAAAAATGTCTGTTCATGTCTTCTGCCCATCTCTTGATTGGATTCTTTGTTCTTTGGGTGTTGAGTTTGATAAGTTCTTTATAGATTTTGGATACTAGCCCTTTATCTGATATGTCATTTGCAAATATCTTCTCCCATTCTGTCGGTTGTCTTTTGGTTTTGTTGACTGTTTCCTTTGCTGTGTAAAAGCTTTTTATCTTGATGAAGTCCCAATAGTTCATTTTTGCCCTTGCTTCCCTTGCCTTTGGCGATGTTTCTAGGAAGAAGTTGCTGTGGCTGAGGTCGAAGAGGTTGCTGCCTGTGTTCTCCTTTAGGATTTTGATGGACTCCTGTCTCACATTGAGGTCTTTCAACCATTTGGAGTCTATTTTTGTGTTGGTGTAAGGAAATGGTCCAGTTTCATTCTTCTGCATGTGGCAGTCCAGTTTTCCCAACACCATTTGTTGAAGAGACTGTCTTTTTTCCATTGGACATTCTTTCCTGCTTTGTCAAAGATTAGCTGACCATAGAGTTGAGGGTCCATTTCTGGGCTCTCTATTCTGTTCCATTGATCTATGTGTCAGTTTTTGTGCCAGTAACATACTGTCTTGATGATTATAGCTTTGTAATAGAGCTTGAAGTCTGGAATTGTGATGTCACCAGCTTTGCTTTTCTTTTTCAACATTCCTCTGGCTATTCGCAGTCTTTTCTGGTTCCACACAAATTTAGGATAATTTCCTCCATTTCTTTGAAAAAAGTTGATGGTATTTTGATAAGGATTGCATTGAATGTGTAGATTGCTCTAGGTAGCATTGGCATCTTCACAATATTTGTTCTTCCAATCCATGAGCATGGAACGTTTTTCCATTTCTTTGTGTCTTCCTAAATTTCTTTCATGAGTATTTTATAGTTTTCTGAGTACAGATTCTTTGCTTCTTTGGTTAGATTTATTCCCAGGGATCTTATGGTTTTGGGTGCAATTGTAAATGGGATGGACTCCTTCATTTCTCTTTCTTCTGTCTTGTTGTTGGTGTATAGGGATGCCACTGATTTCTGTGCATTGATTTTATATCCTGCCACTTTACTGAATTCCTGTATGAGTTCTAGAAGTTTTATGGTGCAGTCTTTTGGGGTTTCACAGAAATTATCATATCATCTGCAAACAGTGACAGTTTGACTTCTTCTTTGCCAATTTGGATGCCTTTTATTTCTTTTTGTTGTCTGATTGCTGTGGCTAGGACTTCTAATACCATGTTGAATAGCAGTGGTGATATTGGACATCACTGCTGTGTTCCTGACTTTAGGGGGAAAGCTCTCAGTTTTTCCCCATTGAGAATGATATTTGCTGTGGGTTGTTCATAGATGGCTTTTATGATATTGAGGTATGTACCCTCTATCCCTATACTCTGAAGAGTTTTGGTCAAGAAAGGATGATGTACTTTCACAAATGCTTTTTTTGCATCTATTGTGAGATCATATGGTTCTTGTTCTTTCTTTTATTAATGTATTGTATCACACTGATTAATTTGAGGATGTTGAACCAACCTTGCATCCCAGGAATAAATCCCACTTGGTCGCAGTGAAGAATCCTTTTAACGTACTGTTGGATCCTATTGGCTAGTATTTTGGTGAGAATTTATGCATCCATGTTCATCAGGCATATTGGTCTGTAATTCTCCTTTTTGATGGGGTCTTTGTCTGGTTTGGGGATCAAGGTAATGTGGTCTCATAAAACGAGTTTGGAAGTTTTCCTTCCATTTCTATTTTTTGGAACAGTTTCAGAAGAATAGGTAGTCATTCTTCTTTCAATGTTTGGTAGAATTCCCCTGGGAAGCCAGCTGGCCCTGGGCTTTTGTTTGTTGGGAGACTTTTGATGACTGCTTCAATTTACTTAGTGGTTATAGGTCTGTTCAGGTTTTCTATTTCTTTCTGGTTCAGGTTTGGTAGTTTACACATCTGTAGGAATGCATCCATTTCGTCCAGATTATTTAATTTGCTGGCATAGAGTTGCTCATAATATGTTCTTATAATTGTTTGTATTTCTTGAATATATCTGTGAATTCATGATTTTATTTCTTTGGGTCATTTCTCTTCTTTTCAATAAGTCTGCCCAGGGATTTATCAATCTTGTTAATTCTTTCAAAGAACCACCTCCTAGTTTTGTTGATCTGTTCTACTGTTCTTTTGGTTTCTATTTCATTGATTTCTGCTCTGATCTTTATTATTTCTCTTCTCCTGCTGGGTTTAGGCTTTATTTGCTGTTCTTTCTCCAGCTCCTTTATGTGTAGGGTTAGGTTGTGTATTTGAGACCTTTCTTGTTTCTTCAGAAAGGCTTGTATTGCTATATACTTTCCTCTGAGGACTGCCTTTGCTGAATCCCAAGGATTTTGAACAGTTGTGTTCTCATTTTCATTTTTTTCCATTAATTTTTTTTAAATCTTCTTAATTTCCTGGTTTACGGATTCATTCTTTAGTAGGATGCTCTTTAGCCTCCATGTATTTGAGTTCTTTCTGACTTTCCTCTTGTGATTGAGTTCTAGTTTCAAAGCATTGTGGTACAAAAATAGGCAGGGAATGATCCCAATCATTTGGTACTGGTTAAGACCTGATTTGTGACCTAGGATGTGATCTATTCTGGACAATGTTCCATGGGCATAGAGAAGAATGTGTATTCTGTTGCTTTGGGATGGAATGTTCTGAATATATCTGTAAAGTCCATTTGTTCCAGTGTGTCATTTAAAGTCTTTATTTCCTTGTTGGTCTTTTGCTTAGATGATCTGTCCATTTCAGTGAGGGGGGTGTGAAAGTCCCCCACTATTATTGTGTTGTTGTCAATGTGTTTCTTTGCTTTTGTTATTAATTGTCTTATATAATTGGCTGCTCCCATGTTAGGGGCATAGTTATTTACAATTGTTAGATCTTCTTGTTGGATACACCCTTTAAATAGGATATGGTGTCCTTCCTCATCTCTTATTACAGTCTCTGGTTTGAAATCTAATTTGTTTGATATAAGGATTTCAACCCCAGCTTTCTTTTGATGTCCATTATCATGTTAAATGGTTTTCCACCCCCTCACTTTCAATCTGGGGGTGTCTTTGGATCTAAAATGAGTCTCTTGCAGACAGCATATTGATGAGTATTGTGTCTTTATCCAACCTTATACCCTGTGTCTTTTGGTTGTGGCATTTAACCTGTTTACATTCAGGGTAACTATTGAAAGATATGAATTTAGTGCCATTGTATTGCCTGTAAGGTGACTATTACTGTATATTGTCTGTGTTCCTTTCTGGTCTATGTTACTTTTAAGCTCTCTCTTTCCTTAGAGGACCCCTTTCAAGATTTCTTGTAGGGCTGGTTTTGTGTTTGCAAATTCCTTTAGTTTTTGTTTGTCCTGGAAGCTTTTTATCTCTCCTTCTATTTTCAATGACAGCCTAGCTGGATATAGGATTCTTGGCTGCATAGTTTTCTCGTTTAGTGCTCTGAATATATCATGCCCATCCTTTCTGGCCTGCCAGATCTCTGTGGATAGGTTTGTTGCCAATCTAATGTTTCTACCATTGTAGGTTTCATATCTCTTCCCCTAAGGTGCCTTTCAGGATTTTCTCTTTGTCTCTGAGACTCGTAAGTTTTACTATTAGATGTCGGGGTGTTGACCTATTTTTATTGATTTTGTGAGGGGTTTCTGTGCCTCCTGGATTTTGATGCCTGTTTCCTTCCCCAAATTAGGAAAGTTCTCTGCTATAATTTGCTCCAATATACGTTCTGCCTCTCTCTCTCTCTTTCTTCTTCTTCTGGGATCCCAATTTTTCTAATGTTGTTTCGTCTTATGATATCGCTTATCTCTTGAATTCTGCCCTCATGATCCCGTAGTTGTTTATCTCTCTTCTTCTCACCTTCTTTATTCTCCATCATTTGGTCTTCTATATCACTAATTCACTCCTCTGCCTCATTTATCCTAGCAGTTAGAGCCTCCATTTTTTATTGCACCTCATTAATAGCCTTTTTGATTTCAACTTGGTTCGATTTTAGTTCTTTCTTTCTCCAGAAAGGGTTTCTCTAATATCTTCCATGCTTTTTTCAAGCCCAGCTAGTATCATTAAAATTGTCATTTTGAACTCTAGTTCTGACATCTTTTAATGTCTGTATTGATTAGGTCCCTGGCATTCATTACTCTTCCTGTTCTTTTTTTGGAGGTGACTTTTTCCATCTCGTCATTTTGTCCAGAGGAGAATAGATGAATGAGAGAACAAAATGCTAACAGGGTAACAATGGCCTCAGACAAATATACACAAAACAAATCAGAAGAGACTTGAAACTGGGGAAAAGAAAAGGAAAGAAAGGAAAAAGGAAAAAATGATAAAGAAAAAGATAAAAACAAACAAACAAAAACAGAATATGATCAAACATGATCAGGTTGGTGCATAGATCAGTGCCAGACAGTAGATTTTGGGCCTATTTTGATCTGTTAGAAGAAAGTGCCTCCCAAAATTTTAAAGAAAGAACTACTTATATATATAGATAAATAAGAGTAAATACGATAAGGGATGGAATAGGAGTGTAAAGGTGAAATTATAAAAGATTTTATAAAAGGAATTGGTAAGAAGTTGATTCAAAAAAGAAAGAAGAGGATTTAAAGAAAAAAGAAAGGAGAGAATTTGGTCAAGCAGGAGACTAGAACAAAGCCATTCACTAGAGATTTAGGGTATATTTTGGTCTGTTAGAAGCAACTGTATCTCAAAATTTTAATGACAGAACAACATATATATATATATATATATATATATATATACATATACCAAAAATAAGGGTAACAACTATGAAGGGATAGAATATGACTGTAAAAATGAAAAATAAAAATGATTTTAAAGAAGGGATTCATGTTCGTTGAAAAAGGGAAAAAGAAAAATTCAAAAAATAAGACAAAGAAAGTTTAAAAAAATTAACTTTGAAACACTAAAGAATCATGGAAAAAAAGCCATGAATTCTATGTGCATTATTCCCCTAGGGCTGGAGTTCTGCCATTCTCATTGATGGGTAAATTTGATCTTGGCTGGCTGTTCTCGCTGATCTTCTGGGGGAGGGGCCTGTTGCCATGGTTCCCAAATGTCTTTGCCGGAGGCAGAATTGCCCCACCCTTGCCAGGTCTGGGCTAATTAATCTGCTCAGGTTCACTCTCAGGAGCTTTTGTTCCCTGCAAGCTTTCCGTACAGCTTTAGAGGATGAGAGTGAAAATGGCGGCCTCCCAATCTCCACCCCAGAGGAGCCGAGAACTCGGGGCCCCGCTCCTCAGTGCGCACCAGGGAAGCAGTCACTCCCATCTCCCCGGTATCCGGCCGCACTCCGTGCTCACCTGGCCTGTGACCGAGCGTTTCTATCTCTGGCACATGACCCTGCCTGCAGTCTCCAAACCCAGCAGATCCCTGAGGTGCACTCCCGCAATGCTCTTCCTGGGGGAGGAAGGGGAGTCTCCCCAGATCTGCCGCTTGTTGGGTCCCTGCTGGAGGAGCAGTGGCCCGACTGTGCCACAGATCACGGTTTATGGCAACCCCAAGCTGAGAGCCCACTCCTCGGTTCCGACTCTGCAGCCGGCTTCCCTGCTCTGATACCTGGGAACTCTGCTGCACTCAGGCACCCCCGGCCTTTCTGTGACCACACTGTCCCGCGAGGGTTTCATCCCCCACTTAGCCACCAGAGTGACGTCCCTCAGCAAAGCTGACTTCTAAAAGTTCCGATTTTGTGCTCCGCGGCTCTATCACTTGCCAGGAGCAGCTGAGGAGGCCCCCTCCCCCGCCGTCTATCCTCCTGAATATCGCCTCGGATTCACTTCTCCGCACGTCCTACCTTCCAGAAAGTGGTCGCTTTTCTGTTCAGAGAGTTGCTGCTATTCTTTTCTTCGATGTCCTGTTGAGTTTGTAGGTGTTCAGAATGGTTTGATCCCTATCTAGCTGAATTCCTGGGACCAGACAAAATTTAGGCCTCCTACTCCTCCACCATCTTGCTCCCAAAAAAACTCTTTTCTGATTCCATACAAATTTTAGGATTCTTTGTTCCAGCACTCTGAAAAATGCCGTTGGTATTTTGATTGGGATGGCATTGAAAGTATAGATTTCTCTGGGTAGCATAAACATTTTAACAAAGTTTATTCTTCCGATCTATGAGCATGGAATGTTTTTGCAACTTTTTGTGTCTTCTTCAATTTCTTTCATGAGTGTTCTGTAGTTCCTAGGGTATAGCTGATTTACCTATTTGGTTAGGTTTATTCTATGGTATCTTATTGGTTTTGGTGCTATTGTAAATGGAATTGATTCTCTAATTTCTCTTTCTGCAGTTACATCATTAGTGTATAAGAAAGCTACTGATTTCTGTGCATTGATTTTTATCCTGCCACATTACTGAATTGATATATGAGTTCTAATAATTTTGGGGGGAAGTCTTTTGGGTTTTCAACATAAACTATCATGTCATCTGTGGAAAGAGAGTTTGATTTCTTCTTTGCCAATTCGAGTACATTTTATTTATTTTTGTTGTCTGATTGCTGTTTCTAGGACTTCTAGTACTATGTTGAACAATAGTGGCGAGAGTGGGAATCCTTGACATGTTCCTGATCTTAAGAGAAAGACTCTCAGCTTTTCCCCATTGAGGATGTTATTCGCTGTGGGTTTTTCATAGATGGATTTTATGAAATTGAGGAATGTTCCCTCTATCCCTACACTTTGAAGATTTTTAATCAGAAAGGATGCTGTATTTTGTCAAATGTTTTTTCTGCATCAATTGAGAGGACTATGTGGTTCTTCTCGCTCCTATTATTAATGTGTTTTATCACATTGACTGATTTGTGAACATTGAACCACCCTTGCATTCCAGGGATAAATCCCACTTTGTCATGGTGGATGATCCTTTTATTAATTTACTGCTCGATCCTATTAGCTAGGATTTTGTTGAGAATTTTGGCATCCATATTCATCAGGGATATTGGAATTTAATTCTCATTTTTGATTGGGTCTTGGCCTGGTTTTGGGATCAGGGTAATGCTGGCCTCATAGAATGAGTCTGGAAGCTTTCTTTCTGTTTCTATTTTTTGAAACAGCTTCAGGAGAATAGGTATTATTTCTTCTTTGAATGTTTGGTAGAATTCCCCAGGGAATCCATCAGGCCCCGGACTCTTGTTTTTTTGAAGGTTTTTGATGACTGCTTCAAAGTCGTTACTGGTTACTGGTCTGTTCAGGTTATCAATTTCTTCCTGTTTCAGTCTTGGTAGTTTATAGGTTTCCACGAAGGCCTCCATTTCGTCCAGGTTTCTTAATTTATTAGCATACAGTTGTTGATAGTGATTTCTGATAATTGTTTCTATTTCCTTGGTGATAGTTGTGATCTCTCCCCTTTCATTCATATTTTTATTAATTTGGGTCCTTTCTCTTTTCTTTTGGATAAGTCTGGTCAGTGGTTTATCGATCTCATTAATTCTTCCAAAGAACCAGCTTCTAGTTTTGTTGATGTGTTCTACTGTATTTCTGGTTTCTAATTGATTGATCTCTTCTCTAATCTTAATTTCCCTTCTCGTGTGTGGGTTAGGCTTAATTTGTTGTTAATTTTCCGGTTCTTTAAGGTGTAAGGATAGTGCGTATTCAGGATTTTTCTATCTTTTTGAGTGAGGGTTGGATGGCTATGTATTTCCCCCTTAGGACCGACTTTGCCGTCTCTTAGGTTTTGGACTGATGTAGTTTCATTCTCATTGGTTTCCATGAATTGTTTAATGTTTTCTTTGATTTCCTGGTTGACCCAAACATTCTTGAGCAGGGCAGTCTTTAGCTTCCAAGTGTTTGAGTTTCTTCCAAACTTTTTCCTGTGATTGATTTCCAGTTTCAAAGAACTGTGGTCTGAGAATATGCAGGGAATAATCTGAATCTTTTGGTGTCGGTTGAGACCTGATTTGTGATCCAGTATGTGCTCTATTCTGGAGAAAGTTCCATGTGTGCTCGAGAAGAATGAGTATTCTATTGTTTTAGGGTGGAATGTTTTGTGTATATCAATGAGTTCTATCTGGTCCAGTGTGTCATTCACAGCTCTTGTTTCTTTGTTGATCTTCTGCTTAGATGATCTATCACTGAGAGTGGAGTCTTCTACTATTAAAGTATTATTATCATTTGATTCTTTATTTTGGTTAACAGTTGGCTTATGTAGTTGGCTGCTCCCATGTTGGAGGCAGAAATATTTACAGTTGTTAGATCTTCTTGTTAGATAAACCCTTTAAGAATGATATGGTGTCCTTCTGTTTCTCTAACTAGTGTTTAGTTTAAAATCTAATTTGTCTGATATGAGAATTGCTACCCCAGCTTTTTTTTGAGGTCCCTTAGCATGAAAGATGTTTCTCCACACCCTCACTCTCAGTCTGGATGTATCTTTAGGTTCAAAATGAGTCTCTTGTAGACAGCATATGGATGGGTCCTGTCTTTTTATCCGATCTGCAAGTCTGTGCCATTTTATGGGAGCATTTAATCCATTCACATTGAGAATCATTATTGAAGGATATGATTTTATTGTCATCATGTTGCCTGTGAAGTCTTTGTTTCTATAGATTGTCTCTGTAAATTTCTGTTCTATATCACTCTTGGGGTCTTTCTCATTTTATAGAAACCCCTCAATATTTATTGCAGGGCGGGCTTAGTGGGCACATTTTCTTTCTGTTTCTGCTCTTCCTGGAAGCTCTTCATCTCTCCATCCATTCTAAATGACAGCTTTGCCGGATAAAGTATTCTTGGCTGCATGTTCTTCTCATTTAGTACCCTGAATATGTCTTGCCAGGCTTTTCTGGCTTGCCAGGTCTCTTGGATAGGTCTGATGTTATTCTGATGTTCCTCCCTCTGTACGTAAGGAATCTCTCCTCCCTAACTGCCTTAAGATGGTTTCCTTGGTTCTAAGATTTGCAAGTTTTACTATTACATGTCGGGGTGTTGGCCTCTTTTCCTTGATCTTGGGAAGGGTCCTCTCTGCCTCTAAGCCATGAATGTTTGTTTCATTCCCCAGATTAGGGAAGTTCTCAGCTACAATTTCCTCAAATATATCTTCTAGTCCTCTCTGTCTCTTCACCTCCTCAGGGATCCCAATAATTCTGACCTTGGAATGTTTCATGGTGTCATTTATTTCTTTAATTCTGTTTTCATGGATTTTAAGCTGTTTGTTCCAGGCCTCCTCCTATTCCTTCTTTTCTATCAGTTTGTCTTCTAGATCACTAATTCTTTCTTCTGCCTCATTTACCCTAGCTGTTAGAGTATCTAGATTAGATTGGATCTCATTGATAGCATTTTTAAGTTCTGCCAGATCAGCTCTCATTTCTGCCCTTAGAGACTCTATGTTGCCATTAATAGTTTTCTCCATTCTAGCTATTGTCTTCATAACTGTTACCCTGAATTCTATTTTCAACATCTTGCTTATATCCATATCCATTTGTTATGTGGCATAGGTCACAGTCTCTGAGTCTTTCCTATTTTGGGGGTTTCCTCCTCCTAGTCATTCTATTGAGGTGTGGTTGATGGAATGTATAGAGTCCAAACTATTGACCACAACCCAAACAAAATGCACATGTTTTATTTGGACCTTACGGTTGTTGGTCTCTTGTTCTTCCAGCCTGTCTTCTGGAGGAGGGCCCTGCCACGCTGTTACTCAGACAACCCTGTTTGGGCAGAATTGCTCTGCCCCCTGTCAGGGGGGATAGGCTCAGTGAAAACCGGTTTGGGGGGGCTTTTGTTCTCTGGAGGCTTTCCTTGGCAGCTTTCTGCATCTCTTCCCAGAGTCAGAACAGAAGTTACTGTTTCCAAACCTCTGTCTCAGAGCAGAGAGATTGCCGTCTGTTCTTCAGTGAGCTCTCCAGGCCATACTGTCTCCTTTTCTCTCTGTGCTGCTAAAACCACAGCATCCTGGGTTGTGCACCACACAGCAGCACTCCCACCCCTTGCTTCCAGGTCCAGGCATGTCTCTGCCCTTTTTGCTTCTAAAACCACCAGCTCCTCCAGTTTTCACATGCACTCTCACAGTTCCATGTTTCAGTCTGGGGGCTTAACCCTAAAGTCCTTTGCTCACCACTACCTGTCTGCAAGTCTGTGCCTGGTCCCCAGCATGACGCTTTTGTGCTCCAGTGGTGCAGGATCCCAGAAGCTCCCTCCCCTTTCCATTTATCTTCTGATATCTGCATACAGAATCAGGGCTCCCCACTTCTTACCTCAATACCAACCGCCGGGGATATTCTGTTTGTAGAGATCCAGATATATCTTCTTACATCTCAGGCTGATTTCATGGGTGTTCAGAGTGGTCTGGTACATACTCAGCTCAATTCAGGAAACCGGTTGAAATAGGGTCCCCTGCTCCTATGCCATCTTTACCTTCTTTTGTCTATTTAAAAATATATATTTATTTTTTTGACAGAGAGAGAGATAGGAACACAAGCAAGGGAGTGGGAGAGGGAGTAGCAAGCTTCCTGCCGAGCATGGAGACTGAGGTGGGACTCAATCCCAGGACCCTGGGATCATGACCTGAGCCAAAGCAGATGCTTAATGACTGAGCCACCCAGACGCCGTCCTTTAGTCTTTAATGAGTGTTATCAAGAGAGAAATATCATCTGTCAGACCTTCTCTATATTCCAAGGTTTTTCCAAAACTTTCTTTATATATGCAGACTCCACACTTCTTGTTTTTTTTTGTTTTTGTTTTTGTAGGAAGTAAGATGTTATGCCTTCTATTGAACTTGCAAAGTGAGATAGTTCCTGGAAACCTCTCGTTTCCTTTCCCAATTGTGGTGCTGAATGCCCAGGTTTATGTGCTTCATCCTAATCCCACAGAATTGGGTCATCTTTCTGTACATACTAACTTGCTGTCTTCCAAAAGTCTCTCATTTTGCCCTCTGAGACATACACAGGGAAGTTGGCCATAAGGCAGGATGTGTGTATGGGGATGAGATGGGCAGAACATAGACGGTGCCCATGGGCCACTTGAAGGATGTACATGTGAGAAGTACCAACTGATTCATGTGTGTGTTTCATGGTGGAGTCTTTGAAGTGGTTAATAGGGTCTATCTTCTGTTGATGCATTCTGAGCCTTTCTAACTCTTTTTTTCAGCCTTTCCCAGTGGCTCATTTCTGGAAATCACTGCAGTATTCAAATGGGGTGAGATATGGGTTTCTTTGGCAGATTCTCACATATGGGTACTTATTCACATTCTCTAACCTCGGAGATCTCTCTTGACAGTCATCTATGTTGTCATGGGGAAGCAGTGACATGGATAAATTGAAACTGCTCCTTTTTCCCTCTTCCATGCATGCAATCTTGGATATTTTGCTCTAACGGTGTGCTTGAATTTCTCTACTGGATTCCTGTGATCCAACAAAGGCATTTTTGTCTACAGGTTATAGTCAAATTTTGTGTTCTTTGTGGGTAAAATGATAAAAAAAAAACTCTTATTCCATGATTTGTTAACATCACTCAAATTACACAAGTCTTAAAAATAAATTGTGTATAATAGCCAAGAGATAAGTGGGAAGAATGACATTTTACTTACTTAACTACTGTACAATATACACTGGTTAATTCTGAATTGAGAATCATTTAGATTTCTCTGAAGAATCATGAGTTTAGTTATGAAATAAACATTTTTCAATTGTGACTGTATTGTATATGCTTTTGGAAAATATGATAAGTTAAAATAAGTATAAAAAAGCATAGTAAGATCTCATTTATGTTGATGTATATATTTTTTACATTTGTAAACACATAGGAAAATGCAAAAAATAATAAATACAGGAAAAAATCTGATATTTTTCCCCAAGGGATAGAAAACAGGAGTGGAGATGAAAAAGGAAATTGAAGTTTCTCTATTATCTTATATCCTATCTATTTTATATGGTGTTAGGAATGGTATCCTGCTTATGACAAATATTTTTAAAAAATCAATATAAGTAAGCATGTGAGCACTGGGTGTTATACACAACTGATGAATCACTGAACCCTACATCAGAAACTGATGATGTAGTATATGTTGGCTAACTGAATTTAAATTTTAAAAAACATAAAAAATATTAAAAAATCAAAGTAAGTAGCAAAATAAAAAGACACAGCTAATCACTTTTGTTCAGATATGAGATTATAAATTAAAATCAATCCATTACCTGACAATGTAAAGTTTCACAAAAGTTTTTAACAGTTTTGTTATTAATTAGGTCTCATGGCAGGTATCCCTACTGGGTTAAAAAAAAAAAAAAAATCCCAATGTGGACTTAATTCTTCACACTTCCATTTTCATGTCATTTGTGATGATAACATGAGACAGCATCAAAACTCATGGTTAATGCAGGTGATTAGCTCTCATTCTAATTAGTCAATTGTAAACATGCACAAAAATGCAAGACCCATGTAAGTACACTTTGAACCTGTGCTTGCCAGATGGAGAGCAGACTGCCTGCCATTCAGCAACACACTGGAAACAAGAGCAATAGCAGTGTTTAAAAAGGAATTTTTATCCTATTGGACAAAAGGTCCAGCTTTTCAACTTTTCTTCCTATGTGAGAATGTGTCCTTTATTAGCCTAACTTTTATTGTTAAGTTTCACAGTGTTTTAAATAACTGACTCTCTCCTAAAATTAGGGAAACTCGATTTGCATTAGGTAAGAGAATTTCTTCCAAACCTCTATGCATCTTCTGTAACATTCCGAGTGTTATTCCAGTGCTCTTGATATGTTTAAGCATGTAAATTTACTTCACCTTCTTGCATTCCACTTCCCTTTAGGAAAATAAGGTATTTTAATTTTGATTAATTTTAAAATAGGTATTTTAATTTTGATTATTAGTTGCATAGTAGGCATGTGTCCTTATTGAAGGAAAATAACTAAATCATAATAAATAATACATAAATACTTCCAGGATTTTATTGGCTTTTAAAATAAAGTTCACATATCTTCTTAAAGCATTTATATAAATGTTAGTGATTATATTATAACCTTGATTCCATTGAAGTTGTACATTTTTATCATATCATTGTCACAAAAAAAAAATACAAAGACAATTTTTAGTTCTACCCATCTCTTCCCTCCCATTTACCTATGTTATAATAGGATAGAGAAAAGTAGAGGAAGAAATAATCTCCCAGTTATTCATAGTAAGTCTTCAAATCATAAAAGAGACTTTTAACTATGGAAAACAAACTGAGGGTTGCTGGAAGGGAGGTGGGTGAGGGGATGTGCTTAATGGGTCATGGGTATTAAGGAGAGCAATTGTTGGGTAAGCACTGGGCATTGTATGTAAGTGAAGAATCATTAAATTCTACTCCAGAAACTAATATTACACTATGTATTAACTAACTAGAATTTAAATAAAAACTTGAAACATTAAAAAACAAAAATACCAAGAACACAGTTCACATTGAACTAAATCAAATTTCTGAGAATAGGTAAACAAATTACTCTATTTTATTCCAAATTTCCCTGCTACTTTTTAACCTATTCCAGCAAAGTAAAATGAATATGTGAGGTAGTATTGGTCTGTTTTATGCATAAATTTTAGCCTATTACAAGAAAAAATATTCTAATCTGCTTTAATGATGATCTTAATATATTTTTTCTACATGCATTGAAGAAATTATAGTTTACAAGATATGCTTTACCCCAGGAATAACTTCACAATCAGTGAATACCAGAACCAATGAAAAGAGACAGATTCTGAAGATTCAAGAAAATTTTTCTTATGTTTCAAAAAAAAAAATCATCATGCCTGAGAAATTAACCAATGTGACCCTAATAACAACATTCTTGCTCATGGGATTCCCTGAGGATCAGGTGCTACAGAGACTTTATGCTGCGTTCTTCTCCCTGGTTTACCTGGCAGCGCTGATGGGGAACCTCCTCATTATCACCCTCACCACCATTGACCAGCATCTCCAAACCCCCATGTACTTCTTCCTGAAGAATTTGTCTTTGATTGATATCTGTTACATCTCTGTCACTGTCCCCAAATCCGTCATGAACTCTCTGACCAACAGCCATTCCATCTCCTTCATGGAATGTGCCTCACAGGTTTTCCTTGTTGTTTTCTTTGCTGGCACAGAGTTTGCCCTCCTTCTGGTGATGTCCTATGATCGCTATGCAGCCATCTGCTGTCCTCTGCACTATGAGGCCATCATGAATAGAGGTGCCTGTGTGCAGATGGTGACAGCATCATGGTTCAGTGGGGGTGTCTATGGATCCATCCATGTAGCAGGCACATTTTCTGTCCATTTCTGTGGTTCCAACATAGTGCATCAATTCTTCTGTGACATTCCATCATTGCTCACGCTTGCTTGTTCTGGGGAGCAGATTCTAGAATATGTGTTTATTATTGTTAGTTTTTGTTTTGCTTTTGTATGTTTTACTTTCATGGTTGCTTCCTATGCTTATGTTGTGTCCACTGTCCTAAGAATCCCATCTTCACAAGGCAGGTTTAAAGCCTTCTCCACCTGCATGCCCCATCTCACTGTGGTAACCTTGTTCCTCTCTTCTGGATATATTGCATATTTAGGTTTAAACTCAAAATCCCCATCATCACTGAACCTCTTTATGCATGTGTTATATTCTCTGTTACCTCCCAGCCTGAATCCTGTTATTTACAGCCTGAGAAACAGGGATATGAAGGTGGCCCTTGGAAAAATTTTTGGTGAAAAAATGACACCAACTATATAAGTATTCATAATATCAATGACTCTGATATCTACTAATGGGCATCAAGTTTTTGGTTTATACAAGTAATTTGATAATCACAGGTAAAATAGTTTCAAATACAAATGCACATAATTTCAAAGTATTTTGTCTGTACAAATTGCTGTGTTGTTATTAGATACCTATTGTATCCTTGGTGCTGCTCCATAGGATGCTACATTTATATGGCGAGACGGGTCTGAATGTAGTGGAGTGTCTTGCATATACAAATGCTATCCACTCACTCATTCATCCTCTCCCTGGGATAATCCCTTCTCCAAAGTACCAGTCACATACTGGTGAGGGAATCGCCCACATCCTGATAAAGTGCTGTGCAGGCTGAGTATGAAGATACCTTGGAAATAGGTTTCCTGATGGCAGAGTTTAACTACCATGGAGAAAGCCAGCAGCTCTGGATCAACAAAATCTTTGTTGATGTCTTTTGATCATGTTCTATTTAAGACAAAAATGCTTTGACAATCTGTGAAGCTTTCACTTGATCTGTATATCTGACAAAAAATCTAGGTTGGTAATTCAGGCCCTCACTTTCTTTAGAGCTCTGAAACAATTAAATGTCCTAAAAAACAGTGAAGGTAGGATAGGCATTGTGGGTGCTGAAGAATTGTCAACAAGTCTGCTCAAAATCAATTGTAATTTTCCTAGCCTCATATTTGTCACATAGTACTGGAGACATGTTTCTTTTTAATATGATGTTAAGCATCATTAAAAACACTATTTGTAAAGTTTATCCACAGAAAAAGATTGATTATACAACTTAGTTATAATGATGTCAAAGTATATTGTGTATCAGAATCAGATATACTGTTTGTAAAATAATTTTCCCCTTTATATAAAGATCAGATGTATCAAAATCATGGTTATAAAGACTATAAGTTTTGAATAAGCAAGATAATAGAGAGTATACACAGTCTAGGGTTTCACTATTAGTCCTATGTATACAAGGATACAAATGTCAGTCAGTCTAGAAGGAAAGCCATAGAATATGTAAATGAGAAGCTGTGACAAATTTTTTAAAGGAATGGTATGGAATATATTTGTGGACAGTTTAGACAAAATTTACGAGAGATATATGTGGAATTAACTGAACCAATTCAAAGGCTATTGCTCCAAATTGGGAACTAAATGAGTCAGTTACAATAAGAATAGATGGTGATTTGGATAAAATTCCAAATATTAAATGATAATGTTGGGCAAGAAATAATCAAATTCCTAAAAAAATGCTAATATATGCATGATCATGCTATTTATTTTTTTAAGATTTTTATTTATTTATTTGTCAGAGAAAGAGAGAGAACACAAGCAGGGGCAACAGTAAGCATAGGGAGAAGAAGCCTCCCTGCTGAGCAAGGAGGCTGAAGCGGGACTGGATCCCAGGTCCCTGGGATTGTGACCTGAGCTGAAGGCAGACGCTTAACCGACTGAGTCACCCAGGCGTCCCTGATCATGCTATTTATAAAATAAATTTATACTAATGTATAAAATAATTGTATAAATTTAAACAAAATCATATTCTTAAATACAGTAGCATGCATCAAATGAAGTAAATACACTTGCATACAGAATTTATATCATTAATGAAAAAGAGAAAGCATAAATATAAGAAGAATAGTAAAGTAAGCTTGATTCATCATGAAAAAATCAATCTTATTAGGTGTCTAAAATATACCAGATCACTTGGTTCAAATTTCAGACTGAATACAACTAAACAGAATTCCTTTAAATATTTTCTGATATATTTGGTCAAATTTTTTTTAAGATAGAATTCTTTTTGGACTTACTGTGCTAATAATTCTTTCTTTTCTCTTTCACAGAAATAAACGTTGGTTTTATTGTAGGCTGTGCTTTTTGTCATAAAGTTGATCATTTTTGTTTGAAAATATTATTTTAAACAGAGAGTTTTATTATTTCCTTTTTCTATTGTGAAAGCATCTTGTAGTTTGGGTGCACAAAACTTGGTATTATTATTTACTTTGTCAAAGAATTGTGCTGTTTAGTTTTTACTTTTTTAATGTGAACAAGCATATACTAATTTGTTTACAATATACAAAGACACACACAAGATTTCCTCATCCTCTGCTAAAATGTAACTATATTGGCTTTTTTCCAATTTATTGAGATATAATTATAAATAGCATTGTATAAGTTTAGGGTGTGCAACATATTGATTTAAAATTGTAATTATATATTAAATATTCATTAAATTAAAATTAAAATTATATATTGTGATATGATTACTAAGATGGATTTAGCTAGCACTTCACATCACATAATTACTATTATTTGACATGATAGAAATATAAAGGAACTACTTCCTTAAATTGCAAGATAAACATACAGTACTGTTAAATTTACACAAAATACTGAGCATTAGATCAAAAGAGATAGGAACTGTGGGTGAGGATGTGAAAAATAGAGAACATATGTACACTGTTGGGATATTAATTAGTACAGCTACAATAAAAATCACTTTCCAGGAGTCAGCGTTTGGAGGATCCCTCCACCTTCTGTTTATCTTCCAATATCTGTCCACAGATTCACAACTCTATGCATCCTACCTTGCAAAAAGCAGTCACTTTTCTGCTTGTAGAGTTCCAGATATATATTCTTACATCTCAGGCTGATTTTGTGATGTTCAAATGGTTTGAGAGATATCCAGTTCAAATTCCTTGTTTAACGCAGGAAACAACACTAACTCCACCTTGGTGGTGTCTCAGATCTAGATCTTCAATTTTGAGAAGATTTTGTCTCAATACATTAATCTACTGATATAAAATGTGGGATTGGTTTTTCAATTTTTTAAATATTCAGTTATAAGGATTATTTGACAGCATTAACATTTTAACATTTCCAACCTTATAAATTTTGAATCTCTAACTTTTCAAGACAGTTTTTTTCCATGAAGAGCAGATTGATGCATACACATTTGAGCAATCATTACTTTTTTTGAGACTGAATATACAAACAGACAATGGCCAGATCATAGATGACAAAAGAACTCTGACACCCAACCTTTGAATGAACCTGCCAAAGAAGTCAAATCACAACCCCTGTAGCAATCAGCACAAAGCAGTCAGAACTTGGTCAGTAATTGCCAGTTTCCAAACTGTTATTCCTATGTTCAACTCAGAACCAACTAGAGAAAGTCCAACATGCTTCCCAGACCAATTACATAGAATGCATCCCTTCTAGTTAGTCACGTCCAGCTTGCCATGTCAACAACTTCTGATCAGGGCACACCTGTGCCTTCCTACCTTCTCTTTCCTTCCTTCTCTTGTCCCTTCCTTTAATTCTGAGTGTCCCTTTCCTCCCCAACCCTCCCCATTCCTTCTCTCCTCTTCTTATACATGCAAAAACATTTCACTCTTTTATTACACCCTTTGTGATATCTTCACAGGTTTATTGCAACAATATTAACAATAGCCAAGATATAGAAGCAACACAAGTGTCCATCAATACATTAATGGATAAAGAAGTTATATATATCTGTTTTTCACCTCCCATCCACCTGATTTTAAAAATCTGGGTTTTATTTTTTGTTTGTCTACCTTCTTGGTTTCTCTCTTTTCGTCTTTTTTTTTTTCATTCAATTAGACAAAGTACAGTACATCATTAGTTTTTGATATAATATTCAATATTCATTAGTTGAATATAACACCCAGTGCTCATCATATCACGTGCCCTCCTTATTTCCCATCACCGAGTTACCCCATTCCCCCACCCACCTCGCTTTCCGCAACCCTCAGTATGTTTCCCAGAGTCAAGAGTCTCATGTGGTTTGTTTCCCTCAATCATTTCTTCCCATTCAGTTCTCCCCTCCCTCCTCCTATTGTCCTCTGCACTATTCCTTATGTTCCACATATGAATGAAACCATATGTTTGTTTGGTTTTTTAAGTTCTTCTATGAGTGAAATCATAGGGTATCTGTCTAACTTATTTCAGTTAATATTATAATCTGTAGGTCCATATATGTTGCTGCAAATGGAACAATCTCATTCTTTTTTTTATGTCTGTGTAATATAGAGAGTCTGCTTTATCTAGACCTGAAGCACATTTGTCACATAATAGCTAGGCATTGTCACAAAAATACACAAATAGATCAGTTCAACAGTATAGAGAGCCCAGAAATAAACTCATGCTTATATGTTTAAGTGATCAATCTAAGAGAATGGAGGGAAGAATATACAGTGGGAAAAAATACAGTCTCTTCAATAGTGGTGCTAGGAAACCTGGACACCTACATGCAAAAGAAAGAAGGAAAGCAAGAAAGCAAGAAAGAAAGGAAAGGAAAGGAAAGGAAAGGAAAGGAAAGGAAAGGAAAGGAAAGGAAAAAGGAATACAACAGGACCATTATCATAAATAGTGCTGCAATAAATGTAGTAGTCCACATATCTATTCAAATTACTGTTTTTGTTTTCTTTGGTAGATAACAATAGTGAAATTACTGGATCATAGGAATTCTTTATTTTAATTTTTTGAGAAGCCTCCATATTGTTGTCTACAGTGGCTGCACCAATTTTGTACTCCCATCTGCTTTTTTAAAAGTCTATATATGTATGTGTGTGTATGTGTGTCTATATATTGCCATGTAGACACTTGTGCAAACGGATGGACCTAGAGGGTATCATGGTAAGTAGAATAAGTCAGACAAAGACAAATGCCATGTGATTTCTCTTATCTGTGTAATTTTAAAACAGAAAAAATGAACAAACAAACAAAAAAGCATAAACAGACCCATAAATACAGAAACCCAACTAATGGTTTTCAGAGAGGAGGTGCAGATGAGCAAAATGGGTGCTGAGTAGTGGGAGATATAGGCCCCAGGTATGGCATGAAGAAATCATGGGGATAAAAACTACAGCATAGGGTATATAGTCAATAGTATTGTTATATTGTATAATGACAAATGGTTGCTACACTTGTGGTGAGTATATCATAACATATAGACTTGTGGAATCACCTTAAACTAATGCAACATTGTGTGCTAAGTATTAAAAAAAAAAAAGTAAAGAAAGGGAGCAGTTGGGTGGCTCAGTTGGTTGTCTGCCTTTGACTCAGGTCATGATCCAGGGTCATGGGATTGAGTCCCACATCAGGCTCCCTGCTCAGGGGGAGCCTACTTTTCCTTCTTCCTCTGATATTCCCCTTACTTGTGCTCTCTGGCTCTATCTCTCCTTCCAATAAATAAATAAAATCTTAAAAAGGAAAATAAGAAAAGTGTCTCTGTCTCCCATTCTCTGTGGGAGCACAGAATATTGACTCTGATAATTGCCAACAAACATACACAATCGGCTTACGGTTAACACCATGTAACAGAATTCAAATGACCAACCTTTTATACCTTTTCGATTCTCTGACACTACTGAACCCAAACACTCTCCACTCCCTTGTTCTCTTTTTAAAACTCCACATCCCTTCCAGAGAAATCAGAAGAGAGCTCAGCATTATCCCTACAGACTCTAGTTATTGAATAAAATGTTTTCAAATGTTAACTAAAGTCCAGCGGTGGTTATCTTTGACACTATTTATTTACACTTTCTTTAATCACTTTAACCACTGTATTGACATTATCAGCCTACAGACTCTTCACATGTGTAATTGATTATATGTCTGATTCTTTCATGTCTTTCAGCATGATTTAAAATGGTATAGTCTTTTCAGTTTTAACATATTTGGGTTCATTGTTAATACATACATAATTGGGACACCTAGGTGGCTCAGTCAGTTAAGTATCTGACTCTTGATTTTTGCTCAGGTCATATCAGGGGTCCTGAGATCGAGCCTCATGTCAATATCTGAGCTCATTGGGACATCTGCTTGGGGAGTCTTTCTCCCTCTCCATCTCCCTCTGACCCTCCCCCAACCATTCTCTATCTTTCTCAAAATAAATAAATAAATAAATCTTTAAAAACTACATACACAAAATGTTGTCTTTTGATATTCATGTGGTGATATATCTATCTATCTATCATCTATCTTTCTATCTATCTATCTATCTATCTATCATCTATCTATCTTTCTCTCTATATATATATATCTTTCTCTATATATCTTTCTATATAAAAAAAATATATATATATATATATATATATATATTATATAACCTGGGGTTTTTTATATGGACAATAATGCAAGAATTGGTGCGCCTGGGTGGCTCAGTCATTAGGCATCTGCTTTTGGCTCAGGTCGTGATCCCGGGGACCTGGGATCGAGCCCTACATTGGGCTCCCTGCTCTGCGAGAAGCCTGCTTCTCCCTCTCCCACTCCCCCTGCTTGTGTTCCCTCTCTCGTTGTGTCTCTCTCTGTCAAATAAATAAAAAAAAATCTTTAAAAAAATAATGCAAGAAGAAAAATTTTATTTTTTTCTTGTATACACTGTATCCGTTTATTTATTTTAGTTATCTTATTGCTAGAACATTCAGTATTTTGTTGAATAAGAATGATGAAAATTGGCATTCTTGACTTGTTCCCTCTCAGGGATTAATGTATTGAGTCTTTATTTGTTGAGATCATTATCAGGGCCTATGACCCTGGGCTGCTAGATCATTATCATCTGGTGCACATGCTGGTAGGGCCTGATTAAGCCCCAAACATGGATACAGAAGGCAGAATGCCAAAATTGTGAGAATAATACTTAAAATCCTATATGGTCCATTCACAAAATGGAAAAAAAATGCAAATAGTATCTGATCTTGCAAAAGGCAACTCTAGAATCTTTCCTGGCTGATCTGATTATTCAAAATTGTGAAACGAGAAGGATGAATCTTTAGTGGACTTTGAAATCCAACTGGAAGCTCGCTTCCTATGGCATTCTGTGTTACACACAATAAATGAGATTGCCCAACCTGCTTCAGCTGCCCTGTTTGTAAATGTATTATCTCCTGAGATTAGTGGATCAGTAAAAATGCAGAAAATAGGATGGGAAGCAACTAGTCTGATGGAACACATAACCATAGCTGAGTACTTGGAAAGAACTTTCAAACAAGACCACAAACAAATCCAAAAGCTATTGCCATTAGAGCTATAGTAGTTCCATGGCAGGCACCTACATCAAGACCAGGGCCACCCACATCACAGTCTCCTATGAGTTCATCAACAAAATGCTGTCCAAGGGATGAACATGCCATTTGTAATCAACCAGGCCACTGGAAAAGATTATCCTCCAAGGTTTTATGTAAGTCCTGCACCATCAACTCAAGTGTCCCCATATCTATTCCTTTGGGCTGTTCCCAGAATTAACAGGACTCCAAAGCATTCTCCAGTTATTTGCTCCTACAGCCAAGTAGAAACTACAATTAAAATGAATGGGGTGTGATGTACTATATGTTCACTCATTTAATTTAAATTAAAAAAAATAAAAAATGGGAAATCCCGCTAAAGTCTTACAGGTACCAGAGGTTTTCTCTCTACTTGAATCCACATTGTAAGACGAAAGTGCCCTTGCAGTTAAAAACAAAATCTATCTTACCAGTACCAATAATTCTGGGACATTTCACAGAAAAAAAAAAATCATTTTTGCTACATACCATAGGCCCAGTCAATGTTTTAGGTAGAAATCAGTTCTCTAAATTTATTTTTTTTTTTAAAGATTTCATTTATTTATTTGAGAGAGAGAGAATGAGAGAGAGAGAGCACGAGAGTGGGGAGGGTCAGAGGGAGAAGCAGACTCCCTGCCGAGCAGGGAGCCCGATGCGGGACTCGATCCAGGGACTCCAGGATCATGACCTGAGCCGAAGGCAGTCGCTTAACCAACTGAGCCACCCAGGCGCCCCAGTTCTCTAAATTTAAAGGGTTAATATATTTTGCCTCCAGTGGAGACCTCACCTTAAAATTACCTGATTAACTTGAACCTGATCTTTTATACTCCTTATGATCTACTCTTGATATAGAAGAGGGATGATAATGACCAGAGTCCCCTAATATAATTAAGAACCCCAAAATCTATGCTCTACTGCTAATATTGGCATTGGGAGGATGAAAAAAAATTGTAGAGCCTATAACAATTCAGAGAGACACAACTAAACCTCTTCATCAATTGCTTAAGTAACCATTAAAGCCTAAAGCCACAGAAGACCTTACACCGAAAGTAAAAGACCTAATTATCCAGGGACTAATCATTCCCTTTACCAAATCCAGTAACATACTGATTTCACTGGTTCAAAAACTTAATGGCAGAAATGGTGATTTTTCCTGGACTTGTAGAGTTATTAACAGATAATGATTTCCTGTTTCCAAGTTGTTCCAAATCCAAACATGCTTTTGTCAAACGTTCAACCAGACACAAAATGGATCACTGCTGTAAACTTAAGTTCAGCTTTCTTCAGCACCTCTGTACATCCCAAGAGCCAATATGTACATATATTCACTTGAGAAAATCAACAATATACCTGGACAGTCATGTCGCAAAGTTCACTGAAGTCCCTTCTTATTTCTTCCAAGTATTCCACCAAGATTTAGCCACCCTCCAGTATCCTGGAAAATCAACACTTTTACAATATGTGGGTAACATCCTGCTGTAATCAGTTACTAAAAAAGGCATTCATAAAAAGATTCCATTCATTTGCTGCAGCAGTTAAGTTAAAAAGGACATAAAGTCCCTAAAGAACTATTCCAACTATGTCTAGATACTGTTATCACTTAGGTTATAATCTAAGCACTGAAGGAATCCACTTACCTCCAGAAAGAATTATGGGGATCCAAGAATTCACTAGGCCCCCAACTAAATGACAGTTTTGTGGATTCTTAGGCCTGGCTGGATGTTGCAGACTATGGAGTATTCGACTATTTCCTAGTTTTTCTCTATTGCCATCCCCATTCAATGTACTTATTAATATTTCAGTCCCTGGATACCTTCCTTGGGAAAATAAACACAAGCAGACCTTATAAGACTAAAACAAGCACTGCAAGAACTGCCTGCTCTAGGGCTAGCTAACTATTCTACCTATCAACTTATTTGAGCAAGAAAGAGATAATCAAGCACTGAATGTGCTTACACAAGAAAAAGGAAATAAATATAGGTCTACTGCTTATTATAGCACACAATTTAATTCAGTTGACTGACCCCATTGCTTTAAGGCTATAGCTTTAGTGACAAAATTAGTAGCAGCTTTCACAGATTTAACCCAAGGAAATGAGTTTTATTACAAACTTGACATAATGTCCTAAGTCTTCTGAAAGCTGAACTGACTCAACATTTCTGATAGCAGAATAAACTCTTCTGAGATTCTTCTGCTTTCACAAAAAAATTTACATATTTCACTATTCTTAATCCTGCTACCTTATTACTCTTATCTATGAAAGTCAGCCCCATAAGGGTGAGATAATAGTATTTCCTTTCACGGCACCATGCCCTGATAAGACCCCCTTTGATCTGATCTAGATCGGTTTGAAGTGTCATTAAGTAAAGATGGGGGGAAAAAAGCAACTTCTAAGCTGACTATGCTGTAACTACCCAATATTCACTACTTGGGAGGGGAATTATCCCACAATACTGAGCTAAATCAATCCAACAAAAGAACTCCATGCTCTTACCAGAACATGCCATTTATCAGAAGGACAGACTGTTGTCACCTACACTGACACCTGGTATGCATTTGGGTTGTCCACAGTATGGGGATGTTGTAGAAACAAATGGGTTTTCTTATGTCCACTAGGACCCAAGTTAGAAATGAAAACAAGTAAATGATCTCCTAACTGTTACTCTTTTACTTTGCAAAATTATTGTTAACAAAACAGATTTTCACCAAGAAGACTGAACCTGAGTATCAGGGAGATGCCCTGGCTGACTTTTATGCAAATTATTTATACAGAATCTACAAAGATTGGGCCACGTGTGGATTTTGCTTTTACCAAAATGACCCCTTGGCACCAACTTTTGCCATCAAGATGTCCTTGCAACACGGCAATAGTATTCTCTGGATTCAGAGTCATGATGTACAAACAGTGGTTTTAAATAGACAGGGCTGTGGAAATGCAATATGGCCACTTGGTTTCTGGCAAACCCCATCTTTTACTTTTTGCACTCCTTCACTCACCATAGATGATTCAAATTCTAAATAAACACTGATGGGGAGACCTCTATAAAATTGTGAAAACAGTTTACAACTAATGTCTATTTTGTTAGGACCATAATCTTTGGGAAAAAATATACTTTCATTCCCAGAGCCTCACACCTCCTTCCACTGAGAACTATGCAACCTGTAGTTGGATTTAATTCAACTGCCACTTACTATGTGTTATCCATATGTTCTTATTATTGTATTTATGCTCCTCATGTAGTTTGAAGATCTCTTCTACATCCAGCTGATGCTCTCACAGTAATAAAGCTCTTGTTAGAAAATGTGTTTTCCAGGGTGGTTGTGTGTCTGAATGTGTCTCAGAGTCTTGAGATCAAGCCCCACATTGGGCTCTTTGCTCAATGGTGAGTCTCCTTAAGCTTCTCCCCCTCTCTCTGCCCCTCCACCCATCTGTGTTCTCTTTCTATATCTCTTTTTAAAATAAATGAATATCATCTTAAAAAAAATAAATGTGTTTCCCTCTTGGGGTATACTCTCCAAGATCTCCATTGATCAGGACACACACTTGACTGAACAAATCATACTAGGCTTAATAAAAGTTTTGTAAACATCTTGGAATTTTCCCTGTTTTTATCACCCTCAATCATCAGGCAATTTCAAGAGACAAAGGATGTCTTCAAACTTAAGATATCTAAACTTGCTGAAACTACTGGACTCGCTTGGCCTAAGGCATTGTCTTTGGTCTTGCTGAATGTTCACAGTATCCCTTTTGGAAAACACAAACTCAGTCCACATGTGATCATCACCAGTAGACCAGTGTCTATTTGTATAAAAGTATCTGCTGTTCCCGATTTAACTTATGCTAATAAACCAGCTACAGTTTGTCCTTAATGTCTTATGTTAAAACCTATAATCACAGGTTAAATATGCTTTCTCATATCCCAGTTCAAAAGATCCTGTAGTCACTGCCTAGAGTGTGGTTACTAGGTATTCTGGAAATGTCATCAGAGGAAGACTGTCCTTGATATCCTGTTGGAAAGGATCTTTCCAAAGGTCCCTGACCCATGACACTGCTGCAAAACTAGAAGGTATTGAGATTTCATTAAACATTTCACAGTACACACACACACACACAAATCCACCTGACATATGGTCCTGTCCAGTGGTAGAGATTTCTGATCAAATTGATGAGGAAGAAAACCAGCTGACTTTCATGCAGATTGTTTCCAAAGAAGATGCCAATCAAGACTTCATAAAAACTATGACAGCCTTATTTCTTCTCTTTCATTCATTTAGGCTGACAATGACTTGGAAAGATGATGTCACCTCTATCTCCCAAACCATCATTAAGAGGGGAAATCTTTCAGAAAATTAGATTTGTCATCAAAAACTCATATCGATATATTATGCTAAGACCACTTGGTCCACTCTGTGGGTAGTTTTCTTTTATTCCCAATTTTGCCATAAATCCCAAACAATGGAATGGGAGCATTATAAGTCATTTTTTATTTTTTTTAAATTTTATTATGTTATGTTAGTCACCATAAAATACATCATTTCCTTTTGATGTAGTGATCCATGATTCATTGTTTTCATATAATACACAGTGCTCCATGCAGTACGTGCCCTCCTTACTACCCATCACTGGGCTAACCCATCCCACCAACCCCCTCCCCTCTAAAATCCTCAGATTGTTTCTCAGAGTCCATAGTCGCTCATGGTTCCTCTCTCGCTCCGATTTCCCCCCGTTCATTTTTCCCTTCCTTCTCCTAATGTCCTCCATGCTATTCCTTATGTTCCACAAATAAGTGAAATCATATGATAATTGACTTTCTCTGCTTGACTAATTTCACTTAGCACAATCTCCTCCAGTCCCATCCATGTTGATGTAAAAGTTGGATATTCATTCTTTCTGATGGCTGAGTAATATTCCATTGTATATATGGACCATATCTTCTTTATCCATTCATCTGTTGAAGGACCTCTCGGCTCTTTCCACAGTTTGTCTATTGTGGACATTGCTGCTATGAACGTTGGGGTGCATATGGCCCTTCTTTTCACTACATCTGTGTCTTTGTGGTAAATACCCAAGAGTGCAATTGCTGGGACATAGGGTAGCTTTATATTTAATTTTTTGAGGCACCTTCACACTGTTTTCCATGTGGCTGTAACAACTTGCATTCCCCCCAACAGTGTAAGAGGGTTCCCCTCTCTAGACAACCTCTCCAACATTTGTTGTTTCTTGTCCTATCAATTTTTGCCATTCTAACTGCTGTAACGTGGTATCTCAATTTGGTTTTGATTTGAATTTCCCTGATGGCTAATGATGATGAACATTTCTTCATGTGTCTGTTAGCCATTTGTATGTCTTCTTTGGAGAAGTGTCTGTTCATGTCTTCTGACCATTTTTTGACTTGATTATTTGTTTTTTGGGTGTTGACTTTGAGAAGTTCTTTATAGATCTTGGATACCAGTCCTTTATCTGTAATGTAATTTGCAAATATCTTCTCCTATTCTGTGGGCTGCTTCTTTGTTTTGTTGACTGTTTCCTTTGCTGTGCAGAAGATTTTCTCTTGATGAAGTCCCAAAAGTTCATTTTTGCTTTTGTTTCACTAGCTTTTGGAGATGCATCTTGAAAGAAGTTGCTGTGGCTGATGTCAAATAAGTTACTGCCCATGTTCTCCTCTAGGATTTTTTTTCTTATCAATATTTTATTTTATTATTTTTTTAAATTTTATTATGTTGGTCACCATACAATACATCATTAGTTTTTGATGTAGTGATCCACGATCCATTGTTTTCGTATAACACCCAGTGCTCCATGCAGTACATGCCCTCCTTAATACCCATCACCAGGCTAACCAATCCCCTCTCCCCCCCCTCCCCTCTAAAATCCTGTTTGTTTCTCAGGTCCATAGTCTCTCATGGTTCATCTCTCCCTCCAATTCCCCCCCACACACACATTTTTTCCTTCCTTTTCCTAATTTCCTCCATGTTATTCCTTATGTTCCACAGATAAGTGAAACCATATGATAATTGACTTTCCCTGCTTGACTTATTTCACTTAGCATAGTCTCCTCCAGTCCCATCCATGTTGATGTAAAAGTTGGGTATTCATCTTTTCTGATGGCTAAGTAATATTCCATTGTATATATGGACCACATCTTCTTTATCCATTCATCTGTTGAAGGGCATCTCGGCTCTTTCCACAGCTTGGCTATTGCGGACATTGCTGTTGTGAACACTGGGGTGCATATGGCCCTTCTTTTCACTACATTTGTGTCTTTGGGGTAAATACCCAGGGGTGCATTTGCTGGGTCATAGGGTAGCTCTATTTTTAAATTTCTGAGGAACCTGCACACTGTTTTCCAAAGTGGCTGTTCCAACTTGCATTCCCACCAACAGTGTAAGAGGGTTCCCCTTTCTCCACAACCTCTCCAAAATTTGTTGTTTCTTTCCCTGGCCATTTTTGCCATTCTAACTGGTGTAAGGTGGTATCTCAGTGTGGTTTTGATTTGAATTTCCCTGATGGCTAATGATGATGAACATTTTTTCATGTGTCTGTTAGCCATTTGTATGTCTTCTTCAGAGAAGTGTCTTTTCATATCTTCTGCCCACTTTTTGACTTGATTATTTGTTTTTTCGGTGTTGAGTTTGAGAAGTTCTTTATAGATTTTGGATACCGGCCCTTTATCTGTAGTGTCATTTGCACATATCTTCTCCCATTCTGTGGGTTGCCTCTTTGTTTTGTTGACTGTTTCCTTTGCTGTGCAGAAGGTTTTTAACTTGATGAAGTCCCAAAAGTTCATTTTTGCTTTTGTTTCACTAGCTTTTGGAGATGTATCTTGAAAGAAGTTGCTGTGGCCGATGTCAAAGAGGTTACTGCCTATGTTCTTCTCTAGGATTTTGATGGATTCCTGTCTCACCTTGAGGTCTTTCATCCACTTTGAGTTTATCTTTGTGAATGGTGTTAGAGAATGGTCGAGTTTCATTCTTCAGCAGGATCCAACAATACATTACAAGGATCATCCACTACGACCAGCTGGGATTTATCCCCGGGATGCAAGCATGGTTCAACATTCACAAATCAATCAATGTGATACAACACATTAGTAAGAGGAGGGAGAAGAACCATATGGTCCTCTCAATTGATGCAGAAAAAGCATTTGACAAAATACAGCATCCTTTCCTGATTAAAACTGTCCAGAGTATAGGGATAGAGGGAACATTCCTCAAGTTCATAAAATCCATCTATGAAAAACCCACAGCGAAAATCATCCTCAATGGGGAAAAGCTGAGAGCCTTCCCTTAAGATCAGGAACACGTCAAGGGTGCCCACTCTCACCATTGTTGTTCAACACAGTACTAGAAGTCCTAGCAACAGCAATCAGACAACAAAAAGAAATAAAAGGTATTCAAATTGGTAAAGAAGAAGTCAAACTCTCTCTTTTTGCAGACGACATGATACTTTATGTGGAAAACCCAAAAGACTCCACCTTCAAATTACTAGAACTCATACAGCAATTCAGTAATGTGGCAGGATACAAAATCAATGCACAGAAATCAGTTGCTTTCTTATACACTAACAACGCAACTGTAGAAAGAGAAATTAGAGAAACACTTCCATTTACCATAGCACCAAAAACCATAAAATACCTCGGAATAAACCTAACCAAAGAGGTAAAGGATCTATACTCTAGGAACTACAAAATAGTCATGAAAGAAATTGAAGAAGACACAAAAAGATGGACAAATATTCCATGCTCATGGATCGGAAGAATAAACATTGTTAAAATGTCTATGCTACCCAGAGCAATCTATACCTTCAATGCCATCCTGATCAAAATTCCAATGACATTTTTCAAAGTGCTGGAACAATCAATCCTAAAATTTGTATGGAATCAGAAAAGACCACAAATCGCCAAGGAAATGTTGAAAAAGAAAAACAAAGCTGGGGGCATCACATTGCCTGATTTCAAGCTATATTACAAAGCTGTGATCACCAAGACAGCATGGTCCTGGCACAAAAGCAGACATATAGACCAATGGAACAGAAGAGAGAACCCAGATATGGACCCTCAACTCTATCGTCAAATAATCTTTGACAAAGCAGGAAAAAATATGCAATGGAAAAACGACAGTCTCTTCACTAAATGGTGCTGGGGAAATTGGAGAGCCACATGCAGAAGAATGAATCTCCTCTAGGATTTTGATGGATTCCTGACTCACATTGAGGTCTTTCACCCATTTTGAGTTTATCTTTGTGTACGGTGTTAGAGAATGGTCGAGTTTCATTCTTCTAAAAGTGGCTGTCCAATTTTCCCAGCACCATTTATTGAAGAGACTGTCTTTTTTCCATTGCATATTTTTTCCTGCTTGTCGAAGATTATTTGACCATAGGGTTGAGGGTCCACATCTGGGCTCTCAGTTCTGTTACTTTGGTCTATATGTCTGTTTTTGTGCCAGTACCATGCTGTCTTGGTGATCACAGCTTTGTAATATAGCTTGAAATCGGGCAACGTGATGCCCCCAGCTTTGTTTTTCTTTTTCAACATTTCCTTGGTGATTCGGGGTCTTTTCTGATTCCATACAAATTTTAGGATTGATTGTTCCAGCACTTTGAAAAATATCATTGGAATTTTGATCGGGATGGCATTGAAGGTATAGATTGCTCTGGGTTTCATAGACATTTAACAATGTTTATTCTTCCAATGCATGGCATGTTTTTCTATCTTTTTGTGCCGTCTTCAATTTCTTTCATGAGTGTTCTGTAGTTCCTGGAGTATAGATCCTTTACCTCTTTGGTTAGGTTTATTCCGAGGTATCGTATAGGTTTTGGTGCTATTGTAAATGGAATCGTTTCTCTAATTTCTCTTTCTACAGTTGCATTGTTAGTGTATAAGAAAGTAACTGATTTCTGTGCATTGCTTTTGTATCCTGCTACATTACTGAATTGCTGGATGAGTTCTAGTAATTTGGGGGTGGAGTCTTTTGGGTTTTTCACATAAAGTATCATGTCATCTGCAAAGAGAGAGAGTTTGACTTCTTCTTTGCCAATTTGAATACATTTTATTTCCTTTGTTATCTGATTGCTGTTGCTAGGACTTCTAGTACTATGTTGAACAATAGTGGCAGGAGTGGGCATCCTTGACCTGTTCCTGATCTTAAGGGAAAGGATCTCAGCTTTTCCCCATTGAGGATGATGTTCACTGCATGTTTTTCATAGATGAATTTTATGAACTTGAGGAATTTTCCCTCTATCCCTATATTCTGAAGAGTTTTAATCAGGAAAGGATGCTGTATTTGTCAAATGCTTTTTCTGCATCAATTGAGAGGACCATATGGTTCTTCTCCCTCCTCTTATTAATGTGTTCTATCACATTGATTGATTTGCGAATGTTGAAGCAGCCTTGCATCCTGGGCATAATTCCCACTTGGTCGTGGTAGATGATCCTTTTAATGTATTTTTTGATCCTATTAGCTAGGATTTTGTTGAGAATTTTGGAATCCATATTCATCAGGGATATCAGTCTGAAATTCTTCTTTTGGATGGGGTGTTTGCCTGGTTTGGGGATTAAGGTAATGCTGGCCTCATAGAATGAGTCTGGAAGCTTTCCTTCTGTTTCTATTTTTTTGAAACAGCTTCAGGAGAATAGGTATTATTTCTTCTTTGAATGTTTGGTAGTATTCCCCAGGGAATCCATCAGGCCCTGGACTCTTGTTTTTTGGGAGGTTTTTGATCACTGCTTCAATCTCATTACTGGTTATTGGCCTATTCGGGTTGTCCATTTCTTCCTGTTTCAGTCTTGGCAGTTTATAGGTTTCCAGGAAGGCATCCGTTTCATCCAAGTTGCTCAGCTTATTGGCATATAGTTTTTGATAATAACTTCTAATAATTGTTTATATTTCCTTGGTGTTAGTTGTGATCTCTCCCCTTTCATTCATAATTTTATTAATTTGGGTCCTTTCTCTTTTCCTTTAGATAAGTCTGGTCAGTGGTTTATCGATCTTATTAATTCTTTCAAAGAACCAGCTTGTAGTTTTGTTGATCTGATCTACTGTGTTTCTGGTTTCTAATTCATTGATCTCTGCTTTAATCTTAATTATTTCTCTTCTAATGCGTGGCTTAGGCGTCGTTTGTTGCTTTTTCTCTAGTTCTTTAAGGTGTAGAGTTAGTTGGTGAATTCGGGATTTTTCTATTTCTATGAGTGAGGCTTGGATGCCCATGTATTTCCCCCTTAGGACTGCCTTTGCAGTATCCTATAGATTTTGACTGATGTGTTTTCCTTCTCATTGATTTCCATGAACTGTTTAAGTTCTTCTTTGATTTCCTGGTTGACCCAAACATTCTTGAGCAGAGTGGTCTTTAGCTTCCAAGTGTTTGAATTTCTTCTAAATTTTTTCTTGTGATTGAGTTCCAGTTTTAAAGCATTATGGTCTGAGAAAATGCAGGGAATAATCTCAATTTTTTGGTATAAGTTGAGACCTGATATTTGACCCAGTATGTGGTTTATTCTGGAGAAAGTTCCATGTGCACATGAGAAGAATGTGTACTCTGTTGTTTTAGGGTGGAATGTTCTGTATATATCTATGAGGTCCCTTGGTCAGTGTGTCATTCAAAGCTCTTGTTTCTTGGTTGATTTTCTGCCTAGATGATCTGTCTATTGTTGAGAGTGGAGTATTGAGGTCTCCTACAATTAATGTATTGTTATCAATATAACTCTTTATTTGGGTTAAAAGTTGGCTTATGTAGTTGGCTGCTCCCATGTTGGGGCATATATATTTACAACTGTTAGACCTTCTTGTTGGATAGACCCTTTAAGAATGATATAGTGTCCTTCTGTGTCTCTAACTACAGTCTTTAGGTTAAAATCTAATTTGTCTGATATAAGAATTGCTACCCCAGCTTTCTTTTGAGGTCCACTGGCATGGAATATGGATCTCCATCCCATTACTTTCAGTCTGGATGTATGTTTAGGTTCAAAATTAGTCTCTTGTAGACAGCATTTGGATGGGTCCTGTCTTTTAATCCAATCTGCAACCTTGTGCCATTTTATGGGAGCATATAAGCCATTCATGTTGAGAGTGATTATTGAAAGATATGAATTTATTGTCATCATGCTGCCTGTGAAGACCTTGTTTTTATAGAATGTCCCTATAAATTTTTTTCTATACCTCTCTTGGGGTCTTTCTACTTTTATAGAACTCCTTTAATAATTCTTGCAGGGCCAGCATAGTGGTCACATATTCTTTCAGCAGATTACCTAGCCAGGCCCCTGGCAAGGGTGGCACAATTCCACCTCTGGCAAAGGTATTTGAGAATCACTGCAACAGGCCCCTTCTCCAGAAGATCAGCAAGAACAGCCAGCTAAGACCAAGTTTACCAGTCAATGAGAACAGCAGAACTCCAGCACTAGGGGAATACAGCACATAGAATTCATGGCTTTTTTCCCCCTTGATTCTTTATTCTTTCAAAGTTATTTTTTTTAATTTATTTTCTTTTTCTATTTTTTTGGAATTTTTCTTTTTCCCTTTTTCAACCAAAATCTTATCAATCCATTTTTTAAAAATCTTTTTTTTATTTTTCATTTTTAGAGTCATATTCTACCCATTCATTGTAGTTAACCTTAGTTTTGGTATATATATATAGTTCTCTCTTTAAAATCTATCAGATTGGATACAAAAACAAGACCCATCGATATGCTGTCTGTAAGAGACTCATTTTAGACCCAAAGACACCCCCAGATTGAAAGTGAGGGGGTGGAAAACCATTTACCATGCTAATGGACACCAAAAGAAAGCTGGGGTGGCAATCCTTATATCGGACAAATTAGATTTTAAACCAAAGACTGTAATAAGAGATGAGGAAGGACACTATATCCTACTTAAAGGGTCTATCCAACAAGAAGATCTAACAATTGTAAATATCTATGCCCCTAACATGGGAGCAGTCAAGTATATAAGGTAATTAATAACAAAAGCAAAGAAACACATTGACAACAATACAATAATAGTGGGGGACTTTAACTCCTCCCTCACTGAAATGGACAGATCATCTAAGCAAAGATCAACAAGGAAATAAAGGCTTTAAATGACACACTGGACCAAATGGACTTCACAGACATATTCAGAACATTCCATCCCAAAGCAATGGAATACACATTCTTCTCTAGTGCTCATGGAACATTCTCCAGAATAGATCACATCCTAGGTCACAAATCAGGTCTCAACCAGTACCAAAAGATTGGGATCATTCCCTGCCTATTTTCAGACCACAATGCTTTGAAACTAGAACTCAATCACAAGAGGAAAGTCGGAAAGAACTGAAATATATGGAGGCTAAAGAGCATCCTACTGAAAATGAATGGGTCAACCAGGAAATTAAAGAAGAATTAAAACAGTTCATGGAAACCAATGAAAATGAAAACACAACTGTTCAAAATCTTTGGGGTGCAGCAAAGGCAGTCCTAAGAGGAATGTGTATAACAATACAAGCCTTTCTGAAGAAACAAGAAAGGTCTCAAATACACAACCTAACCCTACACCTAAAGGATCTAGAGAAAGAACAGCAAATAAAGCCTAAACCCAGCAGGGGAAGAGAAATAATAAAGATCAGAGCAGAAATCAATGAAACAGAAACCAAAAGAACAGTACAACAGATCAACGAAACTAGGAGCTGCTTCTTTGAAAGAATTAATAAGAATTATAAACCCCATGGCCAGATTTATCATAAAGAAAAGAGAAATGACCCAAATAAATAAAATCATGAATGAAAGAGGAGAGATCACAACCAACACCAAAGAAATACAAACAATTCTAAGAACATATTATGAGCAACTATATGCTAGCAAATTAAATAATCTGGAAGAAATGGATGCATTCCTAGAGATGTATCAACTACCAAAACTGAACCAGGAAGAAATAGAAAACCTGAACAGACCTATAACCAGTAAGGAAATTGAAGCAGTCATCAAAAATCTCCCAATAAACAAGAGCCCAGGGCCAGATGGCTTCCCAGGGGAATTCTACCAAACATTTAAAGAAGAACTAATGCCTATTCTTCTGAACCTGTTCCAAAAAATAGAAATGGAAGGAAAACTTCCAAACTCGTTTTATGAGGCCAGCATTACCTTGATCCCAAAACCAGACAAAGACCTCATCAACAAGGAGAATTACAGACCAATATCCCTGATGAACATGGATGCAAAAATTCTCACCAAAATACTAACCAATAGGATCCAACAGTAATTAAAAGGATTATTCACCACAACCAAGCGGGATTTATTCCTGGGCTGCAAGGTTGGTTCAACATCCATAAATTAAACAATGTGATATAATGCATTAATAAAAGAAAGAACAAGAACCATAGGGTCCTCTCAATATATGCAGAAAAAGCATTTGACAAAGTACAGCATCCTTTCTTGATTAAAACTCTTCAGAGTGTAGGGATAGAGGGTACATACCTCAATATCATAAAAGCCATCTATGAAAAACACACAGCAAATATCATTCTTCATGAGGAAAAACTGAGAGCTTTCCCCCCTAAGGTCAGGAACACGGCAGGGATGTCCACTGTCACCACTGCTTTTCAACATAGTAGTAGAAGTCCTAGCCACAGCAATCACACAAGAAAAAGAAATAAAAGGCATCTGAATCAGCAAAGAGGAAGTAAAACTCTCACTCTTTGCAGATGATATACTACTTTATGTGGAAAACCCGAAAGACTCCACCCCAAAACTGCTAGAACTCATACAGGAATTCAGTAAAGTGGCAGGATATGAAATCAATGCACAGAAATCAGTTGCATTTCTATACACCAACAAAAAGACAAAAGAAAGAGAAATTAAGGAGTTGATCCCTTTTACAATTGCACCCAAAACCTTAAAATATCTAGGAATAACTCTAACCAAAGAGGCAAAGATTTTGTACTCAGAAAACTAAAATGCTCATCAAAAATTGAGGAAGACACATAGAGACAGAAAAATGTTCCATGCTCATGGATTGGAAGAACAAATATTGTGACGATGTCAATGCTACCTAGAGCAATCTACACATTTAATGCTATCCTTATCAAAATACCATCTACTTTTTTCAAAGAAATGGAACCAATAATCCTAAAATGTGTATGGAACCAGAAAAGACCCCAAATAGCCACAGGAATGTTGAAAAAGAAAAGCAAAGCTGCGGCGTCACAATTCTGGACTTCCAGCTCTATTACAAAGCTGTGATCTTCAAGACAGTATGGTACTGGCACAAAAAGAGACACACAGACCAATGGAACAGAATAGAGAACCCAGAAATGGACCCTCAACTCTATGGTCAACTAATCTTTGACAAAGCAGGAGAAAACATGCAATGGAAAAAAGACAGTCTCTTCAATAAATGGTGCTGGGAAAATTGGACAGCCACATGCAGAAGAATGAAACTCGACCATTCTCTAACACCATACACAAAGATAAACTCAAAATGGATGAAAGACCTCAATGTGAGACAGGAATCCATCAAAATCCTAGAGGAGAACATGGGCAGTAACCTCTTTGACATCGGCCACAGCAACTTCTTTCAAGATACATCTCCAAAAGCTAGTGAAACAAAAGCAAAAATGAACTTTTGGGACTTCATCAAGATAAAAAGCTTCTGAGGTTTCTCTTGACCCTGATCTGTGCTGCCATGAGGAAGCAGTGACATGGATAAAGTGAAACTGTTCCTTTTTCCTCTTCAGTGCATTCAGTTTTGTATATTTTGCTCTAATGGTGTGCTTGAACTTTACAGGATTCCTACGATCCAACAAAGGTATTCTTATCCACAGTCTACAGATAGTTATAAAATTTGGTGTTCTTTGGCAGTAAAATTATATAAAACTCCTATTTTATGATTTGCTAACATCACTCAAATTACACAAGTCTTAAAAATAAATTGTGTATAGTAGCCAAGAGATAAGTGGGAAGAATGACATTTTACTTATTTAACTACAGTGCAATATATATTGGTTAATTTTGAATTGAGAAACACTTTGACTTTTATGAAGAATCATGAGTTTAGTTATGCAATTAATCATTTTTTATGGATTTGGATCAATTTTAAAAATTATTCATTTTTAAATTGTGAGAGAATTGTATGTGCATTTGGAAAATATGATAAGTTAAAAATAAGTAGGTAAAAAACATAGTAAGATCTCATTTATGTTGGGGCCTTGGGTGGCTCAGTCAGTTAAGCGTCTGCCTTCGGCTCAGGTCATGATCCCAGGGTCCTGGGATCGAGCCCCGCATCAGGCTCCCTGTTTGGCGGGAAGCCTGTTTCTCCCTCTCCCACTCCTCCCGCTTGTGTTCCCTCTCTTGCTGTCTCTCTCTGTCAAATAAATAAATAAAAATCTTTAATAAAAAAAATCTCATTTATGTTGATGTATATGATTTTTGCATTTGTATATTGTATAAACACTGGAAAATGCAAAAAATAAATACGGGAAAAGTCTGATATTTTTCCCCAAAGGATAGAAAACAAGAGTGGAGATGAAGAACGGAATTGAAGTTTCTTCATTATCTTATATCTTAAATATTTTATATGGTGTAAGGAATGGTATCCTGCTTATGATAAATATTTTTTTTTAAAAATCAAAATAAGTAGGCATGTGATGTGATGAGCACTGGATCTTATATGCAACTGATGAATCATTGAACCCTACATCAGAAAATGTATGTTGGCTAATTTAATTTAAATTAAAAAAGAAAAAGAAAAAAATATCAAAATAAGTAGAAAAATAAAAAATACAGCTAATTATTTTTGTTCAGATATGAGATTATAAATTAAAATCAATCTATTACCTGAAAATGTAAAGTTTCACAAAAGTCTTTTGACAGTTTTATTATTAATTAGGCTTCATGCCAGGTAACCCTACTGGGTAAAAAGAAATATCCCGGTGTGGACCTAATTCTTTGCACTTCCGACTTCATGTCATCTGTGATGACAACATGAGACAGCATCAAAACTCATGGTTAATGCAGTTAATTAGCTCTCATTCTAATTAGTCAATTGTAAACATGCACAAAAATGCAAGACCCATATAGGTACCCTTTGAACCGGTGCTCGCCAGTTGGAGAGAAGACTGCCTGCCATTCAGCTACACACTGGAAACCAGACCAATAGCAATGTTTAAACAGGAATTTTTAACCTGTTGGACTACAGACACAGCTTTTCAACTTTTCTTTCTATGTGAGAATGTGTCCTTAATTAAACTCATTTTTATCCTTGGTATTTAAATAATTGACTCTCATAATCAGGGAAACTTGATTCTTAATAGGTAAGTGAATTTCTTCCAAACTTCTATGCATCTACTGTAAGTTTCCCAGTGTCATTCCAGCTCTCTTGCTATGTCTAAATAGGTAAGTTTATTTCACCTGTTTGCATTTCACGTTCCTTCAGGAAAATAAGATAGCATTGCATTTTAATTTTGTTTATTAGTTACATAGGAGACATATGTCCTTATTGAAGAAAAATACATAAATCATAATAGATAATACATAAATATATCTAGGATTTTATTGGCTTTTAAAATAAAGCTCACATAGTATCTTCTTAAAGCCTTTATATAAATGTTAGTGATTGTATTGTAACCTTGATTACATTGAAGTTGTACATTATTTTATCATATCATTGTCATAGAAAAAAATACAAAAACAATTTTTAGTACTACCCATCTCTTCCCTCCCATTTACCTGTGCTATAATAGGATAGAGAAAAGTAGAGGAAGAAATAATCTCCCAGTTATTCATAGTGAGTCTTCAAACCATAAGAGAGACTTTTAATTATGGAAAACAAACTGAGGGTTGCTGGAGGGGAGGTGGGTGAGGGGATGGGCTAAATGGGTCACGGGTATTAAGGAGGGCACTTGTGGGTAAGCACTGGGCATTATATGTAAGTGAGGAATCACCAAATTCTACTCCTGAATCTAATATTACACTATGTATTAACTAACTAGAATTTAAATAAAAACCTGAAACATTAAAAAACAAATATACCAAGAACACAGTTCACATTGAACTAAATCAAATTTTTGAATAGGTAAACAAATCACTCTATTTTATTCCAAATTTCCCTGCTACTTTTTAACCTATTTCAGCAAAGTAAAATGAAAATGTGAGGTAGTTTTTGTCTATTTTAAGCATAAATTTTAGGTTATCGCAAGAAAAAATATTCTAATCTGCTTTAATGATGATCTTAATATATTTTTTCTACATGCATTGAAGAAATTATAGTTTCCAAGATATGCTTTACCCCAGGAATAACTTCACAATCAGTGAATAACAGAACCAATGAAAAGAGACCGATTCTGAAGATTCAAGAAAATTTTTCTTATGTTTCAAAAAAAAAATCATCATGCCTGAGAAATTAACCAATGTGACCCTAATAACAACATTCTTGCTCGTGGGATTCCCTGAGGATCAGGTGCTACAGAGACTCTATGCTGCGTTCTTCTCCCTGGTTTACCTGGCGGCGCTGATGGGGAACCTCCTCATTATCACCCTCACCACCATTGACCAGCATCTCCAAACCCCCATGTACTTCTTCCTGAAGAATTTGTCTTTGATTGATATCTGTTACATCTCTGTCACTGTCCCCAAATCCGTCATGAACTCTCTGACCAACAGCCATTCCATCTCCTTCATGGGATGTGCCTCACAGGTTTTCCTTGTTGTTTTCTTTGCTGGCACAGAGTTTGCCCTCCTTCTGGTGATGTCCTATGATCGCTATGCAGCCATCTGCTGTCCTCTGCACTATGAGGCCATCATGAATAGAGGTGCCTGTGTGCAGATGGTGACAGCATCATGGTTCAGTGGGGGTGTCTATGGATCCATCCATGTAGCAGGCACATTTTCTGTCCATTTCTGTGGTTCCAACATAGTGCATCAATTCTTCTGTGACATTCCATCATTGCTCACGCTTGCTTGTTCTGGGGAGCAGATTCTAGAATATGTGTTTATTATTGTTAGTTGTTGTTTTGTTTTTGTATGTTTTACTCTCATGGTTGCTTCCTATGCTTATATTGTGTCCACTGTCCTAAGAATCCCGTCTTCACAAGGCAGGTTTAAAACCTTCTCCACCTGCATTCCCCATCTCACTGTGGTAACCTTGTTCCTCTCTTCTGGATATATTGCATATTTAGGTTTAAACTCAAAATCCTCATCATCATTGAACCTCTTTATGTCTATATTATATTCTCTGTTACCTCCCAGCTTTAATCCTGTCATTTACAGCTTGAGAAATAGGGACATGAAAGGGGCACTTGGAAAATTTTTGGTGATAAAATGACAACAAATATATAAATATTCAAAATATCAATGACTGTGATACCAACTAATGTGTATCAAATTGTTGGTTTATACAATTAAGTTGATAATCACAAATAAAAATACTTTCAAATACAAATACAAATAATTTTGAATTATTTAGTTTATAAAATTGTTAAGTTATTAGATACCTATTGCATCATTGGTGTTGTTACATAGGATGCTGTACTTACAGAACTAGACGGGCCTGAATGTCAGTGGAGTGTCTTAGCCATTTCCAAATCAATGGAAATGTTCCAATCAGTATCTTCACATCAATAGGCCACTGGTATAAAGTAATGTTTTTCATTTCAAATGCATCATAATCAGCATTGGTTTAATTCTCACTTATAAAAGTTTTATAATACTTTCAAATTTTACATGTTTTATTATAATTCCAGATTGTGATTTATTTTTTTAAATTTACTCTTGCAACAGTTATTAAAAATGAGTAATTGATTCCAAATTTACTACTTGTTTACCTTTCTTTCTTTCTTTCTTTCTTCTTTCTTTCTTTCTTTCTTTCTTTCTTTCTTTCTTTCTTTCTTTCTTTCTTTCTTTCCTTTCTTTCTTTCCTTCCTTTCTTTAGATTTATTTATTTATTTTGAGAGAGACAGAGTGTGAGTAGGGAGAGGTGCAGAGGCAGAGGGCAAGGGAGCAGTCCTTAAGCAGACTCCCTGCTGAGTATAAAGCCTGATGCAAGGCTTGATCTCAGGACCCTGAAAATAAGACCTGAGCTGAAACCAAGAGTCAGATGCTGTACCAACTGAGCTACCCAGGCAACCCAATTTTTTTCTTTTATTTGTTTGTTTTGGCAAGAATTTTTTTAGAAGCTCATTTTAATTGATTTCTTAAATAATTAACCCCACAATATTGGACTTGCAAATATTCCAATTATAACAATCTTTAGAAGATTTTATAGGCACAGTATAATGTTAACAGAAGTCACTGGAAATCACACGATGACGGTTTTTTTTTTAATTTTTTTATTGTTATGTTAATCCCCATACATTACATCATTAGTTTTAGATATAGTGTTCCATGATTCATTGTTTGTGCATAACACCCAGTGCTCCATGCAGAACGTGCCCTCCTCAATACCCATCACCAGGCTAACCCATCCTCCCACCCCCCTCCCCTCTAGAACCCTCAGTTTGTTTTTCAGAGTCCATCGTCTCTCATGGTTCTTCTCCCCCTCCGATTTCCCCCCCTTCATTCTTCCCCTCCTGCTACATTCTTCTTCTTTTTTTTTTTCTTTCTTAACATATATTGCATTATTTGTTTCAGAGGTACAGATCTGAGATTCAACAGTCTTGCACAATTCACAGCGCTTACCAGAGGATCCCAATTATTCTAATATTGTTTTGCTTTATGGTATCACTTATCTCTCAAATTCTCCTCTCATTATCCAGTAGTTGTTTATAGCTCTCTTTTTCTCAGCTTCTTCTTCTCCATCATTTTGTCTCCTATATCACTATTTCTCTCTTCTGCCTCATTTATCCTAGCAGTTAGAGCCTCCATTTTTAATTGCACCTTTTTAATAGCCTTTTTTTTTACTTGATTAGATTTTAGTTCTTTTATTTCTCCATAAGGGGATTCTCTAGTGTCTTCTATGCTTTTTTTCAAGCCCAACTAGTATATTTATAATTGTTATTCTGAACTCTAGTTCTGACATCTTACTTAGGTCCATATTGATTAGGTCCCTGACAGTCACTATTGCCTCTTGTTCCCTTTTCTGAGGTGAGTTTTTCCATCTTGTCATCCTGTCCAGAACAGATGAATTAGAGAACAAAATACTAAAATGGCAACAACAATCCCAGAGAAATATACACCAAACAAATCAGATTAGCCTCGAAACTGAGGGAAAAAAGAGAGAGAGAGAGACTATAATCAGACAGGTGGACATAACACAGAAGTACACTGCATCTTGTGTGTATTTTTGTCTGTTTATTAGAAAACTGGATCCCAAAATTGTAAAGAAGGAAAAACTTAAATATTTATTAAAAAATTAAATACAATCAATGGATAGAATGTTACTGTAAAAATGAAAATTAAAAAAGAAAAGATTTAAAAGTTGGGTCTTCATCTTTTCTGATGGCTAAGTAATATTCCATTGTATATATGGACCACATCTTCTTTATCCATTCATCTGTTGAAGGGCATCTCGGCTCTTTCCACAGTTTGGCTATTGCATACATTGCTGCTATGAACATTGGGGTGCATATGGCCCTTCTTTTCACTACATCTGTGTCTTTGGGGTAAATACCCAGGGGTGCATTTGCTGGGTCATAGGGTAGCTCTATTTTTACATTTTTGAGGCACCTCCACACTGTTTTCCAAAGTGGCTATACCAACTTGCATTCCCACCAACAGTGTAAGAGGGTTCCCCTTTCTCCACAACCTCTCCAACATTTGTTGTTTCTTGTCCTGTCAATTTTTGCCATTCTAACTGGTGTAAGGTGGTATCTCAATGTGGTTTTGATTTGGATTTCCCTGATGGCTAATGATGATGAACATTTTTCCATGTGTCTGTTAGCCATTTGTATGTCTTCTTCAGAGAAGTGTCTTTTCATATCTTCTGCCCACTTTTTGATTATCTGGAGAAGATTATGCTAAGTGAAAGAAGACAAGCAGAGAAAGTCAATTATCATATGGTTTCACTTATTTGTGGAACATAAGGAATAGCAAGGAGGACATTAGGAGAAGGAAGGGAAAAATGGGGGGTGGGAATTGGAGGGAGAGATGAACCATGAGAGACTATGGACTCTGAGAAACAAACAGGGTTTTAGAGGGGAGGGGGGTGGGGGGAATGGTTAGCCCGGTGATGGGTATTAAGAAGGACACATACTGCATGGAGCACTGGGTATTATATGAAAACAATGGATCATGGATCACCACATCAAAAACTAATGATGTATTGTATGGTGACTAGCATAACATAATAAAATTTTTTAAAAAAAAGAAAAGATTTAAAAAGGAGTTGATAAAAGAAGACATTGGTTGAAAAAGGAAAGAGAAAAAAATTAAAAATTGAAAGACTAATGAATCGTGGGAAAAACAAACAAACAAACAAACATGGATCCTATATGCTATATTCCCCTAGAGGTAGAGTTTGGCACTTCTCAATGATGACTAAACTTGGTCTTGGCTGGGTACTCTTGCTGATCTTCTAGGGGAGAGCCCTGTTGCTTTTATTCTCAAATGGCCTTGCCCTGGATAGAATTGCACTACCTTTTCAAGGGGGCCAGGCTAAGTGATCTGTTGGATTGCTCTGTGTGGGTTTTGTTCCCTGAAGGCTTTCTGTGATGCTTTAGAAGATGAGAATGAAAATGGTGGCCTCCCAATCTCCAGCCCCAGAGCTGAGAGATTGGGGCCCCACTCCTCAATGAGCCCGCAGGGAAAACAGTCAATCACTCCTGTCTCCCTGGTCTCTGTTCACTCTCTGTGCTCACCCAGCCTGTGACTGAGAGTTTGTATCTCAGACACACAACCCTCTTCTGAATCTCAAAACTCTGCAGACTCCTGTGGTGCACACTCATGCTTCTCCTCCTGGGGGAGGAAGGGTGGTCTCGCTGGTTCTACTGTTTGCTCAGATAGCAGTCACCCAACCTTGCCACAGTTCAAAATTTAAGGCAACCATGATCTGAAAGCCCATTCCTGGGCTTGCTGATTACAGCTGCTTCCCAGCTCCAACGCCTGGGAACTCTGCCACATTCAGACACCCCCATTCTTTCTGTAACCCAAGGGCATCCAGACACCACACTGCCCCACCTAGGATTCTCCTGGCTTCATAAACTGTGTGCCTTTCAGGCAAGGACATCCCTTACCAGAGCAGACTTCTAAAAGTTCTGGTTTCATGTTCTGCTGTAATATCACCTTCTGGTGATGGCTTATGTAGGTTTCCTCCCCCAGAGGTTTATCTTCACATGTATCACCTTGGATTCACTTCTCCTCACCTCCTACCTTGCAGAAAGTGGTCTACTTTTCTATTTGTAGAGTTGCATCTATTCTTTTCTTAGAGCTATGGTTGATTTCACAGGTGTTCAGAATGATTTAAGTGCTATCTAGCTGAATTTGTGGGACCAGATAAAACTAAGGTCTCTTACTCCTCCACCATCTTGGACCTTCTCAAGGTCAAATTATTTCACTCACATCCTGAAATCTTTAAAATGAGAAATAAAAAAAAATACTAAGAATAATGTAAAAATTTCTTAGTATATTTAAAAGTTCATAATGAATGTAATATTGTCTAACTCTCTGACCTCATCTAATAGTATTACTCTTATCATTCTGAACTAGCAACACTACATTTTTTCTATTACTAAAACAAATTTTGTTTGAGGTTTGTACATGCTGCTCACTTTAGATAAAATGGGTAAAGTATGTTTACCAACTCCTCAACTTATTTAGCAGGTCTCAATTCAATTTTCATATGACTGAAAGATTTTTCCTTTACCACTAAATATGAACCATGATGGTGGTGATGATGATGATGATGACGACGACTTTTTTTTAAACTTCAAGCCTTCATAACTATCTGAAGTTATTATGTTCCCTACTAGTTAACTTGCGTAATATATTTTACTTTCTGTAGTATGTAAAACCCATGATTGAAGAAATGTATCTTTTTCCCTGATGGTTCTCAGTTTCTATAAATATTCTTGGCATATGTTAGTTATAAAACAAGTATTTATTAAATAATTGAATGCTGAGGTGAGGGATGAAAAATATGTGGTGACTTATTGGATTTAAAGGATATAGAGATGCAATGGACTCTCGTGGCTTGATTTCAGGTTTAGACAAATGGACATTTGTCACATTCCCTGAGATATAAATAAGGTCATGGGGCACGTTGAGAGGAGGTAAGTTTGAGTGGTGGGAAGATTAGTTGCCGTACAGTGAGCATAATTTGGGGCATTTAGTTTCAGGGTTCAGAAGGCCTTTAAGGTTATAGATATGTCAGATATGAGAGGTAATTAAACCAATCACTATATGTAATATAAAGAGAACAGAGTGTCTAAAATACTGGAAAGAGAAACACCAGAAATTTAGAGACTAGTGAATGAATAAGTTTATAACAGTGAATGATCCTAGAAGCCAGATAAAGATGTTGCAAATAGAAAAGGTAGTCATTAGTTTGTTGAACAAGTGAATGTTTATTGACAAAAATGATAGAAATGATTCTCTAAGTTAAATCTGGGGATGGAAGTCATATTTCAGGGGTTCAGGACTGAATGATGAGAGAAAATAGAGAAAATGATTGTCAACCACTTTCTTTCAGAGATTGGTTTTGAGTAGGAGGAGGGAGGCTATATTGTGGTTACAAGATTTTAACAAAGCTAGGAGTTTCCAGTTTTCATGGTTCTATAGTTTTTGGAAAAGCTGAGCAAAATCTCTCAGCCCCCTCTGCATCTAGTTTGGGCAATGTGTCAAATTACGATGAAAGAAATAATGAGAGTTAATGTCAGGTCCAACCTAGAAATATTTCTTTCAGAAGTAAAAAGAAATCTGCACCCAGACAAGCCAAATTGAGAAAAAGAAGTAAACTTAAAAGAAACAGAAATCTTAGGAGTAGTAAGCAAATAACAAAACATTGAAAAATATCTATTTCAAGTCATCACTTAGATAGTTGCTGGATTTCTAGTTAACAATAAGGAAAGCCAAAAAAAGTGACATGATACATTGAATAACTTAAAGAAAATACTGACTGTCCTGGAATATATTATCCCATGTAGCAGCCATGGGAATGTATCTCTCAGATCACTAAGGGGAGCAAAACTAACATCACCAGCTGCTGTGCTTTCAAATCCATCATGAGGAGTGCCCCAATGCCACACATCCCACGGGCTGCCCCCAGATAATCTGAGCAGATCAAAGTAAGGAAAGTTAATGCCTGAGAGAAATAACTCCTGTGATGACTGATTTTTAAAAAAATTTTATTCATTTATTTGAGAGAAAAAGAGCACTATTGGGAGGGGCAGAGTGAGAGGGACACAGAGAATCTCAAGCAGACTCCCCACTGAGTGTGGAGCTGGATGTGGGGCTCAATCCTAGTACCCTGAGATCATGACCTGAGCCAACCCAAGAGTTGGATGCTTAACTGACTGTACCACCCAGACGCCCCATGTGATGAGTGATTTTAAAGGACTCCCCATCAAATTTGCCAGAACTTTGGTAGAGCTTAATTACACTTCCTTTCATCTCTGCCTCACATGAGTCAGACTCACTTTGTGGGCTGACTCTTCCTGACTCTTCTGGTTCCTTCCCACAATAGATGTATTGTCTAGGATGTAACTTTATTTTACCTGAAAGCTAATAAGTTAGAATTTACCCTTTCGTGGATCCTGGCAGAAGATACAAGATTTTTCCACTTGCCCCCAAGTCCCATGGTGGTGATGCCATGTCTCAGGATAGATTAATCCATTTAAGTGGATTTGCATTATAATTGAGAGACAGTGAGTTGAGGAGCCCTGCTATATTTTACAGCAAGCAAAAATTAAGAGGATTCTTTGTTCCACAGGGAGGGCGAGTCAATTAACGCATATTTCAAGGCTGCTCACCCTAACACTGAGAAAACAAACAAAACAAAAAAACAAAAAACATGTGAGTATGTTTAGTGTCTTACATTCTTAGCACATCAAGCAATATGTGTAGGAGTAATAAAAATCTACGGAGAGTGTCTTCCAACACTAAATATCTTTCCTGTCTAATTTTTGCTGGCATTTTCTCATCAGAGGACTCAGATCAACACACTAACATCCTACCACTAAAAACAAAGCAAACAAACAAATAAACAAAAAAACACCTCAGGGTACCCATACCAGTATGCCTAAAAGAAAATAACTGTTCTTCAGACAGAATGAAATTTATGCAAGAAGAAAAATCAGAGATCTACTAAGTAATGAAGATCAGTGAAAATATTCATAAGTTAGAAAATACAATTGGAGGGTGCCTGGGTTACTCAGTCAGTTAAGCTTCTGATTTTCACTCAGTTCATGATCCCAGGGTCCTGAATCCAAGCCCACAAAGAGATCCCTGCTCAGCAGAGAGACTGCTTCTCCCTCTGCCCTCCCCCCCAACTCTTGCTCTCACTCTCTATCTCTCTCCCTTTTGCAAAAATAAGTAAATAAAATCTTTTTAAAAAGGAAAATACAATTAGTAAAAAAGGTAAATATTCAAGTTTCTGCAATTATAAAATTTAATATAATTATAGATAAAAATAAATTCTCTTTGGGGCACCTGGCTGGCTCAGTCAAAAGAGCATGTGACTCTTGATCTCAGGGTTGTGAGTAGGAGCCCCACGTTGGGTGTAGAGATTACTTAAAATAAATAAATAAATAAATAAATAATCAATCAATCAATCAATCAATCCTGCTTTATATTTTCAGAAGCTTGGTAGACTAGTTTGAAAATTTGTATACAAATTATGTGGAAAAAGTTAATGATTTTAGGGTAAAGAAAGAATAACTTGTTCTCTAGATGTGAGGACTTATAAAATTACATTAAAAGAAACTTTGGTATTTCTTCAAGTAGAGCAGAAGAAAGGACAAATACTGTACAATGTATAGATGTGACAAGAGTAAGGATAAATTAATGCAGGAATAAAGAGCACATGGTGCCCACTGGATACTTGTATTATTATGGTTAAAATAAAATGTAGTGCCTACCTTACTTGATGCATGAAAATTCAATTCCATGTAGATAATTGATGTAAATTTGAATTGAAAAATATGTTTTGAAAGACAATATAACAGAATATATTTATGACTTCAGATTAGGAAAATAATCCTTTCATGGAACATAAAAATAATGTTTAAACATAAAGGAAAAATTTTAGTAGTCCAACACACTAAATTAAGGACATCTGTTCTTTATAGAGAGGATTAAGGCCATTTAAAGAATAAGTCATAAAAAAAATGATACTTGAAACTCATAACCAACCACCATTTTATTCAGATTTAAATATTCCTACAAATCAATAATGAAAAAAATAGGCAACTTATAAAAGAGAAAACTGCAACATTTAAAAACAATTTCAATACCATTAATCATCAGGCAAATGCAAATTAAAAACACAATGAAATGTCTATGTAAACCCACTACATTGATTAAAATTAAAAGACTACTGGGGTACCTGGGTGGCTCAGTCATTAAGCATCTGTCTTCGGCTCAGGTCATGGTCCTGGGGTCCTGGGATCGAGCCCCATATCAGGCTTCCTGCTCAACCAGTAGCCTGCTTTCCCCTCTCCCACTCCCCCTGCTTATGTTCCCTCTCTAGCTGTCTCTCTCTCTGTCAAATAAATAAATAAAATCTTAAAAAAATATTAAAAGACTTCCAAACATCAAGTGGTCCTGAAACTTTGTGGCCACGGAACTATTATAGAAGATGACTTGATGTGAAAGTTAATGCAACCAATTTGAAATTGTTTAGTTTTATGATATGTATAACCCCTAAACAAGTCATTACATTCCTTGAAAGACCAATGCTATACCTATTAGACCTGTTAGAATGGCTGTTTTCAAAAAGGTAAGAAATAGACAATGCTGGGAAGAATGTGGAAAAAAAAAAAAGAATGCTTGTGCACTTTTGGTGGAAATGTAAATTGGTGCAGCAACTATGGAAACAGTATGGAGTTCAACAAAAATTAAAAAGAAAACTATGAAATGATCCAACAATTCCACTTCTGTGTATTATCCAAAGGATCCTAAAACACTAAATCAAAAAGACATATGCATCTCCATTTTCATTTCAATAGTTTTACTTAGCCAAGACATGGAAACATGTGTCTGTTACCTAAGTATATATTGATGGATGAATGGATAGATAAAATGTGCTATATATAGGCAATGGAATCATAGTCAACCATAAAAATAATATATTGCTATTTGTGACAACCTGGATGGATCTTGAGGGCATTATGCTGAATGAAAAGTCAGATGTTAGTCAAACAGGGAAAGAAAAATACTGTATGATCTTACTTAAATGTGGAATCTAAAAAAGCACATGGCAAGACCATTTCTTCTGATTTTATTTAATGATAAAAGTTGCACAAGTAAAATTCCAATTGATCTATCTGTTAATCAATATATCTACCATCTATCTTTTCCCATATCTATCATCTATCAATTTTTTCTTTATGTATACAAATATACATATATAATATGTAAATATACATGCATACATATGCATGAATAAACATGTTCACATAATATGTTATTCAGAGGGACAGTATAAAATGTTGCATTATTCATGCAAAAGTCTAGATATATATATATAATCATATGCTATATTATAATCTTAGAAGAAAAAACACTGAAATATTTTCAACTCAGAAATTTTCACTTTCTCATTTCATGCAGTAGACTATGTATTTCATTATTCATTTTAGATAGGATAGCTTTTGATGCATTTTTTGTGTGTGTTTCTCTGTCAATTCGCATCTGAAGACCTTCTTATCAATCAGAGATATCTAGTGATTTAGGATGGTCAAAGCTCCGTTGCCTAGAGGAATAGTCATTTTTAGTTTGTATTATTCAAAATGAACACTTTAAATATATGTAAGAAGCAAGAGCAGCATGAACAAAGCATTTATGACTCAAAGTTAAGTTTTTGGGAAAAAAATAGGCAAATTGGAAAGTATAAACTGAAAAAACTTCAACTAGATGGAGGAATTGGGCATGTGGTATGAGAGCAGAGAACCTCAAAAGATCATAAATGAAGGGGAGACCAGCATGTGAGGAGTCAGACAGCCTTCAGTCTTTAGTCACTGTGGTGTGCTTTCAGTATCATCTGTTCTGAGCAGTGACATGAGTTATTCTCATCACTATCTTATGGATGGTCACCATACACAACTGAATGCATTGTTTTAGCAGACTGTTTAGCCAAAGTGAGGTCCGCAGTTGTTAATAAAATTTGCTTCATCTATCTGAATTTCCCATACTAAGTTCAGTTTTGATTGTCAAAGGACACTTTTGACATTTGCACAAAAGAAAGTGGGGAGCCTTGTGGGGTGGACAGAAATGGTGGTCAGCACCAGAGTGGGAGTAATCTGTGTTTAAACCAACCCTCCATGTACATATACATTTTTGGCTCTGAAAACCTGGGCAAATATTCTGTTAGGAAAGAATTAATTAAAGAGTTACTCTATTATTTTGTATTCCAATGGATATTTGAAATCATACACAAAGAAAGGAAGAGGTTTTTATTTCCTTGCAGTACCCATTAAACAAATGAAATCACTTCACATTATAGTAACTTGCTCAATCTTAATTTACACTTAGCCAGCACATGGAAAAAGCTAGTAAGTGTAAGTATTATACTTTTATATATTTGGAGTGAATTTTACAGTCATGACCCTCGCTGAAGGACATGTATCTATCACAGATACAGTCCAGTTTCTTGGTTAGAATTATGAATTTGGGAACCACAATGCTTGGCTTGACCATAGGTTTTGCAGGTTACTAATATATTTTATGTTATTAAAAAAATATTTCGACCCTCTTGAACATCTAGTCTATCTACACCTCTATCTCCCTTTATCTTCAGAACGAATCATCTGAAATAGTGCTTTATATTCAGTTACCATTAAAATTGAATCTCTTATTCTACATAATTCCACTTATTTATTTATGTGAAAATAAAGACGATTGCAAAGCAATGCAATGCATATATTTTCTTGTATTCTTATATTTCGGTTCTTTCAAACATACTTTTTAAGGTTCCAATAACTGAATTGAGTATCAGTTTTTATATTTAAATTAACCAAAACTAATTTAATTAGTTCCTCAGCTATATTATCCATTTTTCAACACCTTAATAATCACATATGTCTATAGGCACCTGTTTTTTTCTTAATTTTTTATTGTTATGTTAATCACCATACATTACATCATTAGTTTTTGATGTAGTGTTCCATGATTCATTGTTTGTGCATAACACCCAGTGCTCCATGCAGAACGTGCCCTCTTTAATACCCATCACCAGGCTAACCCATTCTCCCTCTAGAACCCTCAGTTTTTTTTCAGAGTCCATTGTCTCTAATGGTTCGTCTTCCCCTCCGATTTCCCCCGCTTCATTCTTCCCCTCCTGCTTTCTTTTTCTTTTTTTTTCTCAACATATAATGTATTATTTGTTTCAAAGGTACAGATCTGTGATTCAACAGTCTTGCACAATTCACAGCGCTCACCATAGCACATACCCTCCCCAGTGTCTATCAACCACCCATCCCATCCCTCCCACCTGAACCCCACTCCAGCAACCCTCAGTTTGTTTCCTGAGGTTAAGAATTCCTCATATCAGTGAGGTCATATGATACATGTCTTTCTCTGATTGACTTATTTCGCTCAGCATAACACCCTCCAGTTCCATCCACGTCATTGCAAATTGCAAGATCTCATTCTTTTTGATGGCTGCATAATATTCCATTGTATATATATACCACCTCTTCTTTATCCATTCATTTGTCGATGGACATCTTGGCTCTTTCCACAGTTTGGCTACTGTGGACATTGCTTCTATAAACATCGGGGCACACGTACCCCTTCAGATCCCTACATTTGTATCTTTGGGGTAAATACCCAGTAGTGCAATTGCTGGATCATATGGTAGCTCTATCTTCAACTTTTTAAGGAACCTCCATACTGTTTTCCAGAGTGGTTGCACCAGCTTGCATTCCTGCCAACAGTGTAGGAGGGTTCCCCTTTCTCCACATCCCCGCCAACATCTGTCGTTTCCTGACTTGTTAATTTTAGCCATTCTGACTGGTGTGAGGTGGTATCCAATTGAGGTTTTGATTTGGATTTCCCTGATGCCGAGTGATGTTGAGCACTTTTTCATGTATCTGTTGGCCATTTCGAGGTCCTCTTTGGAAAAATGTCAGTTCATGTCTTCTGCCCATTTCTTGATTGGATTCTTTGTTCTTTGGGTGTTGAGTTTGATAAGTTCTTTATAGATTTTGGATACTAGCCCTTTATCTGATATGTCATTTGCAAATATCTTTGTCAATTCTGTCGGTTGTCTTTTGGTTTTGTTGACTGTTTCTTTTGCTGTGCAAAAGCTTTTTATCTTTAGGAAGTCCCAAGAGTTCATTTTTGCCCTTGCTTCCCTTGCCTTTGGCGATGTTTCTAGGAAGAAGTTCCTGTGGCTGAGGTTGAAGAGGTTGCTGCCTGTGTTCTCCTTTAGGATTTTGATGGACTCCTGTCTCACACTGAGGTCTTTCAACCATTTGGAGTCTATTTTTGTGTGTGGTGTAAGGAAATTGTCCAGTTTCATTCTTCTGCCTGTGGCTGTCCAATTTTCCCAACACCATTTGTTGAAGAGACTGTCTTTTTCCCATTGGACATTCTTTCCTGCTTTGTCAAAGATAGTTGACCGTAGAGTTGAGGGTCCATTTCTGGGCTCTCTATTCTGTTCCATTGATCTATGTGTCTGTCTTTGTGCCAGTACCATACTGTCTTGATGATGACAGCTTTGTAATAGAGCGGGAAGTCCGGAATTGTGATGCCACCAGCTTTGTTTTTCTTTTTCAACATTCCTCTGGCTATTCGGGGTCTTTTCTGGTTCCATACAAATTTTAGGATTACTTGTTCCATTTCTTTGAAGAAAGTGGATGGTATTTTGATGGGGATTGCATTGAATGTGTAAATTGCTCTAGGTAGAATTGACATCTTCACAATATTTGTTCTTCCAATCCATGAGCATGGAATGTTTTTCCATTTCTTTGTGTCTTCCTCAATTTCTTTCATGAGTATTTTATAGTTTTCTGAGTACAGATTCTTTGCCTCTTTGGTTAGATTTATTCCTAGGTATCTTATGGTTGTGGGTGCAATTGTAAATGGGATGGACTCCTTAATTTCTCCTTCTTCTGTCTTGTTGTTGGTGTGTAGGGATGCCACTGATTTCTGTGCATTGATTTTATATCCTGCCACTTGACTGAATTCCTGTATGAGTTCTAGCAGTTTTGGGGTGGAGTCTTTTCGGTTTTCCACATAAAGTATCATATCATCTGCAAAGAGTGAGAGTTTGACTTCTTTGCCTATTTGGATGCCTTTGATTTCTTTTTGTTGTCTGATTGCTGTGGCTAGGACTTCTAGTACTATGTTGAATAGCAGTGGTGATAGTGGACATCCCTGCCGCATTCCTGACCTTAGGGGGAAAGATCTCAGTTTTTCCGCATTGAGAATGATATTCGCTGTAGGTTTTTCATAGATGGCTTTTATGATATTGAGGTATGTACCCTCTATGCCTATACTCTGAAGAGTTTTGATCAAGAAAGGATGCTGTACTTTGTCAAATGCTTTTTCTGCATCTATTGAGAGGATCATATGATTTTTGTTCTTTCTTTTGTTAATGTATTGTATCACGTTGATTGGTTTACGGATGTTGAACCCACCTTGCAGCCCAGGGATAAATCCCACTTGGTCGTGGTGAATAATCCTTTGAATGTACTGTTGGATCCTATTGGCTAGTATTTTGGTGAGAATTTTTGCATCCATGTTCATCAATTATATTGGTCAATAATTCTCCTTTTTGACGGGGTCCTTGTCTGGTTTTGGGATCATGGTAATGGTGGCCTCATAAAACGAGTTGGGAAGTTTTCCTTCCATTTCTATTTTTGAACCGTTTCAGAAGAATAGGTATTAATTCTTCTTTAAATGTGTGGTAGAATACCCCTGGGAAGCTATCTGGCCCTGGGCTTTTGTTTGTTGGGAGATTTTTGATGACTGCTTCAATTTCCTTAGTGGTTATAGGTCTGCTCAGGTTTTCTATTTCTTCCTGGTTCAGTTTTGGTAGTTGATACATCTCTAGGAATGCATCCATTTCTTCCAGGTTATCTAATTTGCTGGCATAGAGTTGCTCATAATATGTTCTTCGAATTGTTTGTATTTCTTTGGTGTTGGTTGTGATCTCTCCTCTTTCATTCATGATTTTGGTGATTTGGGTCATTTTCCATTTCTTTTTGATAAGTCTGGCCAGGAGTTTATCAATCTTGTTAATTCTTTCAAAGAGCCAGTTCCTAGTTTCGTTGATCTGTTCTACTGTTCTTTTGGTTTCTATTTCATTGATTTCTGCTCTGATCTTTATTATTTCTCTTTTCCCTCTGGGTTTAGGCTTTATTTGCTGTTCTTTCTCCAGCTCCTTTAGGTGTAGGGTTAGGTTGTGTACTTGAGACCTTTCTTGTTTCTTGAGAAAGGCTTGTATTGCTATATACTTTCCTCTTAGGACTGCCTTTACCGCATCCCAAAGATTTTGAACAGTTGTGTTTTCATTTTCATTTGTTTCCATGAATTTTTTTAATTCTTCTTTAATTTCCTGGTTGACCCATTCATTCTTTAGTAGGATGCTCTTTAGCCTCCATGTATTTGAGTTCTTTCCGACTTTCCTCTTGTGATTGAGTTCTAGTTTCAAAGCATTGTGGTCTGAAAATAGGCAGGGAATGATCCCAATCTTTTGGTACCGGTTGAGACCTGATTTTTGACCTAGGATGTGATCGATTCTGGAGAATGTTCCATGGGCACTAGAGAAGAATGTGTATTCTGTTGCTTTGGGATGGAATGTTCTGAATATGTCTGTGAAGTCCATTTGGTCCAGTGTGTCATTTAAAGTCTTTATTTCCTTGTTGAGCTTTTGCTTAGATGATCTGTCCATTTCAGTGAGGGGGGTGTTAAAGTCCCCCACTATTATTGTATTGTCGATGTGTTTCTTTCCTTTTGTTCTTAATTGCCTTATATAATTGCCTGCTCCCATATTAGGGGCATAGATATTTACAATTGTTAGATCTTCTTGTTGGATAAACCCTTGAATTAGTATATAGTGTCCTTCCTTATCTCTTGTTACAGTCTTTGGTTTAAAATCTAATTTGTCTGATAGAAGGATTGGCACCCCAGTTTTCTTTTGTTGTCCATTAACATGGTAAATTGTTTTCCACCCCTTCACTTTCAATCTGGGGGTGTCTTTGGGTCTAAAATGAGTCTCTTGCAGACAGCATATTGAGGGGTCTTGTTTTTTAATCCAATCTGATAGCCTGTGTCTTTTGATTGGGGCATTTAGCCCATTTACTTTCAGGGTAACTATCGAAAGATATGAATTTAGTGCCATTGTATTGCCTGTAAGGTGACTTACTGTACATTGTCTGTGTTCCTTTCTGGTCTATGTTGCTTTTAGGCTATCTCTTTGCTAAGAGGACCCCTTTCAATATTTCTTGTAGGGCTGGTTTCGTGTTTGCAAATTCCTTTAGTTTTTGTTTGTCCTGGAAGCTTTTTATCTCTCCTTCAATTTTCAATGACAGCCTAGCTGGATATAGTATTCTTGGCTGTATATTTTTCTTGTTTAGTGCTCTGAATATATCATGCCAGTCCTTTCTGGCCTGCCAGGTCTCTGTGGATAGGTCTGTTGCCAATCTAATGTTTTTACCATTGTAGGTTACAGATCTCTTCTCCTGAGCTACTTTCAGGATTTTCTCTTTGTCTCTGAGACTCATAAGTTTTACTATTAGATGTCAGGTGTTGACCTATTTTTATTGATTTTGAGAAAGGTTCTCTGTGCCTCCTGGATTTTGATGCCTTTTTCCTTCCCCAAATTAGGGAAGTTCTCTGCTATAATTTGCTTCTATATACCTTCTGCCCCTTTCTCTCTTTCTTCTTCTTCTGGGATCCCAATTATTCTAATGTTGTTTTGTCTTATGGTATCACTTAGCTCTCGAATTCTGCCCTTGTGATCCAGTAGTTGTTTATCTCTCTTTTTCTCAGCTTCTTTATTTTCCATCATTTGGTCTTCTATCTCACTGATTCTTTCTTCTGCCTCATTTATCCTAGCAGTTAGCACCCCCATTTTTGACTGCACATCATTAATAGCCTTTTTGATTTCAACTTGGTTAGACTTTAGTTCTTTTATTTCTCCAGAAAGGGTTTCTCTAATAACTTCCATGCTTTTTTCAAGCCCAGCTAGTATCTTTAAAATTATCATTCTGAACTGTACGTCGGGGACATCATATTAATGTCTGTATTGAGTAGGTCCCTGACTGTTGCCTCTTGTTCTTTTTGTTGAGGTGATTTTTTCTGTCTTCTCAGTTTGTCCAGAGGAGAATAGATGAATGAGAGAACAAACTGCTAACAGGGTAACAACGTCCCCAGAAAAATATACTCTAAACAAATCAGAAAAGACCTGAAACCGGGAATAAAATAAGGGAAAGAAAGAAAAAAGAAAAAGAAAAAAAAAAGAAAAATATAAAAACAAACAAAAACAAGAAAAACAGAATACGATCAAATATGATCAGGCTTGTGCATAGATCAATGCCACACACTGATTTTGGGTGTATTTTGGTCTGTTAGAAGAAAGTGCCTCCCAAAATTTTAAAGAAAGAAAAACTTATATATGTACAAAAACAAGGGTTGATACGATGAAGGGATGGAATATGACTGTAAAGATGAAAATTATAAAAAATTTTATAAAAGGAATTGTTAAGATAAGAAGTTGTTCAAAAAAAGAAAGAAGAGGATTTAAAAAGAAAAAAAGAAAAAAAAGGGAGAGAATATGATCAGGCAGGAAACTAGAACAAAGCCATACACTAGAGATTTAGGGTATATTTTGATCTGTTAGAAGAAACTGTATCTCAAAATTTTAAAGAGAGAACAACTTATATATATATGCCAAAAATAAGGGTAACTACTATGAAGGGATAGAATATGACTCTAAAAATAAAAAATAAAAAAATTTTTTAAAAGGGATTGATAAGATGTTGGTTGAAAAAAAAAGAAAAATTAGAAAAAAAAACAAAAAAATAAGACAGTTAAAAAAAATTAACTTTGAAAGACTAAAGAATCACGGTAAAAAAGCCATGGATTCTATGTGCAGTATTCCCCTAGTGCTGGAGTTCTGCCGTTCTCATTGATCGGTAAACTTGGTCTTGGCTGGCTGTTCTTGCTGATTTTTCTGGGGGAGGGGCCTGTTGCCATGGTTCCCAAATGTCTTTGCCAGAGGCAGAATTGCCCCACCCTTGCTGGGTGTGGCTAAGTAATCTGTTCCAGTTTGCTCTCGGGAGCTTTTGTTCCCTGCAAGCTTTCCGTACAGCTTTGGAGGACAAGAATGAAAATGGCAGCCTCCCAATCTCTGCCCCAGAGGAGCCGAGAACTCGGGGCCTCACTCCTCAGTAAGCCCCCAGGGAAAAGCAATCAATCACTCCCATCTCCCTGGTCTCTAGCCGCACTCTGTGCTCACCCGGCCCCTGACCGAGTGTTTCTATCTCTGGCATCCAACTCGGTGTGGAGTCTCCAAACCGGGCAGACCCCTGCAGTGCGCTCCTGCGCACTCCTCCCCGGGGAGGAAGGGGAGTCTCCCCGGATCTGCCACTTGTTGGGTCCCTGCTGGAGGAGCAGTGGCCCGACTGTGCCGCGGATCACGGTTTATGGCAACCCCGAGCTGAGAGCCCGCGCCTTGGCTCCATCTTTGCAGCTGGCTTCCCTGCTCCAATGCCTGGGAGCTCTGCCGCACTCAGGCACCCCCGGTCTTTCTGTGACCCCGAGGGTCCTGAGACCACACTGTCCCGCGAGAGTTCCACCCCCCCGCTTAGCCACTGGAGCGATGTCCCTCAGGGAAGCAGACTTCTAAAAGTTCCGATTTTGTGCTCTGCTGCTCTATCACTTGCCAGAAGTGGCTGATGGTGGCCCCTTCCCCCACTGTCTATCTCCCAAATCTCGCCTCGGATTCACTTCTCCTCACGTCTTACCTTCCAGAAAGTGGTCACTTTTCTGTTCAGAGAGTTGCTGCTATTCTTTTCTTTGATCTCCTGTTGAGTTTGTAGGTGTTCAGAATGGTTTGATCCCTATCCAGCTGAATTCCTGAGACCAGACTAAATCCAGGTTTCCTAGTCCTCTGCCATCTTGCTCCGCCCCCAATACACAAGGTTCTAACTGAGTACTAGCTGTAGAAACGTTTCCTCCACCCTTGGAATCTTTCTCATCAGCCTTTCCTTGTTCTCAGTCAGACTTTTGAGAAGTCCCTTCCCTGAGCTTATCTCTCCTGCATTATCATTCATCTTCCCAATCATCAGATTGACACACCATGACATGGAGTTTTTCTTGAAAGCGAAAGGTAGTGGGAATTGATCATCATCATCCTACTTAGGCTTTTCTACCTATGGAAAGCCTTTCAATCATTTTAATTTCAGTGTCTTAATTATCTGAGTAATCCAGCATTGACACAGTGTTTGTACACTGGAACAAGAGCAGTAATTATTCATTCTCCATGTGACAGTGAGCCAGATTGAAGGTGCCTTTGTGCTTACTCTGACGTTTCTTCTTTCCACCTGGAAAAGTATGCTCAGATTTTCTATTGATTCTTTATGTAGTTTCTGCTACTTTCAATGTGATGATTTCTCAACTTTTGTCAGTTCTATTTTGTTGATCTCTTATTAATTTGTAATTCCAAGAAGTGCAAAATAGACATATACATTTAATTTGACTAGTGCTGTTTTTATCTCACAATGTGGTCATAATTTCTTATTAATAAAACCAATATTTATTTTAAAACCACTGGTTTTAAACATAATTATTAGTATCTTCCACAATCAAAAACAATCATGAGTATTTTAGTATGATGTTTTCCTATACTTTAATATCATTTCTATTATTAAGTTAAATTTATAAACCAAACGAGTTAGTATTTCATCATCTTACAGTAAACAGTGCTTCGAAACTACCAATTTCCAAATAATTACTGTATTAATGGGAATATAACGTCATACTTTAATTTAAAATATGTGCATATAAATATCACACAATTTAAAATATCTAATACACAGCAAAAATGTTTTTATTGATCCCATGGACTTTAGGCAAGGAATTCCCTCTCTACTAAGACCACTTATAAAAATAAGATTTTTTTGAATATTTTTATTTCATATTTTGTTTTGAAAAGTAATTGATAGCATAAAATTGAAAAAAAAAATGACAGAGAATAGAAAATCTCATAGGGATAAAAAGGCATTAGACATATTTTATTTTTGATTACAAGTAGAGGGGAATACATATGTATATATATTTATAATATACAGACACAATGGGATATTATTCAACTATAAAAAGAATCCAATCTTGGGATGCCTGGGTGGCTCAGTCGGTTAAGTGGCTGCCTTCGGCCCAGGTCATGATCCCAGAGTCCTGGGATCGAATCCCGCGTTGGGCTTCTTGCTCAGCAGGGAGCCTGCTTCTCCCTCTCTCTCCCTCTGCTTGTGCTCTCTCTGTCAAATAAATAAAATCTTAAAAAAAAAAAAAGAATCCAATCTTGCCATGTGCAACAGGGATGGTTATAGAGAGTATTATGTTAACAAAATAAGTGAAAGAAAGATAAGTACCATACAATTTCACTCATGTGGAATTTAAGAAACAAAACAAATGAGCAAAGGAAAAGAGAGAGAGAAAAAGACTCTTAACTATAGAGAACTAATAACACGGTTACCAGAAGGTTGGTGTTGGGAGAATGGATTAAAGATTTGATTAAATAGGTGATGGTTTTTAATGAGTGTACTTGTGATGAGCACCTGATTTCTTATGGAAGTGTTGAATTACTGTGTTGTACACCTGAAACTAATATTACACTGTAGGTAATATATATACACATTATATGTATATATACATACATAATATAACATATATGCACATACATATGTATAATATATATATGTGTATATATATATAACATAAAGTCTGTATATATATAAACTAACTGGATGTTAACTAACTGGGGTTTGAATAAAAACTAAAAAAATAAGAATAACATTCATAGAAGAGGATTGATGAGAAGACATTAACAATTTTTTTTTTTTAATTTCAAAGTACTTTTAGTAGAGAAACAAGTAAAAGTAAAATAGTTAATTTGGGATTTCTGTTCTCTTCACAATGTTTGTTAAAAATGAAGTCTAATTTTCAAGTCCTAAGACCCAGAAAACTGCATATAATTTTCCCATATGCCAGGTTCTTGTTTCATGTGCCACCAATCTCAATTTGCTCACAATAATTTTGATTGAGTTTCTTTGACCTCTACACACCAGTATGTGTTTTCCTTGTGCAGTCTCCAAGTTCTGAGAGGAAAAATTGTCCTTGATGTCCTATGCCTCTGGCAATCCTTTCTCCGTTAGGGGCAAGGCTCTTAACACAGTTTCAAATGGATCTTTATAGAGTACATGGGATTCTCCCAGGAGGTCAGACTTTAAGATGTGCCTCCATTATTTTTAAGATTGTATTTATTTAATTGAGAGAGAGCACAAACCAGGGGGGGAAGCAGAGGGAGAAGCAGACTCCCCGCTGAGCAGGAAACTTGACATAGGGCTCTATCCCAGGACCCTGGGATCATGACCTGAGCTGAAGGCAGACACTTAACCAACTGAGCCACCCAGGCACCCCAAGATATGCCTAAATTTCATTTCTCAGATTCTAAAGCCTTTGAGACCCTGTCCTCAACTCCCATCTCTGATCTGAGAGCTAATGCTACTGCCCTTTCCCCAGTGAGATAAAGAATGAGATCTCACTGGGTCTCATTAAACTATGTAGCATCCCTTTAATTATTTATTATATGTTTGTGACCATTAAATTCTAAGGCATTCATTTTCTCTAAGGCATGTAACAATTTAAATTTAGGTCTGCTTTCACTAATCTTTAAATTGAGTCTAATAATTTCAGTTCAGCTGCAATGAGAGAAACACTAAGAGAAACACTTTTTTTTTTTTTATTTAAGTCCTTGAGCCACTAACTGTCTTTTTGATTTTTCCTTTACTCTCTTCCTGGATTTAAGCCAGATTCCAGTGAGATAACTTTCCTTCAGATTCTCACTAATGAACAGAAATGCCAGGGTAGAAATTCCCCCCAAATTTATAATCCCTGACATCTTTAGCAGTTCTCAAATAATGTCAGTGACATCCTAATAAGCATGTAAGAGTTGTGGCTTCTCTTGGGGCCAGCATCATAATGAAAGTTAGCAGGTCTTATTTATTGTTGGGATAAAGTGGGGTCTATTTCTGGAGGCTGATCCTGTAGTGTTTTCCTTGTCTTATAAAAAATATAGAATTTTTTACTCATTTGTGTAATGTTTTGATCTAAATTATTGCCTCCCCAGATATCCTGAATGGCACAATCTCCAAGTTTCCTGTATCTGGTTTCTATCATCTAAAAATCTCTTATTAACACCACCACATTCATCATGGACTTATTTAGATTATATATTTATCTTTATCCTCATCATTTTCTGATATCATAATGACCTTTAGTAAAACAATAAGACATTCCACACATGGATCATCATCATATTAACTTTTGAGTCATTGTAGCAATTTCAGAATCACATGGAAGAATAATGATTGAAGTTTAATCTAGGTCAATGTATAGAACATTGTTATCCTAACAATATTGAGTACAGTGAGCTATGGAGTCGGTATATTTCTTCATTTTTGAAAGTATTTTAAAAATTCTATTAGCAATTTTTACAGTTTCAGGACACAATTCATTCACATATTTTGTTAAATTCATCACTAAATACTACATTTTATGATCCAAATGTGTGTTAGTTTGCCAGTGGTTCTGTAAGAAAATACAACAGACTTATGATTTAAATGACAGAAATTATTTTCACACAGGTTAAAGTTAAAAGTTAAAAATAAGCAGGGGGAATTGGAGGGGGAGATGAACCATGAGAGACTATGGACTCTGAGAAACAAACTGAGGATTCTAGAGGGAATGGGGGTGGGGGGATCGGTTAGCCTGGTGATGGGTATTAAAGAGGGCATGTATAGAATGGAACACTGGGTGTTATACACAAACAATGGATCATGGAACACTACATCAATAAATAAATAAATAAATAAATAAATAAATAAATAAATAAATAAATAAAAGTTTTAAAAAAGAAAGAAAATCAGGAATAAACACAATATAATAATCTTGATAGACAGATACAATTTTGTCAAAATTTGTCATAATTTTGGAACATACTTCAACATAATAAAAGCCATATATGAATTTGAGCTAACATCATACTAGCTGTGAAAGACTGAAAGCATCTTCTCTAAAATTAGAATTTAGGCAAGGGTGCCCACTCTATTCACTGTTATTTAGCATGCGCTGGAAATCTTATCCAGAGAAATTAGGCATGGAATATAAATAAACATTATCCAAACAAAAAGGGATGAAGTAAAACTTGTCATAATCTGTAGATGAGATGATCTTGCATAAAGAAAATTATAAAGCCCCCACCAAAAAAAAAAAAAATTGCGAAGAACCAATTAAAAATTCAGCAAGCTTGTAGGATGCAAAATCAATATATCAAAATCCACTGTATTTCTGCACACTTGAAAAACAACTATCTGGAAAATAAAAAAAAAACAATCCCATTAAAAATAGGATAAAAAAATAAAGCATTTAGGAATAGATTTAATCAAAGAGGTGAAATATCTGTTCAATGTAAACTCTAAAATATGAATTAAAGAATTTGAGGAAGACACACATAATTGGAAAGATATTCATTTCATGGATTAGAAGAAATAATATTGCCCATTTTTTCCAGAGCAATCTACAGATCAACACAGTCCCTAAAAAAATTCAAACGACAATTTTTACAAAATTAGAATAAAAACAATCCTAAACACTATATGGAGCCTAAAAGACCCCAAGTAGCTATGAAAATTTTGAGTAAGAACAAAGCTGAAGAGATCACACTTTCTAATTTGAAATTGCATTACAAAGCTAAAGTAAACAAAACAATATAGTACTGGCATAGAGACCAATGAAATAGTATAGAGAACCCAGAAATAAACCCACTCATATGGTCAACTAATTTTGAAAAAGGCCACAAGAATGCACAATGGGAAAATAATAGTCTCTTTTATAAGTGGTGCTGGTAAAACTGGATACAAAATTATAAGATTTCACCCTTCTCTTACACCATACACAAAAATTAATTCAAGGTAGATTAAGACTTAAACATAAGACCTGAAACTATAAACCTGGTAGAACAAAGTATATGAGAAAATATCCTCGCCATTGATCTTGGAAATGTTTTTTTGAATTTGACACCAAAAGCACAGAAGACAAAAGAAAAAAATTACCACATAAAACAATGACAGATTTAAAAATTTCTGCATAGCAAAAAAAAAAAAAAAAAAAAAAATTTCTGCATAGCAAAAACACAAAAACAAACAAACATACAAACAAACAAAAACAAAAAAAAAACCCCACAACAATCAACATAATAAAAATGCAAACTATGGAATAGATAAAATATTTACAAAGACATACACATGGTCAACAGATATATGTAAATGTATTCATCATCATAATCATCAGGGAAATTCTAGAATATCCCACATCACACTTATGATGGTTATTATTAAATGTTAGAAAGATATGTGTGGAGGAGGCATGGGGGAAAAAATGGAAACCTGTACACTCTGATTGGGAATGTAAATTAGTAGACCCATTCTGAGAAACAATATGGAGGTTTCTCAAAAAACTAAAAATATAACTACTATATGATGCAGCAATGCCATTGCTAAGTATATACCAAAGGAAATACAATTTCTATTTTGAAGAGTGGTATCTTCACTGTCATGTTTATCACAACATTATTCACAATAGCCAAGACTTGAAAAAACCAAAATATTTGTCAACGGATTAATAGGTGAAGAAAATTTGGTATACATGCATATATACAAAAATACACATATATGTGTATATATACAATGGAATATATTATTCCATCTTTTCAAATAGGAAATGTTGGGGCGCCTGGGTGGCTCAGTCAGTTAAACATCTATAGGTGTAAGGTTAGGTTGTTTAGTTGAGATTCTTCTTGCTTCATGTGGTATGCCTATATTGCTATATACTTCCCTCTTAGGACCACTTTTGCTGCAAACCAAAAGTTTTAGACTGTGGCATTTTCATTTTCATGTGTTTCCATGTATTTTTTAAATTTCCATGTGTTTATTTTTTATTTTTTCTATTTCTTCTTTCATTTCCTGGTTGACCCATTCATTTTTCGTAGCAAGTTATTAACCTCTATGTATTTGTGCTCTTTCCAAATTTTTTCTTGTGGTTGACTTCAAGTTTCAGAGCATTGTGGTCAGAAAATATGCATGACAGGATCTCAATTTTTTTGTGCTTGTTGAGGTCTGCTATGTGATCTAGTATGGGATCTATTCTGGAGAATGTCCCATGTGCACTTGAAAAGAATTTGTATTCTGCTGCTTTAGGATGGAATGTTCTGAAAATACCCTCTAGGTCCAGGGTGTCATTCAAAGCAATTGCTTCCTTGCTGATTTTCTGTTTAAATATCTGTCCATTGATGTAAGTGGGGGGTTAAAGTCCCCTACTACTATTATGTTATTTTCAAAGTGTCCCTTTATGTTTGTTATTAATAGTTTTATATATTTAGAAGTTCCTATGTTGGGTACATAAATATTTATGACTGTTAGATCTTCTTGTCAGATTGTCACCTTTATTAGGATATATTTCCTATTTTCTCTCCTGTTAGAGTCTTTAGTTTAAATTTGGTTTTCTGATAGAAGTATTGCTATTGCAACATTCTTCTGACATCCATTTGCATGATAAGTGTTTCTCAGTCCTTTCACTTTCAAACTGCAGGTTTCTTTAGGTCTAAAATGAGTATTTTATAGTTAGCATATAGATGTGTCTTGGTTTTTTATCCATTGTGACACATCATTTATTTTGATTGGAGTGTTTAGTCCATTTACATTCAGAGTAATTATTGATAGATATGTATTTAGTACCATTTTATTACTTGTGTTGTTGTTCCTGGAAGTTTTCTCAGATACTTTCTCATCTTTGTCATTTTTGGTTTTTCTTTTCACTCAAAGAGTGCCCTTTAATATTTCTAGCAGGGCTGGTTCAGTGGTCACTAACTCCTTTAGTTTTTGTTTGTCTGGGAAACTCTATCTCCCCTTCTATTCTGAATGACAACTTTGCTAGATAGAGTATTCTTGGCTGTGGATTTTTCCCATTTAGAACATTGAATATATCATGCCACTCCCTCTGGCTTGCCAAGATTCTGTTGAGAAATCTCCAGGTATCCTTATGGGTTTTCACTTTTAAGTTAAGGACTTCCTTTGTCTTGAGGACTTTAAGATTTGTTCTTTATCACTGTATTTGCAAGTTGAATTACCATGTCTTGGTGTTGGCCTACATTTGTTGATTTTGATGGGAGTTCTTTGTGTCCCCTGGATCTGGATATGTGTTTCCTTCCCAGATTAGGGAAGTTTTGAGCTATTATTTCATCAAATACATTTTCTGCCCCCTTTTCTCTTTCTTATTCTATTTCTTCTTCTTCTGGGACTCCTGTAATACTAATGTTATTATATTTGATAGAGTCACTGTTTTTTACACCTATTCTTGTGTTCTATAATTCTTTTTCTCTTTTGTTTAGCTTCATTATTTTCCATAATTTTGTCTTCTGTATCACTTATACATTCTTTGGATTCTTCCATCCTTTTGCTCATTGCACCCAGTCTGTTTCGAATCTCAGTTATTGCATTTTTCATTTCTGTTTTTTAACTCTTTGATGTCTGTGGTCAGGGCCTCCTTGAGGTCTTCCTTTATTTTCTCAAGTCCATCAAATATCTTTATGATTGTTGCTTTAAATTCTCCATCATGCAAATTACTTATATCTGTTTTGATTAGATCTCTGGCCATGACTCTATCTCCTTTTTTTGGGAGGGAGGATGAATTCCTCAGCCTTGGCATTTTGTCTAAGTCTCTGTGTTCTTCTCTGTGTTAGAAAAGCCCATTATATTTCCCACTTCTGACTTCTGGGACTAACGGCTTTATGAAGAAGAGGTTATATAGTGTCCAGGGCCTGCCACTTTACGGACTCTCCCTGTTGTGTGGTGCATATATTCTCCTGCTGTGTTTTGCCTGTGTTACCCTTCAGGACAGTTGTCTGCAGAGGCTTTCCTTGCCTGCAGTGGGCAGTGTTTGGACCTTGGCCAGAGTGTTATGTTTTAAGTAGGTGAGCTTTTTGCAGCTTGTTAACTGAGACCTGATGGTACTTCCACTAGCATTAAAATCTTGCAGAACTCTCTGTTCAGGAGACATCCTGTGGGAAGTGATTTCTGCTGGTCTTCTAACCCTCTAGTTGTAAAGTTTGTTCTGTCAGTACTCAGGTTGATTTCTTAGGTGTTCAGAACGGTTTGAGAGTTATCTAGTTGTATTCAAGGGGGTGAGATAAGCCTAGGGTCTTCCTACCTCCCTCTAAATGAAGGGACTTTTAAAGTCCCTTCCGGTTTTGGGGGCTTACACTGTTGGTGGGAATGCAAGTTGATACAGCCACTTTGGAAAACAGTGTGGAGGTACCCCAAAAAATTAAAAATAGAGCTACTCTATGACCCAGCAATTGCACTCCTGGGCATTTACCCCAAAGACACAGATGTAGTGAAAAGAAGGGCCATATGCACCCCAATGTTCATAGCAACAATGTCCGCAATAGCCAAGCTGTGGAAAGAGCCGAGATGCCCTTCAAGAGATGAATGGATACAGAAGATGTGGTCCATATATACAATGGAATATTAATCAGCCATCAGAAAGGATGAATACCCAACTTTTGCATCAACATGGATGGGGCTGGAGGAGATTATACTAAGTGAGATAAGTCAAGCAGAGAAAGTCAGTTATCATATGGTTTCACTTATTTGTGGAACATAAGGAATTGCATGGGGGACATTAGGAGAAGGAAGGGAAAAATGAAGGGGGGAAATCGGAGGGAGAGACAAACCATGAGAGACTATGGACTCTGAGAAACAAACTGAGGGTTTTAGAGGAGGGGGGGGTGGGGGGATGGGTTAGCCCAGTGATGGGTATTAAGGAGGGTGTGTACTGCACAGAACACTGGGTGTTATACGAAAACAATGAATCATGGATCACCACATCAAAAACTAATGATGTGTTGTATGATGACTAACATAACATAATAAAATAAAATTTTTTAAAAAATAAAGTGAAGGCCAAAAAAGCCAAACACTATCTATCTAAATCTCTGAAATAATCCTGAATCATGCATGCACAGAAAGAATCAAAGGAGTAAGTCAAATTAAGAACTGAAGGAGACTCAATCTACTGCAACATAATATATAAGTTGTAATTCAGGACCAGTCAAGATATTTTCAGCAAGATATAGAAATAATATTTGTTGAAAAAAAGAAATAAACTTCAAATTCCCACAATTTAGCGCTAATATCATTCAAGGCACAATCCACAATTGCCTACCATATGAAGTACCACAAAATTAAACAAAATGACATGTGAAAAATAGCAATTAAACTCAAGATGAACTTAATTTTTAGGGGCACTTGGTGTCTCAGTCAGTTAAGCATCTGCCTTTGAATTGGGTCATGGTCCCGGAGTCCTGGAATCAAGCCCCACATTGGAATCCCTGCTCAATGGAGAGCCTGCTTCTCTCTCTGTCCCTCAGCCTGCTCTTGCTTTTTCTCTTGTATGCACTCTCTCAAATAAATAAATAAACTCTTAAAAAAATTAAAAAGTTGAACCTAATTTTGAATCAAATAATGATATTAAAATTGGCCATTTATCTCAATAAAGAAAACAAAACATACTTTCATTGCATGTAAATTTTACATACAAATGAAAAGTCTCTAAAATGTATAGAAACATAAGAAAGAAGCAAATGGAAATTATAGAATTGAAATTTCTATTTCTGAAATTAAAGTTTTTCTGAACTAATATGTAAATTAAAGAGAAAGTGAAAAAAAATTACCTAATATAATGACCTACAAGAGAAAAGAGATAATATTCCCCTCCAAATTTGTTTAACCCATGGCCAGCATTTTCTTATTCTTTTTCTTTTTATTATGTTATTTTAGTCACCATACATTACATCATTAGATTTTTATGTAGTGTTCCATGCATGCAATGCGTGCCCTCCTTAATACCCATCATGGGGCTAACACATCCCCCCACCTCCCTCCCCTCTAAAACCCTCAGTTTGTGTCCCAGAGTCCAGAGTCTCTCATTCTTTATCTCCCCCTCTGATTCCCCCCTTTGTTTTTTCCTTCCTTCTCCTAATGTCCTCCATGCTATTCCTTAGGTTCCACAAATAAGAGAAACCATATGATAATTGACTTTCTCTGCTTGATTCATATTTAATAAAATACAGAAATCCGTGGTTATAGGTACTAAACCTGAAGCAAAACACAGTCACAGACACACAGACACACACACACACATATAACTCAAACAAAAATAAATGGTTGAAAAAAATATTGAAAGCAAACTATAATTGAAACTAATATTGAACTAATTGAAAGCAGCAAGAAATAAAATATTTTATATAAATAGAGAAATGTAGAAATGATGGATTATTTCTCAGTAGAAATATGGCAGCCCAAAGAGGGTAAAAAAACATTTTTAAAATACTGATGGGAAAAATTGTCAACTAAATTTTTTATGTCCAAAAATATGATTAAAGTTTGAAGGAAATATAAAGGCAATATTAGATAAAAGATTAAGAGATTGTGTTGATGGCAAACTATGCTAACTTCCTTCAGTGTAAAGGAAGTGATAAAAGATATACTGCATTCCTAAGAAAAATAGTAAATAATATAAGAAATGATCAATATATGAATGGATGCCAGACTTGTGTTCCTATTTGGACTATTCCCTCCTAATTTCTTTATAGCCATATAACTATATAAAAACTAAAATTATAACTTTGTTTTGCAGGGTTTATAATATGTGTACAAGTATTATATATGACAAATGTGAAGAATCAAGGGGAAATTTATGATTCCATATCATAGAAAGATTTTTATACTTTCTAAGAAGCAGAAGACTATAAATTGTATGTGGAGTTAGCAAAGTTATTTGGTTATGTTTTACTTCCTAGGGGTGCATAATACGCCAGAAATTTACCTAAAGACTGACAGAACACATTCCACAACAGAAGGGAGGGAAGAGGCTGATTGCAGAAGATAAGAAGTGCAGAGATTTTTATTTTATTTTATTTTATTTTATTATTTTATTTTATTTTAATATTTATTTTTTTTATTTTTATCTTTTTGAATTAGTGTTTTATTTTCCTTTTTTCCTTCTTTTTAAATTAACATATAATGTATTATTTGTTTCAGAGTTACAGAACTGTGATCCATCAGTCTTATATAATATCCAGTGCTCATTACAACACATACCTTCCCCAATATCCATCACCCAGTTACCCCATTACCCCAACCCCCTCCTCCCCAGAAACCCTCAGTTTTTTTCCTAAGATTGAGTCTCTAATGGTTTATTTTTTAGAGTGGAAAGGGATCATAGGTGCTGGGGAGAGGGAGGGAGCCATTGTTGTGATGAAGGATGAGAGAGAAGCACACAGGGGAATTCAGGAGAACTTTTCCCAAAACCATTGGCTTTGAAAATGAGAGTGGCTAAATTTTATGAATTCTTACAACCAGTGGGCTTAAAGCCTGGAGTTTTAAAGGTCAGTGGGCTTGGCTTGGATAGAGCCCTAAGGGCACTCTGCTGCTCCTGGGAAAGGCAGGCAAACAACACAGGGACAGATAGTATAGAAGCAGCAATGTGAAGAATGTCTAGGGCACATAAGGCGGAGATTATTTGCCCTTCTCAGAGCACATCCAGGAGAGGACACTTTCACTGAGACACCTCTCCAGAAACAAAGAGATGGCTGTCACCATATTCCTCCACTTTCCCTCAGCATAAACACAGAACCACCTCTGGGAAGCAGCAAGCACCCACACTGCCTGCCTAATTTGCTTACACCAACCCACACCACCTTGCACTCCAACTGGAGTGTCTTCTTCAGTCAAGCTTGTCTCAGTCTTAGCCTGGAAGTCCCCTATTCCAGAACACCAGCACAAACCCCTGTCCACAACACATCTTTCAACAACAGATTTCTTCAAGAACTGGTGGATTTTCTGTCAGTTCTCATTTCACAAGCAGTCCAGAGTATACCACTTTAAAACTCATCACATTCAGGCTAGGCACCAAACACTGTCCATAGCAGGAAAGGAGAGCCTCTGCAGACAAATGGCATGAAGGAAAGAGCAGCCAAAACATAGCAGCAGAGTGCACACAGTACACACCAGAGACACTCATTGAAGAGCCTTCTTCATAAGGCCATTCTTTTCAGAAGCAGGAGACATCATGGGCTATTCTAACATAGAGAAGGCAGAGATTAGACAAAATCTCAAGATGGAGAAATTTATCCCAGATGAAAGAAGAACGTTAGGCCACAGCAAGAGATCTAAGTGAAATTGATATCAGGAGCACCTGGGTGGCTCAGTTCATTAAGTGTCTGCCTTCGGCACAGGTTGTGATCTCAGGGTCCTGGGATTGAGTCCTGCATTGGGCTCCCAGCTCCATGGGGAGCCTGCTTGTCCCTCTGCCTCTGTCTCTCATGAATAAATAAATAAAATCTTTTAAAAAAGAAACTGATACCAGTAACAAACTTAATTCAGAATGTATTTATTTAATTTTTTAAAGATTTTATTTATTTATTTGATAGAGAGAGACACAGCAAGAGAGGGAACACACAAGCAGTGGGAGTGGGAGAGGGAGAAGCAGGCCCCCCACCAAGCAGGAAGCCTGATGTGGGACTTGATCCCAGGATCCTGGGATCATGACCTGAGCCGAAGGCAGATGCTTAATGACTGAGCCACCCAGGTGCCCCCTAATTCAGAATTTAAAGCAACAATCATAAGCATACTCACTGGACTGGAGAAAATAATAGAAGAAATCATAGAAACCCTTACCACAGAGATAAAAGAATTAAAAGATCATCAATCAGAGGTTAAGAGTGCAATAAACAGGGGCGCCTGGGTGGCTCAGTCGTTAAGCGTCTGCCTTCGGCTCAGGTCATGATCCCAGGGTCCTGGGATCGAGTCCCACATCGGGCTCCCTGCTCGGCGGGAAGCCTGCTTCTCCCTCTCCCACTCCCCCTGCTTGTGTTCCCTCTCTCGCTGTGTCTCTCTCTGTCAAATAAATAAATAAAATCTTTAAAAAAAAAAAAGAGTGCAATAAACAATATTGGAAACATCCTTGAGGCAAGGAATAGCAGGCTGGAAGAAAGAGAGGAATTAGTGACCCAGAAGATAAAATATTGGACAATAATAAAGGTGAACAAAAGAACAAAAATATAATTACACAACACAAGAACAGACTAAGGGAACTCAAGGAATTCATCAAACATAACACTATTAATATTTTAGGAGTCCAAGGAAAGAAGAAGAAGAAGAAGAAGAAGAAGAAGAAGAAGAAGAAGAAGAAGAAGAAGGAGAAGAAGAAGAGGAAGAAGAAGAAGAAGAAGGAGAAGAAGAAGGAGAAGAAGAAGAGGAAGAAGAAGAAGAAGAAAGAAGAAGAAGAAGAAGAAGAAGAAGAAGAAGAAGAAGAAGAAGAAGAAGAAGAAGGAGGAGGAGGAGAAGAAGGAGAAGGAGAAGAAGGAGAAGGAGAAGAAGAAGAAGAAGTAGAAGGAGGAGGAGGAGGAGGAGAAGGAGAAGGAGAAGGAGGAGAAGGAGAAGGAGAGAAAAAAGGGGACAGAAAATGTATTTGATAAAATAATAGCTCAAAACTTCTCTAATCTGAAGAAGGAAACACACAACCAGATCCAGGGAACACAAAGAACTCCCATCAAAATCAACAAATGTAGGCCAACATCAAGACATATGGTAGTTCAATTTGTAAATATAGTGATAAAGAAAAAAAATTTTAAAGGCATCAAGACAAAGGAAGTCCTTAACTTACAAGTGAAAACCCATAAGGATACCAACAGAATCTTGGCAAGCTAGAGGGAGTGGCATGATATATTCAATGTTCTAAATGGGAAAAATCCACAGCCAAAAATACTCTATCCAGCAAAGCTGCCATTCAGAATAGAAGGAGAGATAGAGTTTCCCAGACAAACAAAAACTAAAGAATTTCCTGACCACTAAAACAGCCCTGCAAGAAATATTAAAGGGCACTGTTTGAATGAAAAGAAAAGACCAAAAATGACAAAGGTAAGAAAGTATCTGAGAAAATTTCCAGAAACAATGATAAGACAAGTAATAAAATGGCACTAAATATCCATCAATAATTACTCTGAATATAAATGGACTAAATACGCCAAACAAAAGACGTATGATGTCAAATGGACAAAAAACAAACAAATTAAAAAAAAGACCCATCTATATGCTGATAACAAGCTACTCATTTTAGGGGCGCCTGGGTGGCTCAGTCGTTAAGCGTCTGCCTTCAGCTCAGGTCATGGTCCCAGGGTCCTGGGATCGAGCCCCACATCGGGCTCCATGCTCCGCAGGAAGCCTGCTTCTCCCTCTCTCACTCCCACTGCTTGTGTTCCCTCTCTCACTGTATCTCTCTCTGTCAAATAAATAAATAAAATCTTTAAAAAAAAAAAAAAAAAAAAACAAGCTACTCATTTTAGATGTAAAGTTACTTGCAGATTGAAAGTGAAAGGGTTGAGAAATATTTATCATGTAAATGGACAGCAAAAGAAAGCCAGCATAGCAATACTGATATTGGAAAAGCTAGACTGTAAAACAAAGACTATAACAAGAGATGAAGAAGGACATTTTATTATAATGAAGGGGACAATCCAACAAGAAGATCTAACAATTATAAACATTTCTGTCCCCAATATAAGAGCTTATATATATATATATATATACACATTAATTTTATTTTATATATGTATATAAATTATATATATATATATAAATTTTATTTTATATATATATATAAATTATATATATATATAAATTTTATTTTATATATATATATATATATAATAAAAGAACACTTTGGTAATAACACAGTAATAGTAGGGGACTTTGGCACAACACTTACATCAATGGACAGATCATCCAAACAGAAAATCAACAAGGAAACAATGGCTTTAAATGACACCCTGGACCAGATGGACTTGAAATATACTTTCAGAATATTCCATCCTAGAACAGCAGCATACACATTCAAGTGCACATTGAGCATTCAGCAGAATAGATCACATATTTGGTCACAAAACAGGCCTTAGCAAGTAAAAAGAGATAAAACTAATACTATGCATCTTTTCTGAGCACAATGCTTTGAAACTCCAAGTCAATCACAAGAAAAAATATGGAAAGAACACAAATACATGAAGGGTAAACTCTATGCTATTAAACAATGAATGGGTAAATGAAGAAAACAAAGAACAAATTTTAAAAAATCACAGAAACAAATGAAGATGAAAATACAAAGGTCTAGGCCTTTGGAATGCAACAAAAGTGGTCCTAAGAGGGATGTATATAGCATTAAAGGCCTAACTTAAGAGGAAGAAATACCTCAAATGAGAATTAGAAAAAGAACATCAAATGAAGGCTAAAGCCAACAGAAGGAAGAAAATAATAAAGATTAGAGCAGAAATAAATGATAGAAACTAAAAACAAACAAACAAAACACAGCAGAATATATCAATTAAACCAGGAGCTGGTTCTTTGGGGGAAAAAATAGTAAAATTGATAAACTCCTAGCCATATTTATCAAAAAGAAATGAGAAAGGACCCAAATACATAAAATCACACATGAGAGTAGAGAAATAAAAACTGACACTAAAGTAATACAAATATTATAAGAGAATGTTATGAAAAACTATATGCCAACAAAATAGACAACCTGGAAGAAATGGATAAATTCCTAGAAAAAAATAAACTACCAATACTGAAATAGGAAGAAATAGAAAATTTGAACAGGGGGGCGCCTGGGTGGCTCAGTTGGTTGAGCGACTGCCTTCGGCTCAGGTCATGATCCTGGAGTCCTGGGATCGAGTCCCACATCGGGCTCCCTGCTCAGCGGGGAGTCTGCTTCTCCCTCTGACCCTCCTCCCTCTCATGCTCTCTGTCTCTCATTCTCTCTCTCTCGCAAATAAATAAAATCTTAAAAAAAAAAAAAGAAAAAAGAAAATTTGAACAGACTGATAACCAGCAAGGAAATTGAATCAGTAATCAAATATCTCCTAAGAAGCAAAAGTCCATGGCCAGATGGCTTCACAGGTAACTTTTTCCAAACATTTAAAAAAGGGTTAATACCATGCTCGCTTCGGCAGCACATATACTAAAAAAGGATTAATAATATTCGTCTCAAACTATTCCAAATACTGGAAAGGAAGGAGAACTTCCAAATTCATTCTATGAGGCCAGGAATACCTTCATAACAAAACCAGATACGGACTCCACTAAAAAAGAGAACTATAAGACAATATTCCTAATAAACATGGCTGCAAAAATTCTCAATAAAATATTAGCAAAACTGAATCCAATAGAACATTCAAGGAATCATTCAATATTATCAAGTGGAATTTATTCCTGGACTACAAGGGTGGTTCAATATTCACAAATCAATCATTGTGATAAACCACATTAATAAAAGGAAGTATAATAATCTTTTAAGGTCCTTCCAATAGATGTAGAAATGCATTTTACAAAGTATAAAAACCGTTCATGATTAAAAAAAAAAAAACTTCAACAAAATAAGTTTGAGTGAACATACCTCAACATAGTAATACCCATATATGAAAAACCCACAGCTAATATCACCTTCAATGGGGAAAAACAGATCTTTTCCTTTACAGTCAGGAACAAAACAGGTATGTTCACTTTCACTGCTGTTACTTAACATAGTACTGTTAAGTCCTAGCCACCATTTTCAGATGACAATAAAAAATAAATAAAGGCATCCAAATCTGCAATGATGTCAAACTTTCACTATTTGCAGAATACATGATGGTCTATATAGAAAAACCAAAAGACTCCACCAAAATATTGCTAGAACTTAAACATGAATTCAGCAAGTCTCAATACAAAATCAATATACAGAAATCTGTTCCATTTCTATAAATAAATAATGTATCAGAAGAAAGAGAAATCAAGGAATCGATCCCATTTATAATTATGCCCAAAGCCATGATACCTAGGAAAAAAAAAACAAACTAAAGAGGTAAAACATCTGCATTCTGAAAACTATAAAACACTGATGAAATAAATTGAAGATGACACAAAGAAATGGAAAGGCATCCTATTCTCATGGATTGGAAGAACAAATATTATTAAAATGTCTATACTCCCCAAAGCAATCCACACATTTAATGTAACTCCTATCAAAACACCAACAGCATTTTTCACAGAGCTAGAACAATCCTAAAATGTATATGGAATGACAAAAGACCCCCAAATAGCCAAAGTAACCTTGAAAAAGAAATCAAAGCTGGAGGAATCACAATTCTGGACTACGATTTTTATTACAAAGCTGTAGTGATCAAGACGGTATGGTACTGACACAAGAATAGACATGTAGATAAGAGGAACAGGACAGAAAACAGCAATGAACCCACAACATTATAGTCAATTAATCTTCAACAAAGCAGGGGAAAATATCCAATGGGAAAAAGAGAATCTCTTCAATAAATGGTGTTAGGAAAACTAGACAGCTACATGCAAAAGAATGAAACTGGACCACTTTCTTACACCATACACAAAAATTTCAAAATGAATGAAAAACTTAAATGTGAGACAGGAAACTAATAAAATCCTAGAGGAGAACACAGGAAGTAACCTCTCTGACAATGGCCAATGCAACTTCCTACTAGATTTGTCTCCTGAGGAAAGAGAAAGGCAAAAATAAACTGCTGAGATGTCATCAAAATAAAATCTTTTGCACAGCAAAGAGAACAATCAACAAAACTAAAAGGCAGCCTATGGAATGGGAGAAGATATTTGCAAATGACATATCTGATAAAAGTTCAGTATCCAAAATATATGAAGAACCTATAAAACTCAACATAGAAAAAAAAATAACCCAGTTAAAAAATGGGAAGAAGACATGAATAGACATTTTTCCAAAGAAGTCATCCAGATGGCCAACAGATGAAAAGATGGTCAACATCATTCATCATCAGGGAAATACAAATTAAAACTACAATAAGATATCACCTCACACCTGTCAGAATGGCTAAAATAAAAAAACACAAGAAACAACAGGTATTGGTGAGGATGTGGAGAAAGGGGAATAGTCTTGCACTGTTGGTGGGAATGCAAACTGGTGCATCTGCTCTGGAAAACAGTGTGGAGGTTCCTCAAAAATTTTTAAATAGAACTACCCTATGATTCAGCGATTGTGTGCTAATTACCCAAGGGTACAAAAATACTAATTCAAAGGGATACATACACCTGGATGTTTATAGCAGCATTACCTACGATAATCAAACTATGGAAAATGCCCAGATGTCTCTCCACTGATCAATGGATAAAGAGGACATGGCATATATGTCTAAGACATTACATACATACATACATATACATATATGCAATGGAATATTTCTCAGCCATAAAACGGAATGAAATCTTGCCATTTGCATCAATGTGGATGGACCTAGGGAGTATTATGCTAAGAGAAATAAATGGGTCAGAAAAGAGAAATACCATATGATTTTACTCACACGTGGAATTTAAGAAACATAACAAATGAGCATAGGGGAAAAAAAGAGAGAGGGAGAGGTAAACCAAGATACAGACTCTTAGCTATAGAGAACAAACTGATGGTAACCAGAGGGGAGGTGGGTAGGGGGATGGGTTAAATAGGTGATGGGGATTAAGGAGTGCACCTGTTGTGATGAGCACCAGGTGTTATATATAAGAATTGAATCATTAAACTGTACACCTAAAACTAATATTGCACTGTATATTAACTAAATAGAATTTAAATTAAAACTTTTAAGGGGGCGCCTGGGTGGCTCAGTCGTTAAGCGTCTGCCTTCGGCTCGGGTCATGATCCCAGGGTCCTGGGATCGAGCCCTCGCATCGGGCTCCCTGCTCAGCGGGAAGCCTGCTTCTCCCTCTCCCACTCCCCCTGCTTGTGTTCCCTCTCTCACTGTCAAATAAATAAATTTAAAAAAAAAATTAAAACTTTTAAAATATATTCTTTACAGTATGTAATTTTTGTGTCAGTTGTTTCCTATTAGTCTTACTTTTTCATATATTTCCTGGATATTCTTCAATAAATATTGTGTTCTAATATTTAGTTGTGGAGTTACAAACTGTATATATATATATATACATTTATATATATATTATATATATATACATTTATATACATATAATATATATATACATTTATATACATATAATATATATATACATTTATATACATATAATATATATATATTATATATTTATAATATATGTGTGTGTAAATTATCTCCCATTCTTATAGAAAAGTTAGCATTGTCTTTAATTGTTCTATACATAATGTATTATTAATATGGCATATATAATTATATTGATATATACTATATTGTGGTCACTGTGGTTTTCTTTCATGGTTCATAGAAAACTTATGATTATTATTTTAATTTTTATTGCAGTGTAGTTGACATATGTTATCATATTATGTTCAGGTGTACCTCACTGTGATTCAACATTTATATACATTGCAAAGTGATCACCAGGATAAATCTAATTGCCATATGTCACTAAACAACATTGTTTCATATTATTAATTATATTCCCAAAGCAGTACTTTGTATTCCCAATTATTTTATAGCTGAAAGTTTGTCCCTTATAATACCTTTCACTTATTTTGTTCATCCCTCAACCCCTTCCTCTTTGGCAATCACCAGATTGATCTCTGTATCTAAGTCTGCTTCTGTTTTGTTTTATTTATCTTTTTTTTTTAAGATTCCACATATAAGTGAAATCATAAGGTATTTGACTTTTTCTGACTTATTTCTTCTTTTTTATGTCTGACTTATTTCATTTATCTTTATATCCTCTAGATATAGTACTCTAGATGAGTAATGTTTGGATATATATCACATCTTTCTTATCCATTCACCTACCAATGAACACTTACGTTGCTTCCACATTTCCATATTTTGACTATTGTAAATAATGCAGTAGTGAACATAGGGGTGCATATATCTTTTTGAATTAGTGTTCTAATATTCTTCAAACAAATACCAAGGAATGGAATTGCTGGATTTTATGCTAGTTCTATTTTTCATTATTTGAGGACTTTCTACAGTTTTTCATAGTGGCTGCACAGTTTTGCATACGCATCCAAGAGGGTATGAGGGCTCCCTTTTCTCCACATCTTCACCAGCCCTTATTATTTCTTGTCTTTTTGATACTAGCTATTTGAACAAGTATGAGATGATGTCTCCTGTGGTTTTGATTTGTATTTCCATTATGGTATTAGTAATTTTGAGCATCTTTTCATGTATTTGTTGACCATCTGTATGTCCTATTTGAAGAAATGTCTATTTAAATCCTCTGCCAATTTTTTAATTAGCTTGTTTGTATTTGATATTGAGTTGTGGGAGTTCTTTCTAGATTTTGAATATTAACTCGTTATTGGTATGTTATTTGAAAATATCTTCTCCCACTTAGTGGGTTGTGATTTCATTTTATTGATTGTTTTCTGCTTTTGCTGTCCTTGCCTGAAGAGACAGATCCAAAAAATATTGCTCAGACCTATGCCCACAGGTTTTCTGCCTATAATTTCTTTCCTTAGTCTTAAATTGATGTATTTCATACTTTAAAAAAAAAAGTTTTATTTATTTGATAGAGAGAAAGCACAAACAGGCGGAGTAGCAGGCAGAGGGAGAGGGAGAAGCAGGCTCCCCACTGAGTAAGGAGCCTGATGCTGGGCTCAATCCGAGAACACTGGAATCATGACCTGAGCCAAAGAGAGTCACTTAACCAACTGAGCCACCCAGGCGCTCCTGTATATCACACATTTTGAGTTTATTTATTTTTTTATGGTATGAGAAATTGGCCTCATTTCATTTTTGGCATTTTGTTGTCCAGCTTTCAAAACACCATTTATTTAAGAGATTATGTTTTCCCTATTGTATGTTTTTTAGTCCTTTGTTAAAGATTAATTGGACTTTTAAGTGTGCGTTTATTTCTGGATTCTTTATTCTGTTTCACTGACCTATGTGTCTGTTTTTGTGTCAGTACCATACTGTTTTTCTTTTTTAATTTTATTATGTTATGTTATTCACCTTACAAAAAATCATTAGGTTTTTTTAAATTTTTTTACTCTTATGTTAATCACCATACATTACATAATTAGTTTTTGATGTGGTGATCCACGATCCATTGTTTTCCTATAACACCCAGTGCTCCATGCAGTACGTGCCCTCCTTAATACCCATCACCGGGCTAACCAATCCCCCCACTCTCCTCCCCTCTAAAACCTTGTTTGTCTCTCAGAGTCCATAGTCTCTCATGGTTCATCTCTCCCTCCAATTCCCCCCACTTCATTTCTTCCTTCCTTCTCTTAATGTCCTCCATGCTATTCCTAATGTTCCACAAATAAGTGAAACCATATGATAATTGATTTTCTCTGCTTGACTTATTTCACTTAGCATAATCTCATCCAGTCCCATCCATATTGATGTAAAAGTTGGGAATTCATCCTTTCTGATGCCTGAGTAATATTCCATTGTATATATGGACCACATCTTCTTTATCCATTCATCTGTTGAAGGGCATCTCAGCTCTTTCCACAGTTTGGCTATTGCGGACATTGCTGCTGTGAACATTGGGGTGCATATGGCCCTTCTTTTCACTACATCTGTGTCTTTGGGGTAAATACCCAGGAGTGCAATTGCTGGGTCATGGGGTAGCTCTACTTTTAATTTTTTGAGGCACCTCCACACTGTTTTCCAAAGTGGCTGTACCAACTTGCATTCTCACCAACAGTGTAAGAGGGTTCCCCTTTCTCCACACTTCTCCAAATTTTGTTGTTTCTTTCCCTGTCCATTTTTGCCATTCTAACTGGTATAAGGTGGTATCTCAATGTGGTTTTGATTTGAATTTCCCTGATGGCTAATGATGATGAACATTTTTTCATGTGTCTGTTAACCATTTGTATGTCTTTTTCAGAGAAGTGTCTTTTCATATCTTCTGCCCATTTTTTAACATGATTATTTGTTTTTTCGGTGTTGAATTTGAGAAGTTCTTTATACATCTTGGATACCAGCCTTTTATCTGTAGTGTCATTTGCAAATATCTTCTCCCATTCTGTGGGTTGCCTCTTTGTTTTGTTGACTGTTTCCTTTGCTGTGCAGAAGCTTTTTATCTTGATGAAATCCCAGAAGTTCATGTTTGCTTTTCTTTCACTAGCTTTTGGAGATGTATCTTGAAAGAAGTTGCTGTGGCCGATGTCAAAGAGGTTACTGCCCAGGTTCTCCTCTAGGATTTTGGTGGATTCCTGTCTCACATTGAGGTCTTTAATCCATTTTGAATTTATCTTTGTGTATGGTGTTAGAGAGTGGTCAAGTTTCATTCTTCTGCATGTGGCTGTCCAATTTTCCCAGCACCATTTATTGAAGAGACTCTTTTTTCCATTGCATGTTTTTTTCCTGCTTTGTCGAAGATTACTTGACCAGAGAGTTGAGGGTCCATATCTGGGTTCTCTATTTTGTTCCATTGGTCTATATGTCTGTTTTTGTGCCAGTACCATGCTGTCTTGGTGATCATAGCTTTGTAATATAGCTTGAAATCAGGCAACGTGATGCCCCAGCTTTGTTTTTCTTTTTCAACATTTCCATGGCTATTCAGGATCTTTTCTGATTCCATACAAATTTTAGGATTGTTTGTTCCAGCACTTTGAAAAATGTCATTGGAATTTTGATGGGGATGGCATTGAAGGTATAGATTGCTCTGGGTAGCATAGACATTTAAACAATGTGTATTCTTCCAATCCATGAGCATGGGATATTTTTCCATCTTTTTGTGTGTTCTTCAATTTGGTTCATGAGTGTTCTGTAGTTCCTAGAGTATAGAATCTTTACCTCTTTGGTTAGGTTTATTCTGAGATATCTTATGGTTTTTGGTGCTATTGTAAATGGAATCATTTCTCTAATTTCTCTTTCTACAGTTGCATTGTTAGTGTATAAGAAAACAACTGATTTCTGTGCATTGATTTTGTATCCTGCCACATTACTGAATTGCTGGATGAGTTCTAGTAATTTGGGGGTGGAGTCTTTTGGGTTTTCCACATAAAGTATCATGTCATCTGCGAAAAGAGAGTTTGACTTCTTCTTTGCCAATTTGAAAACCTTTTATTTCTTTTTGTTCTCTGATTGCTGTTGCTAGGACTTCTAGTACTATGTTGAACAATAGTGGTGAGAGTGGGCATCCTTGACATGTTCCTGATCTTAAGGGAAAGGCTCTCAGCTTTTCCCCATTGAGGATGATATTTGCTGTGGGTTTTTCATAGATGGATTTTATGAACTTGAGGAATGTTCCTTCTATCCCTATAGTCTGAAGAGTTTTAATCAGGAAAGGATGTTGTATTTTGTCAAATGCTTTTTCTGCATCAATTGATAGGACCATATCTTTCTTCTCCCCCCTCTTATTAATGTGTCTATCACATTGGTTCATTTGCGAATGTTGAACCACCCTTGAATCCTGGGGATAAGTCCCACTTGGTCGTAGTGGATGAACCTTTTAATGTATGGTTGGATCCTATCAACTAGGATTTTGTTGAGGATTTTGGAATCCATATTCATCAGGGATATTGGTCTGAAATTCTCCTTTTTGATGGGGTCTTTGTCTGGTTTGGAGATTAAGGTAATGCTGTCCTCATAGAATGAGTTGGGACGTTTTCCTTCTGTGTCTATTTTTTGAAACAGCTCAGGTAGAATGTGTATTATTTCTTCTTTGTATGTTTGTTAGAATTCCCCAGGGAATCCATCAGGCCCTGGACTCTTGTCTTTTGGGAGGTGTTGGATCACTGCTTCAATCTCATTACTGGTTATTGGCCTATTCAGGTTGTCAATTTCTTCCTGTTTCATTCTTGGCAGCTTATAGGTTTCCAGGAAGGCATCCATTTCATCCAGATTGCTCAGTTCATAGGCATATATTGTTGATAATAATTTCTAATAATTGTTTCTATTTACTTGGTGTTAGTCATGATCTCTCCCCTTTCATTCATCATTTTATTAATTTGGGTCCTTTCTCTTTTCTTTTGGATAAGTCTGGCCAGTGGTTTATTGATCTTATTAATTATTTTAAAGAACCAACTTTTAGTTTCATTGACCTGATCACTGTGTTTCTGGTTTCTAATTCATTGATCGCTGCTCTAATCTTAATTATTTCTTTTCTAATGTGTGGCTTAGGTATCGTTTGTTGCTTTTTCTCCAGTTAGTTAAGCTGTAGAGTTAGTTGGTGAATTCGGGATTTTTCTGTTTTTTTGAGTGAGGCTTGGATGGCTATGTACTTCCCCCTTAGGGACCACCTTTGCAGTATCCCATAGGTTTTGGACCGATGTGTTTTCGTTCTTATTGATTTCCATGAATTGTTTAAGTTCTTCTTTGATTTCCTGGTTGACCCAAACATTCTTGAGCAGAGTGGTCTTTAGCTTCCAAGTGTTTGAATTTCTGCCATTTTTTTCTTGTGATTGAGTTCCAATTTTAAAGCATTGTGGTCTAAGAATATGCAGGGAATAATCTCAGTCTTTTGATATCGGTTGAGACCTGATTTGTGATCCAGAATGTGGTGTATTCTGGAGCAAGTTCCATGTGTACTCAAGAAGAATGAGTATGCTGTTGTTTTAGGGTGGAATGTTCTGTAAATATCTATGAGGCCCATCTGGTCCAGTGTATCATTCAAAGCTCTTGTTTCCTTGTTGATTTTCTGCTTAGATGATCTGTCCATTGCTGAGAGTGGAGTGTTGAGGTCTCCTACAATTAACATATTGTTATCAATATGACTCTTTATTTTGGTTAACAGTTGGCTTATGTAGATGGCTGCTCCCATGTTGGGGGCATAGATATTTACAATTGTTAGATCTTCTTGTTGGATAGAGCCTTTAAGAACAATATAGTGTCCTTCTGTGTCTCTAACTATAGACTTTAGTTTGAAATCTAATTTGTCTGATATAAGAATTGCTATCCCAGCTTTCTTTTGAGGTCTGCTGGCATGGAATATGGATCTCCATCCCTTCACTTTCAGTCTGGATGTATCTTTAGGTTCAAAATGAGTCTCTTGTAGACAGCATATGGATGGGTCCTGTCTTTTTATCCAATCTGCAAATCTGTGCCATTTTATGGGAGCATTTAGGCCATTCACATTGAGAGTGATTATTGAAAGATATGAATTAATTGTCACCATGTTGCTTGTGAAGACGTTGTTTTTATACATTGTTCCTGGAAATTTCTGTTGTTTATATTACTCTTGGGGTCTTTCTCCTTTTATAGAACCCCTCTTAATATTTCTTGCAGGGCCGGCTTAGTGATCACATAATCTTTCAGTTTCTGCCAGTCTTGGAAGCTCTGCATCTCTCCATCCATTCTAAATGTCAGCCTTGCCAGATAAAGTATTCTTTGCTGCATGTTCTTCTCGTTTAGTACCCTGAATATGTCTTGCCAGGCCTTTCTGGCTTGCCAGGTCCCTGTGGATAGGTCTGACGTTATTCTGATGTTCTTCCCTCTGTACGTAAGGAATCTCTTCCCCTAACTGCCCTTAAGATAGTTTCCCTGGTTCTAAGATTTGCGAGTTTTACTATTACATGCGGGGTGTTGGACTGTTTTCCTTGATCTTGGGAGGGGTCCTCTCTGCCTCTAGGACACGGATGTTTGTTTCATTCCCCAGATTAGGGAAGTTCTCAGCTACGATTTGCTCAAATACATCTTCTAGTCCTCTCTCTCTCTCCACTCCCTCCGGGATTCCAATAATTCTGACATTGGAACGCTTCATGGTGTCACTTATTTCTCTGATTCTATTTTCATGGATTCTGAGTTGTTTTTCCCTGGCCTCCTCTTTTCCCTTTTTATTTATTAAATTGTCTTCCAGGTCAGTGATTCGTTCTTCTGCCTCACTTACCCTAGCTGTTAGATTATCTAGATTGGATTGGATCTCATTGATAGTATTTTTAAGTTCTGCCAATTCAGCTTTCATTTCTGCCTTTAGTGACTCTATGTTGCCATTAATTGATTTCTCCATTCTACTAATTGTCTTCATAATTGCTAGCCTGAATTCCATCTCCTACATCTTGGTTATATCTGCATCCATTTGTAAATCTGTGGCATAAGTCATAGTCTCTGAGTCTTTCCTATTTTTGGGTTCCTCCTCCTAGTCATTCCGTAAATGGGTGGTTGAGGGAATCTATAGAGTCCAAATTATTGACCAGAACCCAAGCAAGATGCACCTGTTTTCTAGGGACATTAGGGTTGCTGGCCTCTTGTTTTCCCAGCCTGTTCTGGGGGAGGGGCCTGCCACGCTATTATTCAGGCAACCTTGTTTGGGCAGAGTGCCCTGCCCCCCCCCCCGTGGTGGGGGATGGGCTCAGTGGGAACCAGCTTTTAGGGGCTTTTTTCTCTGGTGGCTTTCCCTGGTGGCTTTCTGCCTCTCCTCAGAGAGTCAGAGCAGAAGAAACCGTTTCCCACCCTCTGCCTCAGAGCAAAGAGATTGCAGTCTGTTCTTCAGTGAGCTCTCCAGGCCACAGTTTCTCCATTTCTTTGTGTGCTGCTATAAACTGCAGCGTCCTGGGTTGTGCGCCCCTCAGCAGGGTCCCCAGTCCTCACCTCCAGGTCGGGGAATGGGGGCATGTCTCTGCCCTTTGTGCTTCTAAAACCTCCAGCCTCTCCCAGTTTGCATGCACGACCCCACCCCTCCGGGTTTCCAGACCCGGGGGCTGGCTAAAGTCCTTTCCCCGCCGCTACTGGTAGGTCTGTGACCCTGTGCCTCCTCCCCAGGGAGGGAGGCTATCGCTCACTGTCGGTGTAGGATCACCATGGCCACGCTCCCTCCCCCTGCCATTTTTCCTCTGATATCTTCCCCGGGGAATCACGGCTTCCCGCTTCATACCTCTAAACCAACCGCCCGTGATATTCTGTTTGTAGAGATCCAGATCTATTTTCTTACCTCTTAGGTTGATTTCGTGGGTGCTCAGAGTGGTCTGGTAGATATCCAGCTCAATTCTGGGGACCAGTTGGAATAGGGTCCCTACTCCCCCGCCATCTTTTCTCTCTCTCCTGCAAAGGCGGCAGCGGTGGAAGGTTCAGGCTCCATGCATCAGGGTGCCGCATTCCCTCTGCCTCTGAGTACCATACTGTTTTGATTAATATAGCTTTGTAGTATAGTTTGAAGTCAGGGTGCATGATACCTCCAGTTTTGTTATTCTTTCTCAATATTTCTTTTGCTTTTGGTTCAATACTGTAAAAAATGTTAATTTTCTTGATTATAGGATTATTTGCTCTAGTTCTGTGAAAAAATGCTGTTTGTATTTTGATAGGGACATCACTGAATTTTAAGATTACTATGCGCAGTATGAATATTTTAACAATATTAATTTTTCCAATTCATGAGCATGTTATATCTTTCCATTTACTTCTGCCTTCTTCAGTTTCATTACAGTTTTTTTTTAAGATTTTATTTATGTATTTATTTGTCAGAGAGAGAGAAGAAGCAGGGGGAACAAGAAGTGGAGTGAGAAGCAGGCTTCCCACTGAGCAGGGAGCCCGATGCGGGACTTGACCCCAGGACCCTGGGATCATGACCTGAGCCAAAGGCAAACGCTTAACCTACTGAGCCACCCAGGCACCCCTCATCACAGTTTTGAGAGTACAAGTCTTTCACATCCTTGGTTAAATTTATTTCTAGGAATTTTATTGTTTTTGATGCACTTGTGAGTGGTACTGTTTTCTTAATTTCTGATAGTTTAAGTATATGGAAATGCCACAGATTTCTGTATATCAATTTTGTATCCTGCAACTTTACTGAATTCATTTATTAGTTCTAATAGTTTTTTTTTTTTATGGAGTTTTAAGGGTTTTCCATGTATAATATCATTTCATCTTCAAACAATGACAGTTTTACTTCTTTCTTACTAATTTGGATTTTATTTTCTTGTTCAACTTCTATAGCTATAAAATCCAATACTATGTTGAATAAAGGTGGCAAGAGTGTTCATTGTTGAATTGTTGTATTGTTGCATCAGAAGAAAATCTTTCAACTTTCCACCATTAAGTATGATGTTAGCTGTAGGTTTCTCATATATGAAATTTATTATCTTGAAATATGTTTTCTCTATATCCATTTTGTTGGCTATTTTTATCAATAGGTTTTGAGTTTTGTCAAGTGCTTTTTTTTCTTCAACTGTTGAGATGATCATATATTTTTTATCTTTCTTTTTGTTAATTTGCTGTATCACATTAATTGAATTTTGGAAATTGAACCAACCTTGTATCCTGGAATAAATTCTACTTTATCAGGTGTACAAGCCATAATAAAAGGTGTATAATCCTTTTGTTGTATTGTTGAATTTGGTTCCTTAATACTTTGTTGAGAAATTTTGCTTGTATAATAATCAGGGATATTGACCTGTATTTTTTTTTTTCTTGTGGTATCTCTGTCTGGTTTTAATGCCAAGGTAATTTTGGTCTCATAGAATGAGTTTTGAAGGCTTCCTACCTTTCCAAATTTTGCAATAGTTTGAGAAGCCTAGGAATTAACTCTTCTTTGAATATTTGTTAGAATTCACCTGTGAAGCTCTCTGGTCCTGGGCTTTTCTTTGTTTGGAGTTTTTTTGATTACTGATTCAAGTTCATTAATAGTAATTGGTCTGTTAAGATTTTCTACTTCTTCCTGATGCAGTCTTAGAAGGGCATGTATTTCGAAGAATTTATCTATTTCTTCTCAGTTGTCCCATTTGTTTGGTATGTAATATAGTAATCTGTTATGATATATATATGATATATATATATCATATATGTTCCTGTGGTATCAGTTGTAACTTCTCTTTCATTCTTCATTTTCTTTATCTGGGCTTTCTTTTTTTTTTTTTTTTTTCTCTTGATAACTCTACCTAAATGTTTATCAGTTTTGTTACCTTTTTAAAGATCTAGCTTTCTGTTTCATTGACCTTTCCATTTTTTAGTTGCTATTTCATTTATTCGCACTTGGATGTTTATTTATTTCCTCCTAATAAACTTGGGTGTTTGTTTTTCTTTCCTTTCTTTTTTGTTCTTTTGTTGTAAGGTTTTTTTTTTATTTTATTTTATTATATTATGTTATGTTAGTCACCATACAATACATCATTAGCTTTTGATGTGGTGATCCACGATCCATTGTTTTCATATAACACCCAGTGCTCCATGCAATATGTGCCCTCCTTAGTACCCATCACTGTGCTAACCTTTCCCCCCACCCCCCTCCCTTCTAGAACCCTCAGTTTGTTTCCCAGAGTCCAGAGTCTCTCATGGTTCCTCTCCCCCTCTGATTTCCTTCCCTTCATTTTTCCCTTCCTTCTCCTAATGTCCTCCATGCTATTCCTTATGTTCCACAAATAAGTGAAACCATATGATAATTGACTTTCTCTGCTTGACTTATTTCACTTAGCATAATCTCCTCCAGTCCCATCCATGCTGATTTAAAAGTTGGGTATTCATCCTTTCTGAGTTTAGATTATTTGAGATTTTTGTCTGTTTGTTTCTTGAAATGGGCCTGTATTGCTATAAACTTCTTCCTTATAGCAGTTCTGCTGCTCCCCCATAAATTTTAGAGTGTTATGTTTCTGTTTTAATTTGTCTCAAGATATATATTTTAGTTTCTCTTTGATTTCTTCATTTACCCTTTGGTTGTTTTGTAGCATGTTGTTAGGCCTGCACATTTGTGTGTGTGTGTGTGTGTGTGTGTGTGTGTGTGTGTGTTCTTTCCAGTTTCCCTTTTTTACTTGATTTCTAGTTTTATACCGTTGTGGTAAGAATAGATGCTTGATATGATTTCACTCTTCTTACATTTATTTAGATTTGTTTTGTGGTCTAACATGGGATATATCCTGGTGAATGTTCTGTGTGCCCTTGAAACAGATATATTTTATGTTGTTTTTCTTTTTTTGTTGTTGTTGTTTTGTTTTGTTTTTATGGGATCTCTGTATGTACCTATTAAGTCCATCTGGTCTAATGTGTCATTTAAAGCCAATATTTCCTTGTTGATTTTCACTCTGGATGACCTATCCATTGATGTAAGTGGGTTGTTGAAGTCCCCTACCATTATTTTATTACCATCAATTTTGCAACCCTTAAGCCTGTTAATATTTGCTGTATATATTTATGTGTCCCTATGTTGGATGCATAGATATTTACAAGTGTTGCATTTTCTTGTTGGATTGTTCCCTTTATCATTATATGTCTTTTTGTCTTGTTACAATCTTTGTTTTAAAGTCTATGTTTTTGATATTAGTATTGTTATTCCAATTTTATTTTGGTGTCCATTTTCATGGAATATCTTTTTTCAATACCTTTATTTTCAGTTTGTAAATGTCTTTATATCTGAAGTGAATCTCTTGAAGGCAGCATATAGATGGGACCTTTCAAAAATCCATTTAGTCACACTATGCATTTTTTTCATTTGTTTTTTTGTTTGTTTGTTTGTTTGTGTAAGACATTGTAGTTTGTCTATTTATTATTAATCAAATTAATTTCAAGTTTTTATTTAAATCAAGTTAGTTAACATATACAGCAATATTAGTTTCAGTAGTGGAATTTAGTGTTTTGTCACTTACATAAAACACCCAGTGCTCATCACAAGTGCCCTCCCTAATATCCATCACCCATTTAGCCCATTCTCTTGCCCACCTCCCTCCATCAACCTTCAGTTTGTTCTCTGTATTTAAGAGTCTGTTTTAGGGTTTGCCTCTCTCCTTTTTTCTGCAATATTCATTTGTTTTGTTTCTTAAATTTCACATATGAGTGAAATCATATGGTATTTGTCTTTCTCTGACTTATTTCATTTAGCATAATATTCTCTAGTACCATCCGCATTGTTGCAAAAACAAGGTTTCATTCTTTTTTATGGCTGAGCAATATTCTGCTGTATATCTATATCTATCTATCGTCTATCAACTCTCTATCATATATCTATCTATCATCTATCTATCATCATCTATCATCTATCTATCTATCTATCATCTATCTATCATCTGTCTATCACATCTTTATCCATTCATCAGTTGATGGACACTTGCGCTGTTTCTATAGTTTGACACTTCTAGGTAATGCTACTATGAACATCAGAGTGCATTTATCACTTTGAATTAATGTGCTTGTATTCCTTGGGTAAATACCTAGTAGTGCAATTGCTGAATCCTAGAGTAATTCTACTTTTAACATTTGAGGAATGTCCATACTCTTTTCCACTGTGGATGCACTAGTTTGCATTCCCACCAACAATGTAGGGGGTGGTTTCTATTTACCCACATCTTTGCCAGCATTTGTTTTTTGTGTTGTTGATTTTAGCCATTCTGACAGGTGTGAGGTGATATTTCATTGTAGTTTTGTTTTGTATTTCTCTGATGATAAATGATGTTAAGCATCTTTTCATGTGTCTGTAAGCCAACAGGATGTCTTCATTGGCAAAAATTGTCTATTCATATCTTCTGCCCATCTATAATTGAATTATTCATTTCTGAGTGTTCAGTTTTATAAGTTCTTTGTACATTTTGTATACTAACCCATTATCAGATATTTCATTTGTGAATATCTTCTCCCATTCCATAGGTTGCCTTTTAGTTTTGTTGATTGTTTCCTTCATGGTGGAGAAGGATTTTATCTTGATGAAGTCCCCATAGTTTATTTTTCCTTTTGTTTCACTTGCCTCTGGAGAAGTATCTAGTAAAAATTGATATGGCCTATATCAAGAGGTTCCTACATGTGTTCTCCTCTAGGATTTTCATGGTTTCCTGTCTCATATTTAAGTCTCATCCATCTTGAATCTATTTTTGTGTATGGTGTAAGAAAATGGCCCACTTTCATTCTTTTGCATGTTGCTGTCCACTTTTTCCAACACCATTTTTTGAAGAGACTTTCTTTCCATTAAATATTCTTTTCTGCTTTGTCAAAGATTATTTGACCATATAGATGAGGGTCCATTTCTGGGTTTTCTATCCTGTTCCATTGATGTATGTCTGTATTTGTGCCAGTACCATACTGTTTTGATCACTACAGATGTGTAATATAAGTTGATGTCTGGGATTGAGACACCTCTAGGTTTGCTTTTCTTTTTCAAGGTTGCCATAGCTACTCGGGATGTTTTGTGGTTCCATACAAATTTTAAGATTGTTTTTTCTAGCTCTGTGAATAATCCTGTTGGTATTTTGATAGGAATTATTTAAAATGTGCCAATTGCTTTGGGTAGTATAGACATTTTACAAATATTTGCTTTTCCAATCAAAGAGCATGGACTGTCTTTCTATTTCTTTGTGTCTTCTTCAATTACTTTCATTAAATTTAAAAATTTTCAGAATACAGTTCTTTCACCTCTCTGGTTAGGTTACTCCTAGATATCTTATTTTTTTGTTGCAATTGTAAATGGAATTGATTCCTTAATTGCTAGTTCTGCTGCTTCATTATTGGTGTATAGAAATGGAACAAAACAAAAAAGAAATAGAACAGATTTATTTATTCTGTGACTTTGCTGAAATCACGTATCAGTTCTAGCCATTTTTTGGTCGAGTCTTTCAGCTTTTCTATATAGAGTATTATTTCATTTGCAAATAGTGAAAGTTTGACTTCTTCCTTAATGATTTAGATGCCTTTTATTTTTGTTGTTGTTGTTGTTTGATTGCTGTGGCTAGGTCTTCCAGTACTAGTGAGAGTGGTGAGAGTAGACATCCCTGTGTTATTCCTGACCATAGAGGAAAATCTCTCTGTTTTTCCCTTTTGAGAATGTTACCTGTGGTGTTTTCATATATGGTTATTATGATACTGAGATATGTTCTCAACCCTAGTTTGTTGAAGGTTTTTATCATTAATTGGTGTTGTACTTCTTTAAATGCTTTTTCTGCATCAATTGAAATGATCTATCATTTTTATCCTTCCTTTTATTAATGTGGTGCATCACATTCATTGATTCGTGAATATTGAACCATGCTTGCAACCCAGAAATCAATCCCATTTGATCATGGTGGATGATTTTTTAATGTACTATTGAATCCTCTTTGCTAGTATTTTATTTTATTTTTTTTTTATTTTTTTAAAGATTTTATTTATTTATTTGAGAGAGAGCGAGTACATGAGAGGGGGGAGGGTCAGAGGGAGAAGCAGACTCCCTGCCGAGCAGGGAGCCCGATGCAGGACTCGATCCAGGGACTCCAGGATCATGACCTGAGCCGAAGGCAGTCGCTTAACCAACTGAGCCACCCAGGCGCCCCTGCTAGTATTTTATTAAGAATCTTTGCACCCACGTTCATTGGGGATATTGGCTTTTTAGTGGAGTCATTTTCAAAAGATTTTATTTACTTATTTGACAGAGAGACACAGCGAGAGAGGAAATACAAGCAGGGGGAGTGGGAGAGGGAGAAGCAGGCTTCCCATGGAGTAGGGAGCCTGATGCGGGGCTCGATCCCAGGACCCATGACCCCAGGGATCATGACCTGAGTCGAAGGCAGACGCTTAATGACTGAGCCACCCAGGCACCCCTTTTTAGTGGAGTCTTAATCTGGTTTTGGTATTTGGCTAATGCTGGCCTCATAGAATGAATTTGGAAGTTTTCCTTCCTTTTCTATTTTTTTTTTTTTTTTTTGCAATAGTTTGAGAAGAATAGGTGTTAACTATTCTTTAATGTTTGGTAAAATTCGCCTGTAAAGCCATCTTGCCCTGGACTTGTGTTTGTTGGAAGAATATTTATTACTGATTGAATTTCTTTGCTGGTTATTGTTCTGTTCAAGTTTTCTATTTCTTCCTGTTTCAGTTTTGCTAGTTTACATGTTTCTAGGAATTTAAACATATCTTCCAAATTCTCCAATTCATTGACATATATTCATATATTTTTCATAATATACACTTACAGTTGTTTGTATTTCTGTGGTGTTGGTTGTTATTGCTCCTTTCTCATTTTTGATTGTATTGACTTGGGTACTTTCTCATTTCTTTTTGAGAAATCTGGCTGGGTGTTTATCTTTTTTTTTTTTTTCCCCTAAGAAACACCTCTTGGTGTCTTTGATCTGTTCTATTGTGTGTTTTTTGTTTGTTTTTTTCTATATCATTTATTTCTGCTCTAATCTTTATGATTTGAAATTTTTCTTGCTTCTTGAAGTAGGCCTGTAATGTTATTTATTTACCTCTTAGGACTGCTTTAGCTGAAAAGATGTAGGACCTTTGTGATTTCATTTCTATTTGTTTCCACATGCATTTTATTTCTCGTTTTATTACATGGTTGACCCACTCATTGTTTAGTAGCGTGTTGTTTTAACTCCATGTATTTGTGGTCTTTCCAGATTTTTTCTAACGGCTGAATTTTATTTTCATAGTGTTATATTCAGAAAAGATGCCTGGCATGACTTTGACCTTCTTGAATCCTTTGAAGCTTGTTTTGTGAGCTAATATGTAATCTATTCAGGGAAATGTTCCATATGCACTTGTGTAGAATGTGTATTCTGCTGTTTTAGGATGGAATGTTCTGAATATATCTGTTAAATCCATCTGTTCCAGTGTGTCATCCAAAACCACTGTTTCCTTGTTGTTTTTCTTTTTAAATAATCTATCCATTGATGTAGGTGTGGTGTTAAAGTTCCCTAGTGTTATTGAATCATTATCTCCTAGTTCCTTTATGATTGTTATTAACTATTTTATGTATCTGGTTGCTCCTGTGTTGGGTGCATAAATATTTACAATTGGTTTTATCTTTCTTGATGGATTCTTCCTTTTTGATTCTGTAGTGTCCTTCATCTAGTATTTCATTCTTTGTTTTAAAGCCTATTTTGTATGATATAGTTATCACTACCTCATCTTTCTTTTGACATCTATTTGCATAACAGATGGTTCTCTTTCCCCTCACTTTTAATCTGCAGGTTTCTTTAGGTCTAAAATGACTCTCTTGTAGACAGCCTATAAATGGGTCTTTTTTTTTTTTTTTAATCCATTCTGTCACAGTATGTGTTTTGAGTGTTTAGTTCTTTACATTGAAAGTGATTATTGGGAGATATGTATTTATTGTCATTTTATTATTTATTATTTGCTTGTTACTGATAATTTTCTCTGATCCTTTCTTGTGTTTCTCTGCTTCACGTTTTGCTCATATTCTTTAGTGATATAAATGAATTTCTTTCCCTTTATTATTTTCATGTTTATTAGTGGTTTTTGATATATAATTACCATTAGATTTGTATATAACATCTTCTGCATATAGCAGACTAAATTAATTTGTGCTGTTTAAATTTGAACCCATTCTTTAGTCTTCTCTTCCCCATGTTTTAGTCATATGTTGTTATATTTTATATCAATTTGTTTTTTATTCCCTTGAGTGATTTTTTACAGAAATATTCATTGTTACTGATTTTGTGTTTCCTATCATTATACTGTTACTTGTGTTCTCTCCCTTCAATTCAACAGTCCCCTCTAACATTTCTTTCAGTCCTGGTTTAGTGGTCATGAACCCCTTTCATTTTTGTTTTTCTGGGAAACTCTTTATCTCTCCTCCTATTCTGAATGATAGCCTTGTTAGATAGAGTAATTTTCGCTGCAGATTTTTCCCATTTAGCATTTTGAATATATTATGGTACTTCCTGCTAGCTTGCAAATTTTCTTTTGAAAAATCTCCTACTAATCTTATGGGTTTTCCCTTATGAGTTGCTGTCTTCTTTTGTCTGGCTGACTTTACATGTTTTTTTTCTTTATCACTATATTTTGCCCACTTAATCACAATATGTCTTGGCGCGGATCTGCTTTTGTTGATTTTGATGGGAGTTCTGTGTGCCTCCTGGATCTAGATATTTGTTTCCTTCCCCAAATTAGGGGAGGTTTCAGCTATTATTTGTCCAAATAAATGTTTTCCTCCTTTTCTCTCTCTTCTTCTTCTGGGATTCCTATAATATGACTGTTATTTAAATATTTTATTTATTTATTTATTTATTCATTCATTCATTTATTTAATTGAGAGAGAGAGAGCACAATCAGGGGGAGGGAGAAGAATAAGTAGACTCCATGCTGAGCACAGAGCCTGGTGTGGGGCTTGATGCCACAACCCTGAGATCATGACTGGAACCAAAACCAGGAGTCAGACAATTAACTCACTGAATCACCCATGCACCCCATATAGTATGAATGTTATTACATTTGATGGAGTTACTGACATTCCTAAATCTATCCTCATTTTGTGTAATGATTTTTCTCTTTTGTTGAGCTTGATTATTTTCCATTACTCTGCATTTTAGGTCACTAATTCATTCCTGTGCTTCTTCCATCCTGCTTATTATTCCATCAAGTGTGTTTCTCATTTCATTTATTGTGCCCTTTATCTCTGCTATGTTATTCCTTATCTCTGTGGTAAGGGCCTCACTCATGTCTTCCTCTCTTTCCTCAAGTCCAGTGAGTGTCTTCTGATCATTACTTTAAATTCCTTATCAGGCATGTTACTTGCATCTGTTTTGCTTTGATCTCTAACCTTGGTCTATTTCTGTTCTTTTATTTGGGATAAATTTCTGTCTTCTCATTTTGTCTAAGCCTCTGTGACTCTTTCTGTGTTTTCAGAAAGTTAGCTATGTCTCCTCTTCTTGAGGGTAATGTACTTATGAAGTAAAGATCGTGTAATGCCCTGGTTTGTTGTGACCCCTATTCCCTAGGTCCCAGCCCTTCCCAGAGTGTCTCCAATGTGTGCTGCATGTGCTATGATATTGTCTTCTGGCTGCTTTACCTTCAGATCAGTCACCTGCAGAGTCTATCTTTGCCTGTTGAGGGTATTTTGGTCCTGGGCCTGAATGTGGGGCATTTTAACTAGATGTGTTCAGGTATCTTTGTGAAATGAGACCTGTCATCACCACCACCATAACCAAGGCTCCTCAAAACTCTTGAATGAGGTGATGTGGTGTGAGCAGGAGTTTGGGCAAGGCTTCTGGGGAAGGAGGCATTGTGTGCTGGGACTGAGGCAAGTGTGACCAGGAGGGACAGACCACTAGGGCATGAAGAGAGGGGCTAGGTGTGAAGATGTTAGGTAGCAAATGTCAGTGCTGAACTTGTTCTAGGAGATGGCCCTGTGCTTATGCTGAGGAGAGGGGGAGGGAAAAGGTGCAGGTGTTTCCCTCTGTTCCAGGAGTGGTCTCTCTATGGATGCTTTTGCTGGGACAAGATCTGAAATGAGCAAATCCCCATTGTGTGCCCAGGCTCTCTTCAGAATGCTGTTTCCATGCTGTATGTCTGTGTTGTGTGCCTGCCTTCTCTCCAAGAGCAGCACTAATGCTTTATGTTCTCTATTCCATCTGAACCCACTGACCTTGAAAACTCCAGGCTTTAAGTCCCACTGGTTGAAAGAACTCACAAAATTTGACCTCTCTCACTCTGTAATGCAATTGCTGTGTGATTTCATTTTCCCCATGTGTTCTGCTGTGTGTTATTCTGTCTCTCACCCTTCTCCATGAACATGTCTCTCTCCCCACTGCAGTAGCCATAATCTGTTTTTCTCCCAAACCCCACCTTCACACTTCCTACCTTTTTCAATGTGGCCTCTTCTCTACCTTTATTTGTGGAGTTTGTTCTGCCAGTCTTCAGGTCAATTTCTGGGGCATTTAGGATGATTTCTTAGTTACCTAGTTGTATCTGTGGGACAAGGGGAACCTATGGTCCTCCCACTCAACTGCCATCTTTCCACAAACACTTGTGTCTTAATGAATAATGGCCTCCTTTGAATTAGAGTTAACTATATTATTTTTGTCACTGAGTTTTCTATACCTCCCTGTCAGCAGTTTTTATTTCCTTCTACACTTCTTTCCATCTTTCTGGTTCTTTTACATAAATGATTGCTGTCAGTCTAGTTTGAAAGTAATTAACATAAAATGTCAAGTTATCTAGAGACATACTAGTTAGCCACTTCTAACAAATTTAGCTAACCCTCCAGTGTATTTTAGATTTTATTGGGGTGGTTGATTTTAAGCTTAACTATGCATTCTCATTGCACTAAAGTGTCAACTACATCCCAGGACAATTTTCTCAGGAAATTGTTAAGTAATTTGACTGGATTTCCTCACATACCTGTGATTTTTAAGGAAGAGAAGAGAGAGGAATAAAATAGAAATGTATCACTGAGTTTCCTCAAAAGCAACATGATACCTTCAAGAAAAAGGAAATACCATCATCAAAATACTACCAGCCATACATATAGATAGATCTTCAGGACAGGAGATCATGCCTTCTATCAGTTTTATCCAGCATAAATTTTTGTGGTTTTAACATCTTGAGTTTTGTGTAGTTCACTCCAAACTTCACATTGTAGAAACTGAAAGACCCCATTAAGTTGCGTATACTTCAGGGATATTTTTTCTCCACTTAATAAGAAAAAGCTAACATTGTCCATGATTCCATGTTAAAAATATAAGCACAGAATATTGCAGACATTTTTCTTTTTAAAACTTTTCCCGGGATGCCTGGGTGGCTCAGTTGGTTAAGTGGCTGCCTTCAGCTCAGGTCATGATCCCAGTGTCCTGGGATCAAGTCCCGCATCAGACTCCTTGCTCAGCAGGGAGCCTGCTTCTCCCTCTGCCTGCAGCTCCCCCTGCTTGTACTCTAGCTCACTCTCTTCCACCTATGCTCTCTCTAGCAAATAAATAAATAAAAATCTTAAAAAAAAAACAAAAACTTTTCCCAACAACCCGTTTCAATGTTGGCCATGGCCTGATTTGTCGTGAACTTGGTGAGATGCCCACTGTTTCCAATAGGATACAATTAGATTCCAAAGTGGTTTGTGTTACACAAATATAACACCATTATCACAATCATTACATGCAAATAAGGAGTGAAATATTAAAAAAACATCAGAGTGGCTCATAACTAAAATAATTTATTGTATTTTAAAGATATTATTTGGGGTGCCTGGGTGGCTCAGTTGGTTAAGCATCTGTCTTTGGCTCAGGTCATGATTTCAGGGTCCTGGGATTGAGTCCCACATCGGGCTCCCTGCTCAGTGGGGAGTCTGCTTCTGCCTCTCACTTTCTCTCTCTATGCCCGCTCTTTCTCTCTCTCTAATAAATAAATAAAATCTTTAGGAAAAAAGATATTATTTAATTTTATATGGTGTTACACCTTACAAAATTCATGAATTGTTATTTTATGCAATGAGGACTTAATTGTATTTTACTACAAGCAAACTCTGCAATAGAGACTAAAATGAACAATAAAAGGAAAACAGTTTTTAAATTTATAGTTGTAAAGTAGTAATATTACATAATTTCCTTCTTAAAGTCCATGTGGATTTTCCTACTCTATTTAAAATCAAATAAAAGATAGTTGATGTACCATTATTATGAATAGACCTGTGATGTTGTATAAGATATATATTGGTGCATTACTGAATTTTGGAAGATATAATTATTACCAAACATGGCATGTCCAAGTATTTATTCTAACTCATGCAGCACAAGTACATATGACAAAACTATAATTTGGTAAATTTTGAAAATGAGTAAGAGATCAATAACAGTATAGAGAATGAAATAAAAAGATATCTGTGAATAACATAAGAACACTTCACTGGTGATATGATCACTTAACTTATCTGTCTAAAGCAGATAAGAGAAAGAGAGAAGACATTGAATGCTAGAAACTAAAAATAGATTCAGAACTGCAGAGAGTGAGTATATAGTAGGAGTGACTCACTGGGGACTAAATTTTGAAATTGGGATGTTCAGGGTTGAGAAAACAGTGGAGAAAATTATACATGATGGCAGAGTTAAAGCAGTGTATTACATAAGCAGTAATACACAACATTCTTATTTCTAGATGTGATAGAGAGAGGGGAATGGAGTGTGAAGTGTGAGCCCTCCCCAGTGAGAAACAACTGCTTTCTAGTCACACTGAATGGAAGTGCTGGGCATCAAGGCAAAGTGGAGTCTAGTTTCACAGATTTTAGTCTGCATCACTGGAAAAAATTGATAACAAAAATGTAAAGTAGTTGATAAGGCGTGTGTATGTGTGTAAGTGTATTAGAAATGATACTCTCAGTTTTGACCATATTCAGGCTAAAATGCAAAATATTGTGAACCAAATTAGATATCTAAATCAGAGATTTGGAAAGTAAGTGATCTCTTTGGAGGGACAAGTATAACTGAGAATGGATAGAGTCACAAGAAAAGAGAGAAATACAAACACAGAGTAAGTGGAAGCTAAAATTGATAGAGTGAACTAATAATGTAAATATATCATCATAAAGTCAATCACATAAAGGAAATTAGTAAAAGGAAGATCTATAAATAGATGGTTAATGATTTAAAACAAATACTAGAACATATACATGATAGCGGTATGAGTACAGATACAGATATGAACATATATCCCACTTAAGACCAGCTCAGTTTATTCCTGTTAATTATTAACCATTCTCTGCTTACTCTTGAAAATGTCTGTTTTTAGATGATAAATATTAAAAGCCCTGTATATATATATATACATATATATAATATATATGTATATATAACTAGTTATATGTATGTATGCATGTGTTCATAAATTCCTATGAGTACATAAATATGTGTTCTATATATCAACTGAAAATTATTCTATGAATTCTTCCTAAGAATTTATTCTAAAGTGAGCATTGATATATTCTCCTTTAATATTATAATTGCTGTAAACATGCTCTGTGACATAGAAGCCTTTTAAGTGCTTCTTTGACCTCCATGTTTTTCAGGCTGTAGATCATGGGGTTTAACATTGGGGTAATAACCCCATATAGCATGGAGATGAGTCTGTCTCTGGCTGGAGAGTGTTGACTGGAGGAAGGCCGAACGTAGGTAAATATTGCTGTGCCATAGAACAGACAGACCACTAGGAGGTGGGAAGCACATGTGGAGAAGGCTTTGTGATTCCCTTCCACTGACTGGATCTATAGAATGGTGGATATAATGTAGATGTAAGAGATAAAGGTGATCAGGAAGGCGCTGATCCCCAGTATGCCTCCTACCACTAAAACGAGCATTTCAGCTACATAAGTGGATGAGCATGAGAGGGCCATCACTGGTGGGATGTCACAATAGTATTGGTTAACTCGGTTGGACTTGCAAAAAGACAGGCGGAATGTGGACACTGTATGGAGGAGGGAATTGAGAAACCCTGCTGCCCAGGTCCCAGCTGTCAGCTGGACACACTGAACCTTGGTCATGATGAGCATGTAACGAAGGGGGAAGCAGATGGCCACATACCGGTCATAAGCCATGACAGCAAGAAGGAAGACTTCAGTCCCTACCAGGGCCACCAGGAAAAAAAGCTGTAAAGCACATCCAAAGAAGGAAATGCTTTGCTGCTCAGTCAGGAGGTTCTCTAGCATCTTGGGGACAGTAGCTGATGGGCAGAAAATGTCTAAGAGGGATAAATTTACCAAAAAGTAATACATGGGTGAGTGTAGCTTTTTCTCAGTCCCAATGGCCAAGAGAATGGCCCCATTTCCTACCAAGGTGACTTGATAGATGATGGCAAAGACCACAAAGAGAGGGTAGCGTACCTCAGGGAGGTCAGAGAGCCCTATGAGGATAAACTGAGTCACAGTGGTAAGATTGTAAATGTCCATCTCCTCTCTCCTAAGGGACTTTCTGGAAGAAATGAAACAAACACAGGTTAGATTAAAAAGCCAAGGAGACTAGTAATGAGAAATTCTTGGGAAAATATTGGTGTGTGGCTGGCAAATCCTGTTGTTATGATCAAGATTTAATTTATTAGAACAACTGTGAAAAACATCTCTTGTATTCATGTTTCTTGAAATACTCATCCTCAGTTCTTTATAAAGAGACAGATTTCTGAGAAACAAAGGAGAAATTAAAAATTTGCATTCTCAGTAAAACAGTTGTGAATCTTTCATCAGTGTTTGGAATTTCACAATTCAGTGAATGTTGATGGTGTTTCCCATACCTATTTGGGCATTGACATTATCTTGCCTTGTATTATCTAAATGTGTACAATTGTATGCACTAGCTAAATTCTACATAACTCAAAAGTGGAAGCTGTGCATTTTACATGATATACAATTTTAATAACTGTTAGCAACTATAAGCAGATATATAAAGCAGATATATAGTATATTTGTCTAAATAATTATTCAGTAAAAGAATGGATGGTATGTCTCCTGTTCTGATGAAGTGTTTCTACTGGTAAGAAATAAATGTAGGAATGCTTTTATAACTTCCAAAATATAATAATTTTATATGAAGATTAATATCTGTTTTCCTACAAAGAGTATACCTTAATAAAATTGAAATAGCCTGCAAAATATAAATAAAACTATATATATATGTAAAATCTGTTTTTGATAGTGGTTGTGAACAAATATACTCACATAATATTCAATTCCCTTCCTCTGAAAATTTATAATTTCACCATGTGTCTAATTATTTAAGGAAATATGGGGTTTTAATTTATATATGTATATAATTTATGTTTTATATTATAATTTAACTATAATTAATTATAATTATGTAATTTTGATCTTCCTAGCCATACTAACTCATTTAATTTTAATTGCATTTGTATGCATTTTAATAGTCAACATATTTATAACGTTTAAGGCTATTTACAAAAATAACTTTAATAAAACTTCTACAAATCAATAAATTTGTGGAATTTTTGTCATTTTGAAACTATTTTCTTTTTTTGTTACATGTGTGTGAAAGTAAAATAGAAGATAATTCAAAAATAACTGGCACAAAAACAGACACATAGATCAATGGAACAGAATAGAGAGCCCAGAAATGGACCCTCAACTCTATGGTCAACTAATCTTTGACAAAGCAGGAAAGAATGTCCAATGGAAAAAAGACAGTCTCTTCAACAAATGGTGTTGGGAAAATTGGACAGCCACATGCAGAAGAATGAAACTGGACCATTTCCTTACACCACACACAAAAATAGACTCCAAATGGTTGAAAGACCTCAATGTGAGACAGGAGTCCATCAAAATCCTAAAGGAGAACACAGGCAGCAACCTCTTCGACCTCAGCCGCAGGAACTTCTTCCTAGAAACATCGCCAAAGGCAAGGGAAGCAAGGGCAAAAATGAACTATTGGGAATTCATCAAGATAAAAAGCTTTTGCACAGCAAAGGAAACAGTCAACAAAACCAAAAGACAACCGACAGAATGGGAGAAGATATTTGCAAATGACATATCAGATAAAGGGCTAGTATCCAAAATCTATAAAGAACTCATCAAACTCAACACCCAAAGAACAAAGAATCCAATCAAGAAATGGGCAGAAGACATGAACAGACATTTTTCCAAAGAAGACATCCAAATGGCCAACAGACACATGAAAAAGTGTTCAATATCGCTCGGCATCAGGGAAATCCAAATCAAAACCTCAATGAGATACCACCTCACACCAGTCAGAATGGCTAAAATTTACAAGTCAGGAAAGGACAGATGTTGGCGGGGATGCGGAGAAAGGGGAACCCTCCTACACTGTTGGTGGGAATGCAAGCTGGTGCAGCCACTCTGGAAAACAGTATGGAGGTTCCTCAAAAAGTTGAAAATAGAGCTACCATATGATCCAGCAATTGCACTACTGGGTATTTACCCCAAAGATACAAAAGTAGGGACCCGAAAGGGTACATGCACCCCGATGTTTATAGCAGCAATGTCCACAATAGCCAAACTGTGGAAAGAGCCAAGATGTCCGTCAACAGATGAATGGATAAAGAAGAGGTGGTATATATATACAATGGAATATTATGCAGCCATTAAAAGGAATGAGATCTTGCCATTTGCAACGACGTGGATGGAACTGGAGGGTATTATGCTGAGCGAAATAAGTCCATCAGAGAAAGACATGTATCATATGACCTCACTGATATGAGGAATTCTTAATCTCAGGAAACAAACTGAGGGTTGCTGGAGTGGGGGGTGGGGTGGGAGGGATGGGGTGACTGGGTGATGGACACTGGGGAGGGTATGTGCTCTGGTAAGAGCTGTGAATTGTGCAAGACGGTTGAATCTCAGATCTGTACCTCTGAAACAAATAATGCAATATATGTTAAGAAAGAAAAAAAGAAGAAGAAGAATGTAGCAGGAGGGGAAGAATGAAGGGGGGGAAATCGGAGGGGGAGAAGAACCATGAGAGACAATGGACTCTGAAAAACAAACTGAGGGTTCTGGGGGGGGGGGTAGGAGGATGGGTTAGCCTGGTGATGGGTATTGAGGAGGGCACATTCTGCACGGAGCACTGGGTGTTATGCACAAACAATGAATCATGGAACACTATATCTAAAACTAATGATGTAATGTATGGGGATTAACATAACAATAAAAAAATTTTTAAAAAAAGAAGATAATTCAAAAATAAAATGTAAGAGTCACATTTGATGCCTCCTATCCCCATTTATTTTGTCTAATGGAAATTGTTAATTAGTTGTGCTCAGAGAAAATGTAAAGTGTATATAATACAGATTATACATAAATATTTACTTAAATAGAATTAAATTATTTTTGGCACTTCTTCCAATGCAATACTTAAGTAAAAATCTTTGAAACTGTTTGGGAGAAATTTTCACTCATCCTCAAGCAGCATCAGTTTTGTACCATGCTTGGGAGTAAAAAACAAATCAAAACTTACATTAATGATATTAAAATCATAAAAATTAGGAAAAAAAATTACCACAATAACCAGAAATTGCTTTAATATCATTATCTAATCAGCAGATATTTAATGACTGAATTAAAAATATTGAAACAAAAAGCTTCTATCATGTCAGTTCTCAAATTCTCATTCAAGATTTTACAAAACTGCTAAATTTCAATTTGTCAACATCTTTATATACTTGTTTTCTGAAAATGTTATAGTGAATTCACTAAATTTTAAAAGGAACTTTCTATTAAAAGAAAATTGATATTTTGAGGCAGTAAACACTAAATTCTATGTTAAATACTTAAATTTCTTTTTACCCATACTTATTAATTTGACTCCTTTTTTGTAACAAGAATTAGGAGAAATAAGTCAAAAACAACCTAATGAACACATAAGCTAGCTATATATTGAATTCCGTAATCAATATATATCCTTCATAATATAATGCCTATTCCATACACCTTGTAGTTTATTAAGTTTTTAAATCAAACTTACTGTCATCACATATAGAATATAGAATTTGTTTATTTGGGGAAGGAACTTTTATTTACCTCAGCAGTACCCTCCTTTTGAAATCAAACATAATTCAACTTTATATATTTGCCATTTAATTAGAAAAATAAGAGTAATACTTTTTTAAATAATATATTGCTGAGGAAGAAGTTCTATAACCTTCCTTATTAGTCCAGAAAATTGATAGCACTTATACTAGAGAATCTGAAAAATTCTTGTGAAATGCAATATCCCACCTGCTTTTTGAGACTGGTATAAATGTAAACATTTAAGTATATGAAGAATACACACGGAAATCAGGTTTTTTGTTTTTGTTTTTGTTTTTTGGTCATGGACAGCCAAACATATTAGAATTGGGACAATGGATGTGTGGCTAAGATTAGCTTTCTCTTGGCTATTACCCAGAAATCAAGCAGTCTCATTATTTAGAAGACTTACCATATGCCTGGGATGAAATCCAAATGTACCATAAATGAAGCTGGTTTCCTTAGCAAATAGTTACCTCAAATTTCCACTCTATAAAGGAAAAGAACATCACTCAATTAAACAAAAATAGTCACCAATAAATCTGAGGTCTTGAAATAATTCAAAATGTATAATGTATTTAATAAATCAATATCAAAAAAATTATATTTAACATTTCTTTAAAAACAGGAGGATGTTTTTCATTAAAGCTATATTGTTAACGAAGTTCTATAGGCCTTTTAACTCAATGATTGATAGCTAATAAATTTAAGGAATCAGCAATGACCTTCTAAAATTTAACCTTTCCAAAAAATATTTATTCTTTCCACCTGCCTTGTAACATCCTTCTTGTCTGTTACGTCTCATAGATCCTTTTTTTTTTTTTTTTTTCCAAATCAGGACGAATTTATTTGAAAAACAAGTCCAGTTTTACCAAACTTTCATAGATCCAATTTTCTAGGGACCATACATTCATGTCAATGGGTCAGAAAAATTCATTAAATACATCCAAATTCTACTTACAGAGGTTTGAGATACACACTTGTGTGAGCATGCACAATTTTTAAGGCTGAAATTAAACTATATTAAGCACTTATTTAGATATAAACACTATAATATTTAAAAGGCCTCACTTTATCTTACTGATTTAGTATTTAGTTTTAACTAGTTTCCTAAATGTATATGTTTTTACAATTTTAACATCTCCACAATCATCCAATTAGTTATTTTAGTTTCAAAAGTCCAGACTTTAACATACAATTTTCTTTTCAAGATCCAGAGTACTCATTATCAATAAAAATATTCAACAGTAAGAAAGCAAAATGACCTAGCCACTCCCCCAAAAAGCATCACTAATTAAAAACAAACTTATCACTCATATATAGTGTCTTTATTGCAACTTATTCTATAGTTGATATCATGCCCACTTTTCCCTTAGAGGGGAAAATAATAACTCTAGAGAGAATATTCTGCTTTTCATAAATCTAAATTACTACCAATGTAATAATAGTCACTTACTAATAATAACAGAAACCTACTTATCTTATGGCTAGTCAATTTAGTGGAAGTGAAAAGAAAAAACATAAATTAAAGAAGAGTAAAAATTTTGTTTTGTAATTGTCTAAGGTAAGATTGTGCACCCAGTGAATGTAAGTGAAGAGCATATAGATGTTCATCATGCCATTTTAATTTTTCTATAACTTTGTAATTTTCCCAAATAAAATGTTGGATATCAAACAAGAACATTAAAATATGACATTATCCAGATTAATCTGGCTACATGGACTTCGGTGTTTGCATTTTTTAACTTTTTTTTTTTTTTTAAGTAATAACTTGGAATACTTGTAATCTCTTTTTAGATCTTTACATTGTTTCTGGTGTACTTTATGGAATAGATTTTAACTCTAATTGTGTTATATGTTTTTACCTTCTAAGTCTTTGGACAATAGAGGTGTACACTCTGTTAGAAAATAACAAGAGGAGGGGGCGAAGCAAGATGGCAGAAGAGCAGGAGACCTGGATTTTGTCTGATCTCAGGAATTCAGCTGGATAGGGATCAAACCATTCTGAACACCTACAAACTCAACAGGAGATCGAAGAAAAGAATAGCAACCACTCTGGAAAACAGTATGGAGGTTCCTCAAAAAGTTGAAAATAGAGCTAGCATACAACCCAGAAATTGCACTACTGGGTATTTACCCCAAAGATACAAATGTAGGGATCCGAAGGTGTACGTGCACCCCAATGTTTATAGCAGCAATGTCCACAATAGCTAAACTTTGGAAAGAGCCAAGATGTCCATCAACAGATGAATGGATAAAGAAGAGGTGGTATATATATACAATGGAATATTATGCAGCCATCAAAAGGAATGAGATCTTGCCATTTGCAGTGACGTGGATGGAACTGGAGGGTGTTATGCTGAGTGAAATAAGTCAATCAGAGAAAGACATGTATCATATGACCTCACTGATATGAGGAATTCTTAATCTCAGGAAACAAACTGAGGGTTGCTGGAGTGGGGGGTGGGGTCGAGGGATGGGGTGGCTGGGTGATAGATATTGGGGAAGGGATGTGCTATGGTGAGCGCTGTGAATTGTGCAAGACTGTTGAATCTAAGATCTGTACCTCTGAAACAAATAATGCAATATATGTTAAAAAAAAAAAAAAAAGAAGAAGATAGCAGGAGGGGAAGAATGAAGGGTGGGAAATTGGAGGGGGAGATGAGCCATGAGACACGATGGACTCTGAAAAACAGACTGAGGGTTCTAGAGGGGAGGGGGTTGGGAGGATGGGTTAGCCTGGTGATGGGTATTAAAGAGGGCACGTTCTGCATGGAGCACTGGGTGTTATGCACAATGAATCATGGAACACTACATCAAAAACTAATGATGTAATATATGGTGATTAACATAACAATAAAAAATTTTTAAACAAGAAAATATCTATACATTTCCTATCATATTCTCTCAAATCTTCTTCTCCTCTCCTCAGCTGCAAATTCGTTGATTATTGTATTTGTTGGAAACTGATTCCGCTGAATCAAAGAAAAACCCCTCAAAATGTTGCTTAAGCAAAATCATACTTTTTATTTTTCTTTCCACACTAAAGAAATACAGAGGTAAAATGCTATCTCTAGCTCCCTATGTACCTGGGCTCTGTTAGGCTTCTCTTCAGCTTTCTATGCATATATGTCTTAAGGGACCAAAGCATCATGACAGCTCCATCCAACCATCCATACACGTGGTTCTGAATCATTGCATGAGTGTCCTGACCCCTAGAAAGAGGGGGGGATGCAAGCTGGATTAACCCACTTGGAAAAGCCCTTATGAAAGCAGTTGTAAAAATTCTAGTTACTCCAAACTTGAAAAGGTTGAGTTATCTGACCACCCTCAGATTCCAGGTAGTCCTGGGCATTATGTTTTTATTTCGGACACCTCTTAGAAAAGCAACTAGCAATTTTAAACAATTTTAACTGAGTTCTTATTTTGTATACTTATATGTACAAAATAGCATGCAATTTTTATGTTTTTTTAATTTTGTGCTATTACTTTATTGTATTTATAATAACCATCTTAATGGGTATGAAGTAGAATCTCATTTTGTTTGGTTGGTTTTACCTTTTTTTAAGTTTTTGTTTAAATTCTAGTTAGTTAACATACAGTGTAATATTAGTTTTAGGTGTGCAGTATAGTGGTTCAACACTTCCATACATTGCTGGTGCTCATCAAAACAGATGCACTCCTTGATCCCAATCACCTATTTGACCCATCCCCCCTTCCCAATGTCCACCTCCCTCTGGTAACTATCAGCTTTTTCTCTACAGTTAAGTGTCTGTTTCTTGGTTTTCCTCTCTCCCCCCACCACTTTGCTTATTTGCTTGTTTCTTAAATTCCACATACAAGTGAAACCATGGTATTTGTCTTCTCTGACTGATTTATTTCACTTAGCACAATACTCGCTAGCTCCAACCATATTGTTGCAAATGGCAAGATTTCTTTCTTTTTGATGGCTGAGTAATATTCCACTGTACGCATAATAAAGGGAATCTATGAGCTCATGTGTAATGATCCCAATCATACATCAAGGAAAAGTCTAATGCAAATTAGATTACATAGTATACTATACACATGACTCTTCTTTTTTAGCAAAAGGAAACACAGGAAAGGTTTAATCCATTAAGCCTTGAGACTGGTGTTCTGCAAGGTACTGAGTGACTGAGTAGAAAGGATAGGAAGGGAGTGGACTTTCAATGAGTGTAATTTTGTTGTTGTTGTCTTTGTGTATATTTTAATTCAGTGAAGCATGTTAATTTTCTACATACTCAAAAGCTTACTTCATCAAAGATGGATGTCAAAAAATTAAAGTTGAACACAACCTGAATCAAATGAAATAACTGCATTACAGAAGAAAAGCATAACTGTACTGAAAATTAAAAATAATAAATTGTTCCACACAAGATTTGAGCAGAGTTCTTCAATTATAAACACTTAATCTAGACAAGAAAAGAAGAACTACAGAAAATTCACCTATTTTATGTAGGTTGGTTATTGCAGTGGTATAATTTTGGAAATTCTAAAACCATGTTATCCTTATTTTAGGATTGTGCAAATGAATTAATAATTTAATATTGCTGGGATCTAGGGTTTCCAGTATGGAGGAATAGAAGAAGTGAATAAAAATATGAATCCAGTGGGAAATCAGGAATCACCAGTATAAATTCATGATATATTTTCTGCTAAAATATATAGATATAGAAACAATGAAGCCTCAGAAGCAATAACCAAATGGAGAGATTCTCAACACAAATTGTGCTTTCTTTCCTTTTCAAGCACATGTTTTAACTTTCTAGGGAACATTTTGCAGTACTACCCCATCCTTTCCTAGAGACCACAACCTGACATACAGATAAATAAAAGCAGTAATGGCTCATAACCCATTTAACAAAATAAAGATAAACTGATATTGTATGCCTCTGAGTATGCACATAATATTCTGCTCAAAGATGTTAACCTAAATGTGATTATGTGGAAATAAGTCCATCAACAATGAAAGCACATTCCTTTAGAAATGATCATACAATTTTCAAAAGTGTCAATGTCATGAAAGAAAAGACTGAAGAACTGTTTCAGTTTATAGAAGAGAAAAAGAATGCTGCCACTGAACACAATGCTTCATCTTGAACTCTATAATTTTTAAAAAGAAAAGTGACAAAAAGGAAAGAATGATATTCATTCAATGAAATAATTTTCAACTGCATATATTTTTTCTGATAAATAAGCTGTGAAAAAGTATTAAAAATTGGGGAAACAGGGTAAAGGTTATTTGAGAGTCCTTTGCAATAGCCTTGCAACTTTTTTGTAAGCTTGAACTTATTTTAAAAATTAGGATGCATTAGAGTAAATCAAGATTATAACAATGAAACCATGTATATTTTGCAGTAGTTTCAAAATACATTTTCAAGTCATATTTAATATCAAATTAATATGCTTAAAATTTAATGAAGTAAGTATAATTTTAATGGAAAGATTTGAGACCATTTATCCAACATACTAAAATTCTATATCTCCTAACACAAACTACCCATCTAATTTTTATTTTGAAATTTGCTTCCCTCAAGCAAAAACAAATTTGGATCATAGTCATGAAAAAGTCAGTATCTCAGAAATATTAATATACATGTCCAGATGTGTAAACTGATTGCTTAAAGGCATTATTTAATTTTCTTTTTTTTTAAAGATTTTATTTTTATTTTTATTTATTTGACAGAGACAGACACAGTGAGAGAGGGAAAACAAGCAGGGGGAATGGGAGGGGGAGAAGCAGGCTTCTTGCTGAGCAGGGAGCCCAATGTGGGGCTTGATCCCAGGACCCCGGGATCATGACCTGAGCCGAAGGCAGACGCTTAATGACTGGGCCACACAGGCGCCCTGCAAAAGCTTTTTATCTTGATGAAGTCCCAATAGTTCATTTTTGCCCTTGCTTCCCTTGCCTTTGGCAATGTTTCTAGGAAGAAGTTGCTGCGGCTGAGTTCGAAGAGGTTGCTGCCTGTGTTCTCCTTTAGGATTTTGATGGACTCCTGTCTCACAATTAGGTCTTTCAACCATTTTGAGTCTATTTTTCTGTGAGGTGTAAGGAAATACTGAGACTTGCAAATGTCAAAGATAAAGAAAATCCTGAAAGCAGCTCGGGACAAGAGGTCTTTCACCTCCAAGGGTAGACACATGAGACTGGCAGCATACCTGTCCATAGAGACCTAGCAGGTCAGAAAGGACTGGTATGTTATATTCAACATGCTAAATGGGAAAAATATGCAGCTAAGAATAGTGTATCCAGTAAGGCTGTCATTCAGAATAGGAGAGATAAAGAGCTTCCAGGACAAAGAAAAAAGAAAGTAATTTGTGAACACTAAACCAGCCCTGCAAGAAATATTAAAGGGGATCCTGTGAGTGGAAAGAGAGCCCAAATGTAACAAGGCCCAAAAAGGAACAGAGAGAATCTACAGAAACAGTGACTCGACAAGTAATACAATGGCACTAACTTCATATCTTTCAATAATTACTCTAAATGTAAATGGACAAAATACTCCAATCAAAAGACATAAGGTGTCAGAATGGATAAAAAAGCAAGACCATCGATATGCTATTCACAAGAGTCTCATTTTAGACCCAAAAACACCTCAAGATTGAATGTGAGGGATGGAGAACCATTTATCATGGTAGTGGACATTAAAAGAAAGTGGAGTAGCCATTCTTATATCAGACATACTAGTCTGTAAACCAAAGACTGTAATAAGAGATAAAGAAGGACAGTATATCATAAGAAAGGGGTCTATACAACAGCAAATCTAACAATTGTAAATATTGATGCCCCTAACTTGGGAGAAGCCAAATATATAAACCAATTAATAACAAAATTAAAGAAACATTTTGATAATAACAATAATAGTAGGGGACTTTAACACCCCACTCTCAGCAAGGGACATATCATCTAACCAGAACACAAATGAAACAAGGACTTTGAATGACACACTGGAACCAATGGACTTAACAGATATTTTCAGAGCATTTCATCCTAAAGCAACAGAGTACACATTCTTCCTGAGTGCACATCGAACATTCTCCAGAATAGATCACATGGTGGGTCACAAATCAGGTCTCAACTGGTATAAAAAGTTTGAGATCATATCATGCATCTTTTCAGACCACAATGTTAAAAACTTGAAGTCAACCACAAGGGAACATTTGGAAGGACCACAAATATATGAGGTCAAAGAACATCCTACTAAAGAATGAATGGGTCAACCAGGAAATTAAAGAAGAATATTAAAAATACTTGGAAGCAAATGAAAAGGAAAACATGACAGTCCAAAAGCTTTGGGCTGCAGCAAAGGCAGTCCTAAGAGGGAAGTATAAAGCAGTACAGGCCTTCCTCAATAAAACAGAAAAGTTTCAAATACACAACATAACCTAAAGGAGCTCAAAAAAGAACAGCAAAAAAAGCCAAAACCCAGAAGGAAAAGAGAAATAAAAAAGATTAGTGCAGAAATCAATGAAATAGAAATAATTAAAAAAAAAAAAAACAGTAGAACAGAACAGTAAAAACAAGAGCTGGTTCTTTGAAAGAATTAATAAGATCAAGACACCCCTAGCCAGACTTATCAAGAAGAAAAAAGAGCTTCCAAAATCATCAGTGAAAGAGGAGAGATCACAACCAACACCACAGAAATACAAACAATTATAAGAGAATATTATGAGCCATTATATGCACCTGGGAAATATGGAAGAAATTGACAATTTCTTGGAAAAATAGAAACTACCATACCCGAAACAAAAAGAAATAGAAAAGCTGAACAGACATTAACCATCAATGTAATTGAATCAGTAATCATAAATTGCCCAACAAACAAGAGTTTAGGGCCAGATGGCTTCCCAGGGGAATTCTACCAAATATTTAAAGAAGAAATAATACTTATTCTTCTGAAAGGTTTCCAAAAAAATAAAAATGGATGGAAATCTTCCAAGTTGATTCAATGAGGCTAGCCTTACCTTCATCCCAAAACCAGACAAAGACCCCACCAAAAAGGAGAATTATAGGCAAATATCCCTGATGAATATGGATGTAAAAATTCTCACCAAGATACTAGCCAATAGGATCCAACAGTACATTAAAGGATTATTCACTACAACCAAGTGCAATTAATTCCTGGGCTGCAGGAATGGTTCAACATCTGGAAATCCATTAATGTGATACTCCACACTGATATAAGAAAGGACAAGAACCATATCATCTTCTGAATAGGTGCAGAAAAATCATATGAGAAAATACAGCATCCTTTCTTGAAAAGGTCCCCCCACCGTGTAGGGATAGAGGGAATATACCTCAATGTCATAAAAGTCACATGAAAGGCCAAGAGTGAATATAATTTTCAATGGGGAAAAACTAAGAGCTTTTCCCCTAAGATCAGGAACACAACAGGAATGCCCACTTTCACCACTGTTGTTCCACATTGTACTGGAAACCCTAGCCTCAGCAATCAGACAACAAAAATGAATAAAAGCCATCCAAATTGGCAAAGAAGAAATCAGATTTTCACTTTTCGCAGATGACATGGTCCTGTCTGTAGAGAACCCAAAGACTCCACCATAAAACGCTAGAGCTGATACAGAACCCAGCAACGTCACAGGATGTAAAATCAGTGTACAGAAGTCAGTTGCATTTCTATACACTGAAAATGAAGCAACAGAGAGTTATGAAAGAATCAGTCCCATTTACAATTACACCAAAAACCATTATATAGAGAGACATAAAACTAACCAAAGAGGTCAAGAGATGTACTCTGAAAACTATAGAACACTGATAAAAGAAATTGAGGAAGACACAAAAATGTGGAAAAACATTCCATGCTCATGGATTGGAAGAACAAATATTGTTACAATGTCTATATTACCCAAAGCATTCTAGACATTCAGCACAATTCCTATCTAAATAGCATCAGCATTTTTCAAAGACCTGGAAAAAAGAATCCTAAAATTTGTATGGAACCAGAGAAGACCCCAAATAGCCAGTTGAATGTTGAAAAAGAAAACCAAAGGTGGAGCCATCACAATTCCAGACTTCATGCTGTATTAAAAAGCTGTAATCATCAAGATAGTACAGTATTCACACAAAAAACAGACACATCAATCCATGGAACAGAATAGAGAACCCAGAAATGGTCCCTCGACTCTACGGTCAACTAATCCTGACAAAGCAGGAAAGAGTATGCAATGGAAAAGAAAAACAGTCTCTTCAAGAAGTGGTGTTGGGAAAATAGGACAGCCACATGCAGAAGAATGAAACTGGACCATTCTCATACACCACACACAAAAATAAACACAAAATGGATGAAAGACCTAAGTGTGAGACAGGAATCCACCAAAATCCTAGAGAAGAACACAGGCAACAACCTCTTTGAGCTCACTGCAACAACTTCTTGCTAGACATCTCTCCAAAGGCAAGAGAAACAAAAGCAAAAATGAACTAATGGGACTTCATCAGGATAAAATGCTTTTGCACAGCCAAGAAAACAGTCAATAAAACTAAAAGGCACCCTAATGAATGGGAGAAGATACTTACAAATGACATATCAGATAAAAGGCTAGTATCCAAAATCTACAAAGAACTTATCAAACTCAACAGCCCCCGCCCTAAAAAATAACCCAGTCAAGAAATGGGGAGAAGACATCAACAGACATTTCTCCAGAGAAGACATACAAATAGCTAACAGACACATTGAAAAGTGCTCAACATCACTTATCATGATGAAAATCCAAATCAAAACCACAGTGAGATACAACTTCACATCAGTCATAATGGCTGAAATTACAAGTCAAGAAACAACAAATGTTGGCATCAGTGCAGAGAAAGGGGAGCGCTTTTACACTTTTGGTGGGAATGCAACCTGGTGCAGCTTCTCTGGAAAACACTATAGTGGTTTGTCAAAAAGTTAAAAATAGAGCTACCCTATGACCCAGGAATTACACTACTAGATATTTATCCAACGGATACAAACCTAGTCATTCGACTGGGCACATGCACCCCAATGTTTATAGCAGCAATGTTCAGTTGCCAAAATATGGAAAGAGCCCAGGTGTCCATCGACAGTTGATTGGATAAAGAGGAGGTTGTATATTATATAATGGGTGTAATAAGCAACTGATGAATCACTTAATTCTACCCCTGAAACCAGTAATACACTATGTGCTTACTAACTTCTACTGAATTTTTTTTAAAAGTTAAGAAAAAGAAAAGGAATGAAATGGGAGGAATCAAGATGTACTATCTCAAGTTGTGGTGTTGGTGGAGAAAATGATCAATAGAAGAGAAGGATCTGAAACCAGACCTATGTCAGGATGACTCACTGATTTTTGTCAAAGGTGAATAACCTGCTTAAAGAGGAGGATAGTATTTTCAAATGTGTCAGAGCCATTGGACATCCATTGGCATAGAAACAAAACCAAAATATCTACACCTAAACCTCACCCCTTATACAAATGTGAACTCAAACTTATGACAGCATTGATTCAAAGGAAAACATAAAAGTATAAAACTTTTACAAAGGAAGCACAGGAGATCTTCAGGACCTAGGGAGTAGTGGGTTCTTAACCATAGCACTAAAAGCACACTGTATTAAAGAAAACGTTTCATAAACAGGACTTTACCAAAATTGAAAACTTGCTCTACTCTTTTGCTCCTATTAGAACATGAAAAGACAAGCTACAGACTAGGTGAACATATTTGCAAACCACATATCTGACAAAGAACTTTTATCTAGAATATGCAAAGAACTCCCAATACTCAACAGAAAATAACAAACTATCCAAACAGAAAAAGGACAAAATGACATGAACAGACATTACATCAAAGAGAATATGCAGATGGCAAATAAGCACAAGAAAAAAATGTGCAACATCTCTAGCCATGAGGGAAATGCAAATGAAAACCTGACTGAATTATCACTACTACCCCATGTTAGGACAGCTGGTTAATATAAAACACAGTAAAAACTTCAAATGTTGTAAAGAGCCAGCTCCTACATTGCTGGTGGGAAGGTACATGGATCAGCCACTCTGGTAAGACAGGAGCAAAACTTAAACCCTATAACCTAGCAAGCACTCTCCTGGGCCTTTATATCAGAGAATGAAAATTTAAGATCCCATGAAACACTGTGCACAAATGTTCACTCTGGGTTTAATTCATAATAGCCAAAAGACTGGAAACAACCAAAATGGGTGAAGGGTGCCCCAATGAAGGGACCTTTCTGAATTACCTGTGGCTTCTTGTGAATCTATAAATCTACCGCTCTACCTCCCTACGTATATGTAGCAGGTGTTCCACCTGTCAGCACACCTCAGAATAGTCCCTAAAACTAGCAGTGCCACCTTGGCTCTCTGGATCTCCAAGTATCCCTAACGGCCCCAGAACCCTAAGATGTGGGTGTCAGGCAGCAGGGAAAGAAGCGGGAGGGGTCTGGTGCTGGTCTGTGACTGGGCAGGTGCTGGACTGTGAAGCCCTGTGACCCTAAGGGGCAGAGAAAGCCAGGTGTGGGACAGAGGCAGCACATAGACTGCTGTCCTCCCAGAGCTGACGTTTTGCCTTTGGGGAGGAAAGTCTAGGGCAAGGACCTGGCTCACAGTCTATCCTCCCTTCTTCCCTCCCTCCTCTGGACAGCATCTGTCCCCTGCCCTTGTAGATCCCCTCCCCAACCCCATCATTTCCAGCTTCCTGCTCACACAATCACCTCCCAACAAAGTTGCCCCAATTTCACAGATGAAGGAATGGGGATTCAAGGGGTGAGCACCTATGGGGTACCAGCCCATCAAGGAGCTTGATGTTTGTGGAAACCAGGGTATGGTGAGCAGGGTCTGAACAGCTAAGCACAGGAGGTTCCAAGTGCTGGGATCACATAAGCGACCCACATCCCCCTTACATCTAAGTGAACTGCACTCTACCAGCCTCCACACTGATTCCTGAAAACGGCACCCTCAAATCAGTTCAGACACCATCCATCTTAGGGATGCAAGCCTCCCACTTCCCAAGCACCCCTGAAGTTCACTCCCCGCCCCCCCAGAAGAAGCTTCCTCATGGTTCCATCCATTTATGCCCAGGTGCTATGAGCACACTGCCGTGACTGAGCTCAGCCCAGGAGCCACAGATCTAGGCTCTTCCCCTGCAACCTCAGCTGGAGCCACAGGTGGGCCCCAGCTCACTGGGATCTGCTCCTCACCTGAGCTTCCCTGGAGCTAAGAAGGAATATTTCTCAGGAGGGTCCAAGCCTAGAACCTCACCTTTCAACTCCCTTCTGACCCCCAGTGTCCAATTTATCATAGAATCTGGGTTCTGCCTCTTGGAAGTTGTCCCTTTCCTTTATGCACCTGTCCCCACCTCTCTCCCACTGTGCCTTACTCTGTGCAAACCCCCAGGAACCTAAAGCACCCAATGTGAATCCCGCATGTCTCCCCCAACTCCTGCAGTGTCTCTTTGGTCAGAACAGAGCCCACCATCCTGCCCCTCACACCACTCTGCCTACCACCCTGTCCCCACACCTCCTCACCCAGACACAGAAAATTGTCACATCCCTCTGGACTCCCTCACCCTGGTTCCCTGGCCTTGTAACATTTGCTCTTCAAAGGCCTGTATCACACAGGAACCTGTTATGGAGAAACACCTGCTGTCGTGGCCACAGTTTGAAGCCATAACATCAGTGTCCAACCTCAAGTTTAGCAACAATCTGCTGGGAGGTCTCAGCCAGAAATTCTCTATGCAGAAATCTTTGTGTGCAGACATAGCGTTTCTCTATTCCTTCCAATCAGAATGGTGCTGATGTCAGCAGCTGTGCTTGGGTTCTAGAGATCAGTATGTCTGAATGTGTTGATGGGGACAGGCAGGTTATGCTCAGGGTCAGCTCTGCATGCTTTACCGACACTTTCTCAGAGCCATGGAGACCCTTGCCCAGCATCAGGAGAATGTGATGACTCATAAGGGACAGTAGTGACTGCAAGCCAGGCTGCACATCACAATCACCCAGGGGTTGTTTCTCATAAACTCCTCATTCATAAATGATCATTTTAAATTTTTTAACTTAATATTCCGATTCATACCACACCCTTACTCCTGGAGATGACCACATTTTTCCGACTCCCCTTCTATGCCATCAAGGGTGGGTGCACAGATGTCACCCCTTGGGCACTGCGTGTAAGGCAGACACTTCCAGGAAGACCTTCATTTGAATGAAGAACCTCTCCACCTCATGGAGCTGTGCCTGCATCTCACTGCACTGCTTGGCCTCTTGTTTTAAGACCTCCACCTCTCCCTTGACGATGGAGCACCTCTCCTTCAACTGGAGGATCTCAGACAATGACTCCACAGTTCTCCAGGCCTGGGTCTCCTCTACAACATCCTCAGCCCCCCTCATTTCCTGCCCTGAGTTTTAATACAAAGTCTTCAAACCACTGGTCTGTATCATCTTCTAGGGCACAGTGTTGTTTTCTTCTGAGGAGGAAGACTTCCCAAAAGATGAATACTGCACAGGTAGAAGGCCACAAGGACCTCAGTCTGAAGTCAATCCCAGGGAGAAGGGGACTGGAATGGTCACTTCTATGAAGAGTTGGAAGGCGCCCAGTCAGAGGGTTTTGTGTCATCCTGGTGTCCCAGTGGCTTTTTAGCCCAGTGCTAAGCTGGGTTACAGGGCTCATGGTTTGAAGGCTCCCAGGTGGCCATGGGCCCTGTGGACTCATGGGTGCAATGCTGTGCAGGTTTGGAGTTCTCATAGCTTGAGACCAATTGGCAAGCCCAGTGTTTGAGTGCCCTGTATTTTGTGGGGAAGGAACGTTCCACCTCCAAGGTCATGTGGTGAGCCTGCTGTCCAGGTGCCTGCTTGGCCTTGTGCAGAGCTGTGGTTTTGGTCTCAGGTCCAAGGGCAAATGCTGAGACCTCTTTCCAGGTTCCTGGTTGGCCTATCACAGAAGTGAGTTATTGGTCTCTAGGACCAAGGGCTCATGGTGAGCACACTGTGCAGGTGCCTGCTTGGCCTAGCAGAGTGCTGTGTTTATGGTCTCTAGGTCCAAGGCTCATGGAGAGCCTGCTGTCAAGTTGTGTGCTTGGCCTAGCCCAGAGCTCCTTTCTTGGTCTCCAAGTCCAAGGGCACATGGTAAGTCTGCTGTCCAGTTGTCTGCTTGGCCTAGAAGAGAGCTGACTTGTTGATCTCTAGGCCCAAGGGCACATGGTGAGCCTACTATCCAGGTGCATGCTTGGACTAGCATAGAGGTGCTTTGCTGGTCTCCAGGTCCAAGGGCATATGATGAGCCTGCTGTCCAGGTGCACACTTGGAGTAGAAGAGAGATGACTTGTTGGTCTCTAGGTCCAAAGGCACAAAGTGAGCCTGCTGTCAAGTTTCCTGCTTGGCCTAGTAGAGAGCTGAGTTGTTGGACTCCAGGTCAAAAGGCACAGGTGAGCCTGCTTTCCTGTTGAGTCCTTTTCACAATGCTGAGCTGGGATGCAAGACTCATGGTTTCTTGGCACTTGGCAAGCCCAGTGTTCTCTGGACTCACTTGCTTTGTGCTGCACTGGGCTGGCCCGCTTGTGGTATGACAACCCCTGATCCACCCCATGTCTATGTGACTCACCTTCCCAGTCTCAAATGGGTTCAGAAGGTTCCCAATCTTTGGGTTCCTGGTGGGTGCTCTGTTCTGGGGACTGAATTTCTCTGTTTTGCTGTGTTTGAAGGTTTGTGGTCTATGGGTTTCTGGTTGGCCAGGTGTCTAGTGGATTAGTATTTCCACTGCTGAGCTGGGTTAGAGAGCTCATGGTCTGAGGGCCTGTGTTCCAAGGACTCCCACTGTGTCCAGTGATGTGGTGATTCTCTGTCTCAGTACTTACTTATTTCCTAAAGTTCCCTCTCTGTCAGGTATCTGGAGGCATTGTACAGATTGTGCACATCTGGGTCAGCTGGATGTTCAGGGCATTCACGGTCCCTGTGCTGAGCTGAGTTGGAGGGCTCCAGAGTAGTAGTGTGCCCAGTGCTCCCTCAGGATGTGGACTCAGCTTTCCTGTGCTGAGCCCTGTTGTGAACCCAGAGGTGGGGGGCCCAGCTGGCTAAGAATCCACGGTGATCTGATTTCCAGTGTCCCACTCCCACGTGCCAAATGAGAATGTGTTCCGGAGCAGCCAGGCCATCCTCATAGTGGGAAACGGGTCCAGGAGTCACCAGATGTGGGTTCGAGGACTCTCAGGACCACACAGGGGCACAAAGGTAGGGGCAAATGTGAAGGTGGTGTGCAGAGTGTTGATGAGAGGCCCAGGGCAAGAAGAGTGGGCAGGGGCTTGCCATGGGCAAGGGCAGAAAAAAGGGCAGAGAACATGAGGAATAGCAGGAAGAGCTGTAACTGAAGTGCCATCTCTCTTTAGTGCAGCCTGGGCTGTTGAAGTGCTTTTATAACAGCCCTGGGACATCACAATGCCTTCTTGTGATGTCACCATCATGCCCTGGCCAATCACCAGGGTGCAGTCAGGTTGGCCTCATTTGGGTGGCCAATCACCAGGCAGGTCAGCTGGCCAATGACTGAAGGTTTTCTCAATGACCCTCATGGTATCGTTGCCTGGAAACCACGTTTTAAAGGAAGACAGATAAGCTTTCCTTCAAGATGAAAAATTAATATTTGGGATGTATTTATAGTGAAGTTCATGGTGAGGCTGAAAGACTCAACCAGTACAAAGCTAAATGTGTCACTCAGAGTCACCATTCACTAAAACACTGACACTGATATTAATGAAGACATGGACAATTAGACCTCATGAACGGTCACATTGTGGGGTAAGTAGGACAACATGGCCCTAGAGTAAATTCTACTCTCAAGTCATCCATCAAAGCTTAAATATGTCTAGAAAATGATAGACATTATGTTTGTTACATCTTCCCACAATAAACCTAAACGTGGAAAGAATGAAGCTGTGTCACAAGTCATTACCTGTTGCCAAAACGACATTCAGCTCTCATAGAAGGGGGGAAACTGGTCCAGCCTGTCACGAGGTTCACAGTCTTCTTGTCCAGAATCCAATCAAAGCACTGGGGGGAGGAGTTAAGTTTGTCTCTTCCCCCGAATACAACTACATACTCATCAAATCCTTCTGAACATGAAATAAATCAATCTGAGATCTAAGAATATAAATGCTGCAAGTCTACAAGTAGAAAAGGGGCCACCATTTGGAAGGGAGGAGATGTGGTGACTTGAATCTGGTATGAAATAGCTGAGGATACAGTGGAGATGAGGGACACTGCTTGAGGAGTCTACCGCAAAGTATTATAAGCAGTGGGGTATGAAATTGCATGTTTTATAAGTCTGGATAAAGAAGGTGTGGTATATGGAATATTACTCAGCCACCAAAAAAAATGAGATCTTGCCATTTGTAATGACAGGGATGGAACTAGAGGGTATTATGCTACATGAAATAAGTCAGTGAAAGACAAATACCATATGATTTCTCTCATACGTGGAATTTAAGAAACAAAATCGATAACATAGGGGAAGGAAAAATAAAATAAGATGAGGCATACCATAAGGGACTCTTAAGTAGAAACAAACTGATGGTTGCTGGAGGGAAGGCGGGTGACGGAGAAGGGGTGATTGGTTGATGGGCATTAAGGAGGGCACTTGATGGAATGAGCACTTGGTGTTATATGCAACTGATGCATCACTAAATCTACACCTGAATCTAATTTTTTTTAAAAAGGAATAAAAAAAAAAAAAAGGAATGTGTTCAGGAACCTTCTGTATTTGTTCCCCACTGGCACAGAGGAAGCTCCCATTATTTACTTGTTGAAGGAGTGAGCTCAGATAGAGCTGTCTCCTCCCAGAGCAGAGAAACAGGGCCTGGAGCACAGGGGAGAGAAGAGTAATGAGCAGAGAGGTGCTCTCTGAAGCCAGGAGATAGATGGGCTTCCCCATGAGGACCGTGAAGAGAAGAGCATGTGGGCTAGGACTGAACACCAACCAAAGGGGCACACAGGAAAAAGCTGGCAAAGGAAGCTGAAACAGAAATCAGCAAAGAAGGGAAATGGAAGTACAATTATCACAGAAGTGAAGAGCGGGGTGTCCCCAAGAGACCAGAGTTACCTGCGGCTCCTAGACAGGCTGAGTGAGGCTAATTCCAGCTGGATTGCATTTGGGTTTCTATCACTCCCAGACAAACCCAATTCTGTTTTATATACATATACTTTCTGACTCATTTTTTTGTTTGTTTACATTGAAGCATGTCTTAAATATGTTGACACAGAATATCATGTTAGCGTCAGGTGGACATTATAGTGATTGGACAAGTTTTTACCTTATACTATGCGGACCACAAGTGTAGCTACCATCTGTCACCAGAGACACTATTACAATACCATTGACCATATTCCCTATGCTGTTCCTTTCATTCCGTGACGTGTTCATTCCATAAGGGGAAGCCCGTGTCTCCCACCCCCCTTCACCTATTTCTCCCATGTCCCGCTCACTGCCCTCAGGCAATCATCAGTTTGTTCTCTGTATTTATAGGTCTGATTCTGCTTTTTGTTTGGTTGTTTATTCATTTGTTTTGCTTTTTAGATTCCACATAAGAGTGAAATCCTATAGCATTTGTCTCTCTCTCTCTGACTTATTTCACTTAGGTTTATGGCCTTTAGGCCCATCCATGTTCTTCCAAATGGCAAAATCTCATCCTTTTTTATGGTTAAGTAATTTTCCATTGTGTATATATATCACCTGTTCTTTATCCATTCATGTGTTCTTTTTTGTTGTTGATAGTAAGTTTATTTTTTAAAGATTTTATTTATCTGAGAGAGAACACTAGTGGGGGAGGGTCAAGGGGAGATGGAGAAGCAGACTCCCCGCTGAGCAGGGAGACAGACTTGAGCTCAATCCCAGGAATCTGATATCAAGACCTGAGCCAAAGGCAGATGCTTAAGCGACTGAGCCACCCAGGTGCCCCTGTACATAGTAAGATTTATTTTAATTTTTCAATCTGCCAAAAAAAACCCAAAAAAGAAAGAAATCACTCTATATTCATATCTATGTACAGTGTGGACATTTTCAGAGGACTTACATTAGGTAACATAGTTTCTCTTCACCCCGTGACAATAGTTCATATGCCATAATAACACTTTACAACAACAATCCGTCAGCAGTCATACAGACATCATGATTTTACATTTCAATATACGAGAAAAAAATATCCACATTTTTCCAAAAAAACTTTCTTTCCTCATAATGGCTCCCTGTTTCCAGTCCAGCAGAGCAGGTCTCCACACACACTTTTGCAAATATCAGCTTTTATTTTTATTTTTTCCCAGAATTTGCATTTTTTACAATTTTTGATAGAATTTTTTACATTCTTTTCAAATTTAGAAAGAATGCCACTCTGAGTACTATTTGATATTTTTTTCAGACACAAAGCAATACTGTCAGGATTCATAAATATGATTTCTGACACACAGGAAAGTTTGCTAACATTTACAAAATATCAACAACTCTTCTTTCAATAATTGGATGACTGAGATTTACTAGTTATGATTATTTTTTCAGTACAAATACAAATTTAGATCTTGATTTTTTTTTTGCCAAAATTTTAAGTATTGAAGTTTTACCCCACTTCCAGGTTTCAAATTAAAATAATAAATATGAAACTAATGAAAATTACCCAACTGGCAACAAGTCCCATATTTCAATGTTATTTTTAACACAATTACAGCCTATTGCCAGTAATTAATCATGTATATCCACTTACTCTTATTAAGTAAGCATCGGTCAGTTGTATAAAAGAATAACAGCAAGAATGGTACTTGGCACTGGATTACCTTAATGCTTCACGTACAAAAAGAAGCACTCTTCTAATCTGTAACTGAATTTCCAAAAGCATTTTTTAATTGTTAATTTTCCACTGATTGATTCTAGGGAGCCTCCTCCAAGCTAACATGGTTGATTTAAAAATAAAACAAAACAAATAAATCCCTAATCCACATGGTAATGGAATATTACACTTGCTTTTATATCATGGACACAGCTCCAGGCAGACCAAAGTAGAAGAAAGCCTACCAAATCCAAGTACTCTAAATAAATTTCATCTTACATACCTCAGAGCAGAAAAGATCAAAAATCAAAAAGTCAAACATCAAAGGATGACTCCCTGCCCCCAACAAAGGCCCACCCAAAACACTTAATTCTGAGCCTAAAATTCCCCTAAAGTGTTAATTCCAGAAGCTTTACAGTTACTGCACGGTTGCAACTTCAGCTTTTAAACTCTAACCCTGGCTATATTAGAAATCCTATCCTTTTCTAGATCCAAGCTTAAATGAATAAGTTGCCATTTACCATAACAACAAATCATTTATTAATGGATATGGTGTGCCATGCTGGGGCTGCCTTGTTGGCACAGCTGAGTCTAAAGTGGTCTGGGGACCCAGGACTCAGTGAGGTATTAAGCTCTCTAGGGTACTCAGACCCTGCTTCTGTCCATGCTATCAAAGTGCATGGGAATGTGAAGCATGGCGCTTGCCAGAACCTAGACACAGAAGGAGATCCAGCACCACCCCCTCCCCATTTGGTGGGGGGGCTCAAATGGTGGATCCTTCACATTCTAGTTGCTCTTTAAACTACAGCTTCTTTTCTGTGACCCAGGGCAGACTAATCTGCTTACAGCGCCCCCAGAACTATCCCTCCCCACTGCAGCTGGCATGCTGCTAGGGTGGGGTCCTCTGGTACGATGTCTCTGTTTCTCTCCTGTTGCGCAGAAGTTGTTCAGACTGCCCTCAGTTCTTCTTCAGGAGGATCTGCTCCATAAATAGGTGGAGATTTGGTGTGAGTTCAGTTCTCACCTTAGGTGAAGTGAGTTAGGTCCCCATCTTGGACTCTTATCATTATAAACTCGCTCAAATTATTTCACTTCCCGGTGTCTCCATTTCATGACTATAAAATAGAATTTTTTTTTCTTTCAAGATCCAATAGCCTTACTTGTCTCAGTTGCCTGGCACTCTGTGGTAGTCATTAAATGTTTCTCCCTCCTCTCATCCAACATTGTGCTCCCCAAAACCAATGTCCCTTGAGTTTGCACACAAACTGCTCCTCCCACACTCTGTCTGAAATTTCTGAGCAGAGTTTGGGAAGAACCACCCTGCTCCTGGGCTTCGCACCTCACAGGTCACTCTGGCAACTTTACCCTTGCCACTTGCTTGCTTTCTCTCCATGTACTCAACTGAGAGGTGAAAGGGCCTGGTTCAAGCCTCCTCTATAAATCCTCCTCCTTGTGGGGAGGCTAACCTCAGAATCCATCAAGTTTTATGAATACCTTAGCAGCCAAGGGAAATACTGAGCCACTGGACAGTCTTCCCAGGGGTTTTAGATATCCACTGCTAATGGTTGGATTTTGGAGAAAATTTCAGTAACATGCCTAGGAGGGTCTTAGTGGTTGAGTAGTGTAGGTTTAACAAAGCTGTAACTGTGGATTATGAGCATCACATCCTGAGGAAAGTTTCCATTAATCTGGCACCAAGAGTCAGACATGAAATGGAAAGGATAGAAGGACATAATAGTTGCTGAGTGCCCAGAGTGCAAGCTTCACTGGGTCAGGCAATTGATATAGGACTTTTCGGTGAACCTAGTAATAATTTTACAGAGTGCCCATGCTCTTGTTTATTCCTATTTTACAGATGAGGAAAGTGACATTGGTTGGACTTACCTTAGCATGTAGGGTGCTATAGCATGGTGCATGAAAGGAGGCTACAGAGCCTAGTGGGTTCACATAATAGCTCCACCTCCTCCTAGCTGTGTGACATTGAGTACATTTCTGAACCTCTCTGATTCTCAATCACCTCATCTACAGCATGGGAGAGAGCAATGCCTTCCTCAGAAATGTAGCTGAAGATTGAAATGACATAGGAAACCTAAAACCCTTAGCAGTATTTCTAACACACTGTAAACACTCAAGAAATATTGTCTGTTCTTAATTTTACTATTATTGATATTACTGCCAAAAAGCCTCACCTAAAAATGAGAGTGCTTGGATCAAACCTAAATCCTTCTGGATCCAAAATTAAAAGAAATAGAACCATATGCATATTTAGAGAAAAGTTGGTCATACTCATCCCTTCAAGCTTCTTGGCTATATTTATTAATGTCAGGCATGGTACTGGGCATTGGAAACACAGAATAAAGAAGGTCCTTCTCTTTATGGGATTATAGGCTATGAAAGTAAAGTAAATGGTGTTATTTGTCCCCATTTTTTCACCTTCCCTTCTTGGCCATGGACCTCCAAATGGACCACACTTACTTTTCTTTTGGAATGGCCATGGCTGTATGACTTGTTTTGGCCAATGGAATGTGAATGTGCTTGTTGCAAACAGAGACTTTAAATGGCCCAAGTTTGGAACCATGTTTTGCCACAAGGTTGTGAGTTCTCAAGTCAGAAATAGTCTATGTAGAAATATCTATGTGTAGACACTGTTTCCCTTTTCCTTTCTATCAGATTGGCCCTCATCTCAGAGGCTGGCCTTGAGCTCTAGAGCAGTCAGTGTGTGTGAACAATGTTGACTAGGATGGGCAGGTTGTGCTGTCAGATCCCTAGGGTTCATGGCCACTTTCTAGAGCCATGGAGACCCCTGCCCACCATCTGGAGAATGCAGTGACTAGTGTGGGGCAGTGGTGACTATGACCCTGAGCTGTGCATCACAAACATCCAAAAACTCTCCTTCTGCATTCCAACCCAACTATTTATTTAAAGCTGAATAACGTCCTGAAGCTCATGCCATCCCCACACCAGGAGGTAACCCACACACCTGCCCAACTTTCCTTCAATGTCCTCCTGGGGTGGGCATGTGTGGTGACCTCTTCCCTTTGAAAATGTGGCCTGGAAAGGAAAACCTTGCAGGAAGCCCTGAATTTGGACGAAGAAGCTCTGAAGCTCAGGGACCTCAGCCTGCCCCAGACACCTCCATCTCCACCTCCCCCTTCAGTAGGGAGGACTTCTCTGTGGCCCCCTCTGGGGCAGAGGCTGGCTCCCTCTCCCCTGTGGCCCAGCCTTCCTTTCCCAGGTGAGAAAGTGGAAATGGGGGAGGTGACCTGACACTCACAGGTCCTGGGATCTGAGAACCATCATGGGCCTGCCCCTCATGAAGCTCTGCCAGGGTTTTCCTTGCTGATCCCAAGGGAGCCTGCCTCCCACAGCCTCTCCACCTTAGAGCCAGTTCTGAGCACAGGGCCCTGGGTGGGCTGCAGGCGGACTAAGGCGGGGACAGGGGAGGGGCACTCCGAGAAGCGGAAGGGTCTGCATGCCGAGGGTCCTGAGCACCAGATGGACTGGGCGTCCCATCTGCAAATATGCTGGTGCAGTTCCCAGAAAGAACCCCATCGCCTCGAGTGCTTTCTCTGCCTGTTGGAAACCAACCTTGTGCTTCCTACTAGGATTTCACGGTGCCCTGTAGCAATATCCACGAGGAAACATTGGGAAAATCAAGGTGTATTACTTACAAGATGTAGAAATTACTCAGCACCTGGGGCTGGGCTTCTGCTTTTATTGGGGTAGTGGGTGGGGCCAAGGGTTACAGGGCTCACTCTTTATTGGTAAATGTAACTGTAAGTGAGAGAAATTCAAGCACAGGAAGAGAAAAGGCAACTGGCCCAAATGGTCAGGTGTCAAAATCCACCCAGATTCTCTAAAACAAAGGAGCCTCGGGGTGGGGAGGTGACCTGGAGGTCTGGCTGATTGGCCAGCAGTGTGTTTACTGGAGACAGCCCTCTCTGAGGTGGAAATAACAACAATCAAAGTTTAAGTCAGGAGCTTCCATGGTGTCAGAAAGAAGGGGAAAAAAAAAAACAACTCTCAGAACTTACATCACAATCTACCCTCTGATGCTGAAGTGTCCAGAGTCAATGGTGAGGACATTCACTGCCTGGGTAGCTGCTATGCTGAAATCAAAAGTAGGATGGGTTAACCCAGAAAGGGCACATCTAAATAGACATGAGCAGACATTTCTCTAAAGAAGACATCGAGACAACCAACAGACACATGAAAATATGCTGAACATGCATCTGGGGAGACTCCCCTTCCTCCCCTGGGAGGAGTGGCATAGGAGTGCACTGCAGGGATCTGCTGGATTTGGAGACTCCACACGGGGTTCGGTGCCAGAGAGAGAAATGCTCAGTCACAGGCCAAGTAAGCACAGAGTGCAGTCAGAGACCAGGGAGATGGGAGTGACTGACTGCTTTTCTCTGGGGGCTCACTGAGGAGTGGGGACCCTGAGTTCCTGGCTCTTCCAGGGCAGAGATTGGGAGGCTGCCATTTTCACTCTCATCCTCCAAAGCTGTATGGAAAGATTGAAGGGAACAAAAGCTCCCAAGAGCAAACCCAAGCAGATTACTTAGCCCGACCCAGCAAAGGTGGGGCAATTCCGCCTCTGGCAAAGACATTTGGGAACCATGGCAACAGGCCCCTCCCCCAGAAGATCAGCAAGAACAGCCAGACAAGACCAAGTTTACCAATCAATGAGAACAGCAGAACTCCAGTGCTAGGGGAATACTGCACATAGAATTCATGGCATTTTCCCCCCTGATTCTTTAGTCTTTCAAAGTTAATTTTTATAAATTTATTTTTCTCTTTTTCTTTTTGGATTTTTCTTCTTCCCTTTTTCAGCCAACATCATAATCCCTTTTTTTTAAAGATTTTATTTATTTATTTGACAGAGAGACACATAGTGAGAGAGGGAACACAAGCAAGGGGAGTGGGAGAGAGAGAAGTAGCCATTCCATGGAGCAGGGAGTCCAATGCGGGGCTCAATCCCAGGACCCTGGGATCATGACCTGAGCTGAAGGCAGACACTTAACAACTGAGCCACAAAGGCGCCCCTTTAATCCCTTTTTTAAAAAATCTTTTTTACTTTTCATTTTTAGAGTCATATTCTATCCCTTCATAGTAGATAACTTATTATATAAGTTGTTCTCTCTTTAAAATTTTGGAATACAGTTTCTTCTAACAGACCAAAATATACTCTAAATCTCTAGTGTATGGCTTTTTTCTAGTCTCCTGATTGATCACATTCTCTCCTTTTTTTTTTTTAATTCATCTTCTTTCTTTCTTCAACCAACTTCTTATTTTATCAATTCCTTCTTTAAAATCTTTTACAATTTTCATCTTTACAGTCATATTCCATCCCTTCATCATATTAACCCTTATTTTTGTACATATATAAGTTTTTCTTTCTTTTTTTTATTTTACTTTTTTTATTGTTATGTTAATCCCCATACATTACATCATTAGTTTTAGATATAGTGTTCCATGATTCATTCTTTGTGCATAACACCCAGTGCTCCATGCAGAACGTGCCCTCCTCAATACCCATCACCAGGCTAACCCATCCTCCCAACCCCCTCCCCTCTAGAACCCTCAGTTTGTTTTTCAGAGTCCATTGTCTCTCATGGTTCTTCTCCCCCTCCGATTTCCCCCCTTCATTCTTCCCCTCCTGCTACATTCTTCTTCTTCTTTTTTTCTTTCTTAACATATATTGCATTATTTGTTTCAGAGGTACAGATCTGAGATTCAACAGTCTTGCACAATTCACAGCGCTTACCAGAACACATACCCTCCCCAGTGTCCATCACCCAGTCACCCCATCCCTCCCACCCCACCCCCCACTCCAGCAACCCTCAGTTTGTTTCCTGAGATTAAGAATTCCTCATATCAGTGAGGTCATATGATACATGTCTTTCTCTGTTTGACTTATTTCGCTCAGCATAATACCCTCCAGTTCCATCCACGTCGTTGCAAATGGCAAGATCTTATTCCTTTTGGTGGCTGCATAATATTCCATTGTATATATATACCACATCTTCTTTATCCATTCATCTGTTGATGGACATTAAGTTTTTCTTTCTTTAAGATTTTGGGAAACATTTTCTTCTAACAGACCAAAATATGCCCAAAATCTAGTGTGTGGCACTGATCTATGCACCAGCCTGATAATATTTGATCATACTCTTTTTTTATCTTTATCTTTTTCTTTTTTCTTTCTTCTTTCTTTCCCTTTCTTTTCCCCTGGTATCAGGTCTCTTCCGATTTCTTTAGTGTATATTTTTTTGGGTCATTATTACCCTGTTAGCATTTTGTTCTCTCATTCATCTATTCTCCACTGGACAAAATGACAAGACAGAAAAAATCACCTCAACAAAAAGAACAAGAGGCAGTACGGACTGCCAGGGACCTAATCAATACGGACATTAGTAAGATGTTGGAACTAGAGTGCAGAATGATGATTTTAAACATACTGGCTGAGATTGAAAAAAGCATGGAGGATATTAGAGAAACCCATTCTAGAGAAAGAAAAGAACTAAAATCTAACCAAGTCAAAATCAAAAAGGTTATTAATGAGGTGCAATAAAAAATGGGGGTGCTAACTGCTAGGATAAATGAGGCAGATGAGAGAATTTGTGATATAGAAGACAAAAGGATAGAGAATAAAGAAGCTGAGAAAAAGAGATAAACAACTATTGGATCACGAGGGCAGAATTCGAGAGATAAGTGATACCATAAGATGAAACAATATTAGAATAATTAGGATCCCAGAAGAAGAAGAAAGAGAGAGAGGAAAAGAAGGTATATTGGAGCAAATTATAGCAGAGAACTTCCCTAATTTGGGGAAGGAAACAGGCATCAAAATCCAGGAGACACAGAGAACCCCCCTCAAAATCAATAAAAATAGGTTACAACCCCGACATCTAATAGTAAAACTTACAAGTCTCGGAGACAAAGAGAAAATCCTGAAAGCAGCTCGGGAGAAGAGATCTGTAACCTACAATGGTAGAAACATTAAATTGGCCACAGACCTATCCACGGAGACCTGGCAGGCCAGAAAGGACTGGCATGATATATTCAGAGCACTAAATGAGTAAAATATGCAGCCAAGATTACTATATCCAGCTAAGCTGTCATTGAAAATAGAAGGAGAGATCAAATCTTCCAGGACAAACAAAAACTAAAGGAATTTGCAAACACGAAACCAGCCCTACAAGACATATTGAAAGGGGTCCTCTAAGCAAAGAGAGAGCCTAAAAGCAACATAGACCAGAAAGGAACACAGACAATATACAGTAACAGTCACCTTACAGGCAATGCAATGGCACTAAATTCCTATCTTTCAATAGTTACCCTGAATGTAAATGGGCTAAATGCCCCAATCAAAAGACACAGGCTATCAGATTGGATTAAAAAACAAGACCCATCGATATGCTGTCTGCAAGAGACTCATTTTAGACCCAAAGACACCCCCAGATTGAAAGTGAGGGGGTGGAAAACCATTTACCATGCTAATGGACACCAAAAGAAAGCTGGCATGGCAATCCTTATATCAGACAAATTAGATTTTAAACCAAAGACTATGATATGAGATGAGGGAGGACACTATGTCCTACTTAAAGGGTCTATTCAACAAGAAGATCTAACAATTGTAAATATCTATGCCCCTAACATAGGAGCAGACAATTATATAAGCCAATTAATAACGAAGCAAAGAAACACATCAACAACAATATAATAATGGTGGGGGACACCCCCTCACTGAAATGGAAAGAGCATCTAAGCAAAAGGTCACCAAGGAATTAAAGACTTTATAAGACACACGGGACTAAATGGATTTCACGGATATATTCAGAACATTCCATCCCAAAGCAACAGAATACACATTCTTCTCTAGTGCCCACAGAACATTGTCCAGAATAGATCACATCGTAGGTCACAAATGAAGTCTCAACATGTACCAAAGGATTGGGATCATCCCTGCATATTTTCTGACCACAATGCTTTGAAACTAGAACTCAAATCACAAGAGGAATGTCAGAAAGAACTCAAATACTTGGAGGCTAAAGAGCATCCTACTAAAGAATGAATGGATCAACCAGGAAATTAAAGAAGAACTAAAAAAATTCAGGGAAACAAATGAAAATGAAAACACAGCTGTTCAAAATCTTTGGGGTGCAGCAAAGGCCATCCTAAGAGGAAAGTATATAGCAATACAAGCCTTTCTCAAGAAACAAGAAAGGTCTCAACTACACAAACTAACCCTACACCTAAAGGAGCTGGAGAAAGAACAGAAAATAAAGTCTAAACCCAGCAGGAGAAGAGAAATAATAAAGATCAGAGCAGAAATCAATGAAATAGAAACCAAAAGAACAGTAGAACAGATCAATGAAACTAGGAGTTGGTTCTTTGAAAGAATTAACAAGATTGTTATACAAAAACAATAGATCGTGGATCACCACATCAAAAACTAATGATGTATTGTATGGTGACTAACACAACATAATAAAATTAAAAAAAAAAAAGAATTAACAAGATTGATAAAGCCCTGGCCCAACTTATCAAAAACAAAAGAGAAATGACCCAAATAAATAAAATCTTGAATGAAAGAGGAGAGATCACAACCAACACCAAAGAAATAAAAACAATTATAAGAACATATTAGGAGCAACAATATGCCAGCAAATTAGATAACCTGGAAAAAATGGATGCTTTCCTAGAGATGTATAAACTACCAAAACTGAACCAGGAAGAAATAGAAAACCTGAACAGACCTATAACCACTAAGGAAATAGAAGCAGTCATCAAAAATCTCCCAATAAACAAGAGCCCAGGGCCAGATGGCTTCCCAGGGGAATTCTACCAAACATTTAAAGAAGAATTAATACCTATTCTTCTGAAACTGTTCCAAAAAATAGAAATGGAAGAAAAACTTCCAAACTCATTTTATTAGGCCACCATTACCATGATCCCAAAACCAGACAAAGACCCCACCAAAAAGAGGAATTACAGACCAATAACCTTGATGAACATGGATGCAAAAATTCTCACGAAAATACTAGCCAATAGTATCCAACAGTACATTAAAAGGATTATTCACCCCGATCAAGTGGGATTTATCCCTGGGTTGCAAAGTTGATTCAACATCTGCAAATCAATCAACGTGATACAATACATTAATAAAAGAAAGAACAAGAACCATATGATCCTCTCAATAGATGCAGAAAAAGCATTTGACAAAGTACAGCATCCTTTCTTGATCAAAACCCTTCAGAGTATAGGGATAGAGAGTAATACCTAAAGTTCATAAAATCCATCTATGAAAAACCCTCAGTGAATATCATTCTCAATGGGAAAAAATGAGAGCTTTCCCCCTAAAGTCAGGAACATGGCAGGGATGTCCACTATTACCACTGCTATTCAACATAATATTAGAAGTACTAGTCACAGCAATCAGACAACAAAAAGAAATAAAAGGTATCTGAATTGGCAAAGAAGAAGTCAAACTCTCATTGTTTGCAGATGATATGATACTTTATGTGGAAAACACAAAAAACTCCACCCCAAAACTGCTAGAACTCATACAGGAATTCATTCAAGTGGCAGGATATAAAATCAATGCACAGAAATCAGTGACATCCCTATACACCAAAAAGACATAAGAAAGAGAAATGAGGAGTCGATCCCATTTGCAATTGCACCCAAAACCATAAGATACCTAGGAATAAATCTAACCAAAGAGGCAAAGGATCTGTACTCAGAAAACTATAAAATACTCATGAAAGAAATTGAGGAAGACACAAAGAAATGGAAAAACGTTCCATGCTCATGGATTGGAAGAACAAATATTGTGAAGATGTCAATCCTACCTAGAGCAATTTACACATTCAATGCAATCCCCATCAAAATACCATCCACTTTTTTCAAAGAAATGGAACAAATAATCCTAAAATTTGTATGGAACCAGAAAAGACCCTGAATGGCCAGAGGAATGTTGAAAAAGAAAAGCAAAGCTGGCGGCATCACAATTCCGGACTTCCAGCTCTATTACAAAGCTGTCAACATCAAGACAGTATAGTACTGTCACAAAAACAGACACATAGATCAATGGAACAGAATAGAGAGCCCAGAAATGGACCCTCAACTCTATGGTCAACTAATCTTTGACAAAGCAGGAAAGAATGTCCAATGGAAAAAAGACAGTCCCTTCAACAAATGGTGTTGGGAAAATTGGACAGCCACATGCAGAAGAATGAAACTGGACCATTTCCTTACACCACACACATAAATAGACTTCAAATGGTTGAAAGACCTCACTGTGAGAGAGGAATCCATCAAAATCCTAAGGGAGAACACAGGCAGCAACCTCTTTGACCGCAGCTGCAGCAAATTCTTACCAGACACATCACCAAAGGCAAGGGAAACAAGGGCAAAAATGAACTCTTGGGAATTCATCAAGATAAAAAGCTTTTGCACAGCAAACAAAACAGTCAACAAAATCAAAAGACAACCGACAGAATGGGAGATATTTGCAAATGGCAAATCAGATAAAGGGCTAGTATACAAAATCTGTAAAGAACTTCTTAAACTCAACACCCAAAGAACAAATGACCCTATCAAGAAATGGGCAGAAGACATGAACAGACATTTGTCCAAAGAAGACATCCAAATGGCCAACAGACACATGAAAAAGTGCTCAACATCGCTGGGCATCAGGGAAATCCAAATCAAAACCTCAATGAGATACCACCTCACATCAATCAGAATGGCTAAAATTAACAACTCAGGAAATGACAGATGTTGGTGAGGATGCAGAGAAAGAGAAAGAGGAACCCTACTACACTGTTGGTGGGAATGCAAGCTGGTGCAGCCACTCTGGAAAATAATATGGAGGGTCCTCAAAAAGTTAAAAATAGAGTTAGCATACAACCCAGAAATTGCACTACTGTGTATTTACCCCAAGGATACAAAGGTAGGGATCCAAAGGGGTACGTGCACCCTGATGTTTATAGCAGCAATGTCCACAATAGCCAATCTGTAGAAAGAGCCAAGATGTCCATCACAGATGAATGGATAAAGGAGAGGTGGTATATATACACAATGGAATATTATACAGCTATCAAAAGGAATGGAATCTTGCCATTTGCAATGACATAGATGGAACTGGAGGGTATTATGCTGAGCAAAGTAAGTCCATCAGAGAAAGACATGTATCATATGACCTCACTGATATGAGGAATTCTTAATCTCAGGAAACAAACTGAGGGTTGCTGGAGTGCAGGGTGGAGTGGGAGAGATGGGGTGACTGGGTGATAGACACTGGGGAGGGTATGTGCTCTGGTAAGCGCTGTGAATTGTGCAAGACTGTTGAATCTCAGATCTGTACCTCTGAAACAATGCAATATATGTTAAGAAAAAAAAAAAAGAAGAAGATAGCAGGAGGGGAAGAATGAAGGGGGGGAAATCGGAGGGGGAGAGGAACCAAGAGAGATGATGGACTCTGAAAAACAAACTGAGGGTTCTAGAGGGGAGGGGCGTGGGAGGATGGGTTAGCCTGGTGATGGGTATTAAAGAGGGCACGTTCTGCATGGAGCACTGGGTGTTATGCACAAACAATGAATCATGGAACACTACATCTAAAACTAATCATGTAATGTATGGTGATTAACATAACAATAAAAAAATTAAAACAAAAAAACAAAAAAACAAAGCTGGAATCATCAAGACAGTATGGTACTGGCACAAAAACAGACACAGAGATCAATGGAACAGAATAGAGAGCCCAGAAATGTACCCTCAACTCTGGTGTACTCATCTTTTCAAAGCAGGGAAGAATGTCCAGTGGAAAAAGGGCAGTCTCTTCAATAAATGGTGCTGGGAAATTAGGGCAGCCACATACAGAAGAATGAAACTGGACCATTTCCTTACACCACACACAAAAATAAACTCAAAATGGATGAGAGACCTGAATGTGAGGCAGGAATCCATCAAAATCCTTGAGAAGAACACAGGCAGCAACTTCTTTGACCTTAGCCACAGCAACTTCTTCCTAGAAACATCGCCAAAGGCAAGGGAAGCAAGGGCAAAAATGAACTTCTGGGATTTCAACAAGATAAAAAGGTTTTGCACAGCAAAGGAAATGGTCAACAAAACCAAAAGACAACCAACAAAATGGGAGAAGATATTTGGAAATGACATGTCAGATAAAGGGCTAGTATACAAAATCTATATAGAACCTATTAAACTCAACACCCAAGGAACAAATAATCCAATCAAGAAATGGGCAGAAGACATGAACAGACATTTCTGCAAAGAATACATCCAAATGGCCAACAGACACATGAAAAAGTGCTCAACATCACTCAGCACCAGGGAAATCCAAATCAAAACCTCAATGAGATACCACCTCACACCAGTCAGAATGGCTCAAATTAACAAGTCAGGAAACGACAGATGTTGGCGGGGATGTGGAGAAAGGGGATCCCTCCTACACTGTTGGTGGGAATGCAAGCTGGTTCAGCCACTCTGGAAAACATTAGTTGACAATAGAGCTACCCTACAACCCAGCAATTGCACTACTGGGTATTTACCCCAAAGATACAAATGTAGGGATCCAAAGGGGTATGTGCACCCCAATGTTTAAAGCAGCAATATCCACAATAGCCAAACTATGGAAAGAGCCAAGATGCCCATCAACAGAAGAATGGATAAAGATGTGGTATATATATACAATGGATATTATGCAGCCATCAAAAAACTCCGAAATCTTGCCATTTGCAATGATGTGGGTGGACCTAGTGGGTGTTATGCCAAGCGAAAAAAGTCAATCAGAGATAGTCAGCTATCATATGATCTCACTGATTTGAAGAATTTGAGAAACAAGACAGAGGAGCATAGGGGCATAGGCGAAGGGAGGGAAAAATGAAAGAAGACCAAACTAGAGAGGGAGACAAACCATAAGTGACTCTTAATCTCAGGAAACAAACTGAGGGTTGCTGGAGTGGAGAGGGTTGGGAGGGATGGGGTGGCTGGGTGATGGACATTGGTGACGGTATGTGCTATGGTGAGTGCTGTGAATTGTGTAAGACTGATGAATCACAGACCTGTTCCCCTGAAACAAATAATACATTATATGTTAATAAGAAAAAAATTTAAAAAATAAGCTATCATACCATCAAAAAAAAAAAAAAAAGAACAAACTGACAGTTACCAGTTGGGAGATAGGTGGGGGAGATGGGAGAAATAGGTGATAGAGATTAAGGAGTGCACTTGTCAAGATGAGCATCATGTGATATATAGAATTCTTAAACGCTGTGTTGTACACCAGAAACTAATATAATATTGTATGTTAACTATACTGGAATTAAAATTTAAAAAATCTTAAAAAATAAAAATAAAGATTTTCAGAAATTATGAAAACCTATTAAATATTTGCATTTTGTCAGAACTTGAACAAAGATGAAAGATCTTCATTAATATTTGTAAACCTAAGGAAATATCCCTTTCTTGTTCCATGTAGAATCTTCATTAAAATATAGTTATTTAAATCAAATGTTTGTAAATAATTTGAAAGATCTTTCTTCTTTAGTTAGCCCTAAGTACCCAAGAGAGAGTACTAAATTGTCACCTTCTCCCATAAGATTCCTGTACACATTAGTAATTATGTAATAGCAAATTGTTTTCAGTATGGAGCTCATTAAGTGGAAGATTGAGATCGAGAAAACATAAAACACCAAAACTAAAGTTGAATGTAGCTAAGACAGGATTGGATCAGAAGGAAAGGAAAAAAATAAGTAAACAGAGGAAACCTAAGAACAAGTTTCAAAAGCTGTGGAAGATTGGGCTCATCAAATAGTACTGAATATTGAGAGAAAATTGTCTAAATTTTAAGGTAACCAAATGAAAAAGAAGAAAGGTAGATGAAATGATTGCAATAGGAATACAGTATTTTTAAATTAATTATATTATGGAATAAAAAAGTGGGGAAAAGATAAAGCACAAAGACAGAGTTTATGGATTTTATATGTATGGCAAAAGAATTACAACTAGGTAAGTGAACAAGGTTATTCTGTGCTTCCTGTGTTCTATCCAATACCTGATCAATGAATGGGTAAATCTGTTATCACAGATTTGTTCAATAATATATAGCCATCATAGTATTTAATTAATACCTGAAACTTCCTGTGATTCAGAAACAATATAAATGTAGTTATTTTTGCTGAAATATCGTGTTTTTATATGAAAAGCAATTGTTTTTATGTATTTAAAATCATTTTCCTATTGTAAAAAATTAAAATTACTTATTAAACTCTGTCAGTAAATTGTTAAAAAATCAAATTCTTTCTTATTAAAAAGAATCAACTGGTTAATTGGAAAAATCAAAAAGCCATTTATTTAAAACCAGAGAATCGAACTAAGATTGAATCTAAGATTTTTAGAAACTTTGTCATTTGCTGAACATCCCATAAGCTTTCCTTCTTAGAAACAATACTAAGAATACTCAAATATACAGCAATATATGCAAATTTTAAAATGTGGGGCATAATCATCACATACTTCAAGTAAGTAAATATTATTAGTTCATGGTATCTGAGAAATTCAGCAATATGATTGGAAACCAAATCTGATAATGCCATTTTGTAATATGGTAATGGATATTCTATTTATTCTCTAATCTGTAGTCATTAGAATTTGATTTTTAAATTTTGAAAATGGAAAGTAATATAGTTATTTTATTCACATTACTTATTGATTTAAGATAAAATCATATCATAGTAATAGATTTTAGAATGATATTGACCAATGATTTCTCTTTGAATACAAATTAAAATATAATTTTTTGAACCTGTCGGATACTATAGAGACCTATTTAAAAAGAGTCTCTGAAAGAAGCTCCAAAGTGCTAAGGCTCTGCTATTGAATTTACAGAACTGACAGTCACAACTTCACTTGGGACAGCTTCTCTAGCTTCTTTGTGTTTCAGTTTTCTCATCTTTAAAACTACTAGAATAACAATAAAACCAAAGTAATAAGATTTACAAGGATTGTGTTAGGTAATAAGCTAATGACTTCCAAGTAAGACTTCACTATAGGTTGGCTACTATTATCTGTTATGAATTTACATTATATGTCAGCTCCTTGACTACATTTTTAGAGATCAATTAGATACCAAAGGCATTAGCAATGGCAGTAAGTACTTTGAGCTAGAAAAGTTGTTACATATATTGATTGGCCATGAATGATATAGATGTTGGATATAATAACTTTAAGAAATTTGTGAAAACCATTATGTAGCATATTTGCTGATGAGCACCTTTTCTCTATATATCTTATTGTTCTATCTCATCCCTCAATGTCTAAATTAAGATATGATTATTTTCTTTATTAGGATAATTAATAATCTAGATCCTTTACTACTCAATGAACCAGAGGAGAGTCATGTCATCACCCTGTTCTTCATATTCTTTATTAAAATATATATATATAAGGATGCTAGATCCTTGCTGCTCAGATTAGGGTCCTCAGCCAGTGATGCCTTCTGTGAATTTGTGTGGAATGCAGAATCAGAGGGCTAACCCAAGATGACTGAATTAGCATCTATATTTTTACATAACCCTCAAGTGATTCACATATCCATTAGAAATTGGGATTACTGCTCTAGAAGACTTTGAAGCCCCATTCTGCTATAAATGTGGTACACCCACCACATGGTGGACCCGTTTGCTTTGTAGACCCATTTGTAGTATAAAAATCCTTGTTGACATTAGATACATGTAATGAATCTGCTAAGATTTGTGGAGATAATATTTCTTTTGGAGGGTGTAAGAGTGTGATATATGAGGATGAAGAGAGGGGACATTCTTTCACAAGGGAATGCAAAGACTGAAGACACAAAAGTCCACTTAAACTTTGTTCAAAATTTCCTTCTCAAGTGTAAGCTTTATTTTTTTAAAGATTTTATTTATTTATTTGACAGAGAGCAAGAGAGGGAACACAAGCAGGGGGAGTGGGAGAAGGAGAAGAAGGCTTCCCACGGAGCAGAGAGTCCGATGGGGGCTCGATCCCAGGATCCTGGGACCATGACCCGAGCCAAAGGCAGACGCTTAATGACTGAGCCACCCAGGTGCCCCTAAAGTGTAAGTTTTAGTTTGACATGCATGTTTGACAGTAAGGGTTCCCAATTTATCTTCTAATTTATAGATTCTATCCTAAAAAAGAAGCATTCAGACATGGATTATACTATTTTTAAATAATTTATTTAATGGTAACATAAGTGGAAATTGATTATCTTAGTGACAAAGAGAAACATATTTTGATTATCTGAAATAAAAAATGGACTTAACCCATGTTATTTACCGCATAGTAAAAATGATCACTATCATCACTATTTTTCTGTCACTCATCATTCTTGATTAAATCTAAATAACTGATTATATACATATATATCATTATAATAACTGATATATATATATATATAATAATTTAAATTCCAGTTAATTAGGTGATGGGAATTAAGGAGTGCACTTGTCATGGGCACCAGATGTTGTATGTAAGCATGGAATCACTAAATGGTACACCTGAAACTAATATTACACTGTGTGTTAACTAACTGGAATTTAAATAATTCTTTTAGAGAAAATAAATAGTTTCAAAATGATTTTCTGTTTTTAGCCCATTCTCAGTGTAATCCCTCCAAATGAGTATCCAGGTGTCTTAGATGCTGGAAGCAGTTGCCTTAAATCCCTTTTTAACATGGAAATATTTTTTGGTGTAAAGAATGTATCACATTAATAAGTTTAAACATGAAATATTTAAGGTCAGAGAAGACAAAAATAAGTTTACACTAATTAAAACTTTTTTATAGTTTACTTCTGAACATTATTTTTGAGGTCAGAGCTTAAAATTAGAAGAAGACCAATTCAAAAGCTGTGTCAAACATGAAAGTGACTAGAACCTACATTTGAGACACAAAGACAAAAAGAAAAGAAAAATACATATTTTCATTTAAGGACCAGGCAGAATGAGTTTAGTTACAATGTAGTGAACTGTGTCAACACGAAGTGCTCATCCTTTTGTGTGTTTAGATGTAATCTATAGCTGTGCTTGGGCATGTCCAGAATAGGATGATGCAGGTCCAAAGATTGAGTTTGTATATCGGATCTGAAGGGTAACTATGGTGCAATCTTTGCAAAAATGCTAAAATGCTTCACACATAAGTCTCTTCAACGACTAATTGGTGATAATAGCACATATCTCTCCATATTATTAGATTACTTGATATTAACACAGCTCCAAATACAGAGCAGGCACTCAGCATATGTTTGACTGTCAGTCTACATTCAGTTACTGAAGCACACTCATGAATCCTTTTCTTTTTCTTTTTCTAAGACTGTGTGATTGGATCAAAAGCCTCAGTGTGTAGCCTCTATTTACCACTATATCTCAAAATTCAATGGGCACAGACAATGCAACTCTCTCCCAGGATTTTCTCCTGCTGGGCTTTCCTGGGTCCCAGGTCTTTCAGCTCTCTCTCTTTATGCTTTTTCTGGTGATGTACATTCTCACAGTGAGTGGTAACATGGCTATCTTGATGTTGGTGTGTACATCCCACCAGCTACATACACCTATGTACTTCTTTTTGAGCAACCTCTCTTTCTTGGAGATTTGGTATACCACAGCTGCGGTCCCCAAAGCCCTGGCCATCCTTCTGGGGAGAAGCCAAACCATATCATTTACTGGCTGCCTTTTGCAGATGTACCTTGTTTTCTCACTGGGCTGCACAGAATACTTCCTCCTGGCAGCCATGGCTTATGACCGCTATCTGGCCATCTGCTATCCTCTACGCTACGGGGCCATCATGAGCAGCCTGCTCTCAGCACAGCTAGCCCTGGGATCCTGGCTGTGCGGTTTTCTGGCCATTGCAGTGCCCACAGCCCTCATCAGCACCCTGTCCTTCTGTGGTCCCCACACAATCAACCACTTCTTCTGTGACATTGCACCCTGGATCACCCTGGCTTGCACCAGCACACAGGCAGTGGAACTCGTGGCCTTTGTGATTGCTTTTGTGGTCATCCTGAGTTCATGCCTCATCACCCTGGTCTCCTACATCTACATCATCAGCACCATTCTCAGGATTCCTTCAGCCAGCGGCAGGAGCAAAGCCTTCTCCACATGTTCTTCACATCTCACTGTGGTGCTCATCTGGTATGGGTCCACAATCTTTCTTCATATCCGCCTTTCCATCAAAGAGGCCTTGGATCTTACAAAAGCTGTGCATGTCCTGAACACTGTGGTGACTCCAGTTCTAAACCCATTCATCTATACTCTCCGTAACAGGGAAGTAAGAGAAACGCTGCTGAAGAAGTGGAAGGGAAAGTAAACTGCCCTTAATAAAACAGAGCTCTGTTAATTATCTCCTTATCTCTCCATTTAAGAAATTGGAGGGAAAAGAAAGTGTTTTTTGATACAGGAGAAAAAAGAAACTGAAGGAGAAGAAAAAAACTGCATATACTCGCTCTACTTTTTTATATATGATTGGAAATGGAGTTCTTAGTATAAGTAAACCGGACACTTTAAGGGGGAAAATAAATGTGTGCATTGAGTTAGATTTGTCCTTGACTTTTTTTTCATTTTTTAAATTTAAATTCAATTAGCCAACATATAGTACATCATTAGTTTTTGTTGTAATGTTCAATGATTCATTAGCTGCATATAACACCCAGATTTTTGAAAAAGATGGCAGAGGAATAGGGGACCCTATTCCAACTGGTCCCCAGAATTGAGCAGGATATCTACCAAACCACTTTGAACACCCATGAAATCAGCCTGAGATGTAAGAAGATATATCTAGATCTCTACAAACAGAATATCGCAGGTGGTTTGTTTCAAGGTATGAAGCAGGGAGCCATGATTCCATGGGCAGATATCGGAAGATAAATGGAAGGGGGTGGGAGTCTAGCCGTCAGGATACTACACTGTGGGTGAGCGATAGCCTCCCGTTCTGGAGACTGGTCACAGACTAGCAGACAGTTAGCGGCGGGAAAAGGACCTTAGGGCAGCCCCCTGAATGGAAATGCAGAGCAGCTGGCGGTTTTAGAAGCACAAAGGGCAGAGACATACCCCAACATGGAGGCAAGGACTAGGAGTGCTGATGAGGGGCATGCAACCCAGGACACAGCAGTTTATAGCAGCACAGACAGAAACGGAGATATTGTGGCCTGAAGAGCTCACTGAAGAACAGTCTGCAATCTCTCTGCTCTGAGGCAGAGGGTTGGAAATGGTCTCTTCTGCTCTGACTTTCAGAAGAGACACAGAAAGCTGCCAGAGAAAAAATGGCTCCCAAAACCAGTTTTGACTGAGCCCATCCCTGACCACAAGGGGAGGGCATCTCTGCTCAAACAGGGTTGCCTGAGTAACAGTGCAGCAGGTCCCTCCCCCAGAAGACATGCTGGGAAAACAAGAGGCCAGCAACCCTAAGGTCCCTAGAAAACAGGTGCATCATGCTTGGGCCCTGGTCAATATTTTGGACTCTATACATTCCCTCAACCACCCATCAACAGAATGACTAGGAGGAGAAAACTCCAAAATACGAAAGAATCAGAGATTATGACTTATGCTGCAGATTTACAAATGGATTTAGATATAACCAAGATGTTGGAGATGAAATTCAGGCTAGCAATTGTGAAGACAAGAGGTAGAATGGAGAAATCAATTAATGGCAACATAGAGTCTCTAAGGGCAGAAATGAAAGCTGAATTGGCAGAACTTAAAAATTCTACCAATGAGATCCAATCTAATCTACATAATCTAATGGTTTGGGTACACGAGGCAGAAGAATGAATTAGTGACCTAGAAGACCTAATAATAGAGAAAAAGGGCAAAGAGGGGACCAGGGAAAACAACTCACAATACATGAAAATAGAATCAGAGAAATAAGTGACAACATGAAACGTTCCAGTATCAGAATTATTGGAATCCCTGAGGGGGTAAAGAGAGAGAGAGGACTAGAAGATATATTTCAGCAAATCGTAGATGAGAACTTCCCTAATCTGGGGAATGAAACACACATTCGTGTCCTAGAGGCAGAGAAGACCCCTCCCAAGATCAAGGAAAACAGGCCAACACCCTGACATGTAATAGTTAAACTCGCAAATCTTAGAACCAAGGAAACCATCACAAGGGCAGTTGGGGGAAGAGATTCCTTACCTACAGAGGGAGGAACATCAGAATAACATCAGACCTATCCACACAGACCTGGCAAGCCAGAAAGGCCTGACAAGATATATTCAGGGTACTAAATGAGAAGAACATACAGCCAAGAATATTTTATCCGGCAAGGCTGTCATTTAGAATGGATGGAGAGATGCAGAGCTTCCAAGACTGGCAGAAACTGAAAGAATATGTGACCACTAGGCCGGCCCTGCAAGAAATATTAAGAGGGGTTCTATAAAAGAAGAAAGGCCCCAAGAGTGATATACAACAGAAATATACAGCGACAATCTATAAAAACATGGTCTTCACAGGCAACATGATGACAATTAATTCATATCTTTTAATAATCACTATCAACGTGAATGGCCTAAATGCACACATAAAGCGGCACAGGGTTGCAGATTGGATAAAAAGACAGGACCCATCCATATGCTGTCTATAAGAGACTCATTTTGAACCTAAAGATACATCCAGAATGAAAGTGAAGGGATGGAGACCCATCTTCCATGCCAATGGACCTCAAAAGAAAGCTGGGGTAGCAATTCTTATATCAGACAAATTAGATTTTAAACTAAAGTCTGTAGTTAGAGACACAGAAGGACACTATATCATTCTTAAAGGATCTATCCAACAAGATCAAATAATTGTAAATATCTACTCCCACAATATGGGAGCAGCCCTCTACATAAGCCAACTGTTAACCAAAATAAAGTCATATAAATAAAAATACGTTAATTGTAGGACTCTTCAATACTCCACTGTCAGCAATAGACAGATCATCTAAGCAGAAAATCAACAAAGAAACAAGAGCTTTGAATGACACACTGGACCAGATGGACCTCATAGATATATACAGAACATTCCACCCTAAAACAACAGAATACTCATTCTTCTAGGGTGCACATGGAACTCTCTCCAGAATAGACCATATACTGGGTCACAAATCAGGTCTCAACCCATACCAAAGATAGAGATTATTCCCTGCATATTCTCAGACCATAATGCTTTAAAACTGGAACTCAATCACAAGAAAAAAATTGGCAGAAATTCAAACACTTGGAAGCTAAAGACCACTCTGCTCATGAATGTTTGGGTCAACCAGGAAATCAAAGAAGAACTTAAACAATTCATGGAAATCAATGAGAATGAAAACACATTGGTCCAAAGCCTATGGGATACTCCAAAGGTAGTCCTAAGGGGGAAATACATAACCATCCAAGCCTCACTCAAAAAAATAGAAAAATCTGAATTCACCAACTAACTCTACACCTTAAAGAACTAGAGAAAAAGCAACAAAGGATGCCTAAGCCATGCATTAGTAGACAAATAATTAAGATTAGAGCAGAGATCAATGAATTAGAAACCAGAAACACAGTAGATCAGATCAACGAAACTAGAAGTTGGTTATTTGAAAGAATTAATAAGATATATAAACCATTGGCCAGACTTACTCAAAACAAAAGAGAAAGGACCCAAGTTAATGAAATTATGAATAAAAGGGGAGAAATCACCAGTAACACCAAGGAAATAGAAACAATTTTTAGAAATTATTATCAGCAGGGCACCTGGGTGGCTCAGTTGGTTAAGCGACTGCCTTCGGCTCGGGTTATAATCTTGGAGTACTGGGACCGAGTCCCTCATCGGGCTCCCTGCTCGGTGGGGAGTCTGCTTCTCCCTCTGACCCTCCCCCCCTCGTGCTCTCTCTATTTCATTCTCTCTCTCAAATAAACAAATTTAAAAAATCTTAAAAAAAAAAAAGAAATTATTATCAACAAGTATATGCCAATAACCTGAGCAACCTGGATGAAATAGATTCCTTCCTGGAAACCTATAAACTCCAAAGACTGAAACAGGAAGAAATGGATAACCTGAATAGGCCAATAAACAGTAAGGAGATTGAAGCAGTGATCAAAAACCTCCCAAAAAACAAGAGTCCAGGGCCTGATGGATTCCCTGGGGAATTCTACTAAACATTCAAAGAAGAAATAATACCTATTCTCCTGAAGCTGTTTCAAAAAATAGAAACAGAAGGAAAGCTTCCAGACTCACTCTATGAGGCCAGCATTACCTTAATCACCAAACCAGGCAAAGACCCCATCAAAAAGGAGATTTTCAGACTGATATCCCTGATGAATATGGATTCCAAAATCCTCAACAAAATCCTAGCTAATAGGATCCAACTATACATTAGAAGGATCATTCACCACAACCAAGTGGGATTTATCCCCGGATGCAGGGGTGTTTCAACATTCCCAAATCAATCACTGTGATAGAACACATTAATAAGAGGAGAGAGAAGAGCCATATGGTCTTCTCAATTGATGCAGAAATAGCATTTGACAAAATACAACATCCTTTCCTGGTTAAAGTCTTCAGAGTGTATGGATAGAGGGAACATTCCTCAAGTTCATAAAATCCATCTATGAAAAACCCACAGCGAAAATCATCCTCAATGGGGAAAAGCTGAGAGCCTTTCCCTTAAGATCAGGAACACGTCAAGGATGCCCACTCTTGCCACAATTGTTGAACATAGTACTAGAAGTCCTAGCAACAGCAATCAGACAACTAAAAGAAATAAAAGGTACTCAAATTAGCAAAGGAGTCAAACTCTCTCTTTTCATAGATGACATGATACTTTCTGTGGAAATCCCAAAAGACTCCACCCCCAAATTACTAGAACTCATCCAGCAATTCAGTAATGTAGCAGGATACAAAATCAATGCACAGAAATCAGTTGCTTTCTTATACACTAACAATGCTACTGTAGAAAGAAAAATTAGAGAAATAATTCCATTTACAATAGCACCGAAAACCATAAGATACCTCGGAATAAACCTAACCAAAGAGGTAAAGGATCTATACTTTAGGAACTACAGAACACTCATGAAAGAAATTGAAGAAGACACAAAAAGATGGAAAAACATCCATGCTCATGGATCGGAAGAATAAACATTGTTAAAATGCCTATGCTACCCAGAGCAATCTATACCTTCAATGCCATCCTGATCAAAATTCCAATGACATTTTTCAAAGTGCTGGAACAAACAATCCTAAAATTTGTATGGAATCAGAAAAGACCTCGAATCGCCAAAGAAATGTTGAAAAAGAAAACAAAACTAGGGGCATCACGTTGTCCCATTTCAAGCTATATTACAAAGCTGTGATCACCAAGACAGCATGGTACTGGCACAAAAAGGACATATAGACCAATGGAACAGAATAGAGAGCCCAGATATGGACCCTCAACTCTATGGTCAAATATTCTTCGGCAAAGCAGGAAAAATATGCAATGGAAAAAAGACAGTGTCCTCAATAAATGGTGCTGGGAAAATTGGACAGCCACATGCAGAAGAATGAAACTCGACCATTCTCTAACCCCATACACAAAGATAAACTCAAAAGGGATGAAAGACCTCAATGTGAGACAGGAAACCATCAAAATCCTAGAGGAGAACATAAGCAGTAACCTCTTCGACATTGGCCACAGCAACTTCTTTCAAGATATATCTCCAAAGGCAAGGGAAACAAAAGCAAAAATGGACTTTTGAGAATTCATCAAGATAAAAAGCTTCTTCACAGCAAAGGAAACATCAACAAAACAAAGAGGCAACCCACAGAATGGGAGAAGATATTTGCAAGGAACACTACAGATAAAGGGTTGGTATCCAAGATCTAGAAAGAACTTCTCAAACTCAACATCCAGAAAACAAATAATCAAGTCAAAAAATTGGCAGACTATATGAACAGACCCTTCTCTGAAGAAGACATACAAATGATTAACAGACACATGGAAAAATATTCATCATCATTAGCCATTAGGGAAATCCAAATCAAAACCACATCGAGATACCACCTGAAACCAGTTAGAATAGCAAAGATTGACAAGGCAAGAAACAACAAATGTTGGAGAGGTGGTGGAGAAAGGGGAACCCTCTTACACTGTTGGTGGGAATGCAAGTTGGTACAGCCACTTTGGAAAACAGTGTGGAGGTGCCTCAAAAAATTAAAAATAAAGCTACCCTATGACCCAGCAATTGCACTCCTGGGTATTTACCCCAAAGACACAGATGTAGTGAAAGAAGGGATCATATGCACCCCAATATTCCTAGCAACAATGTCCACAATAGCCAAACTGTGGAAAGAGCTGAGATGCCTTCAACAGATGAATGGATAAAGAAGATGTGGTCCATATATACTATGGAATATTACTCAGCCATCAGAAAGGATGAATACCCAACTTTTACATCAACATGGATGGGACTGGAGGAGATTATACTAAGCAAAATAATTCAAACAGAGAAAGTGAATTATCATATGGTTTCACTTATTTGTGGAACATAAGGAATAGCATGGAGGACATTAGGAGAATGAAGGGAAAAATGAAAGGGGAAATAGGAGGGAGAGATGAATCATGAGAGACTATGGACTCTGAGAAAAACTGAGGCTGTTAGATGGGAGGGGGTTTAGGGGGGTGGGTTAGCCCGGTGATGGTTATTAAGGAGGGCATATACTGCATGGAGCACTGGTTGTTATATGAAAACAATGAATCGTGGATCACTACATCGAAAACTAATGATATATTGTATGGTGACTAACATAACATAATAAAATTATATTAAAAAAAACACCTGGTGCTTATCACATCCCATGTCTTCCTTAATACCCATCACCCAGTTACCCCATCCCCCAAACCCCTCCCATCTGTGACCGTCAGTTTTTTTCCCCGTGGTCCATAGTTTCTCATGGTTTGTCTCCCTCTCTGATTTAACCCCTTCAGATTTCCCTCCCTTCACCTATGGTCCTCTGTGGTATTCCTTATGTTACACATATGAGTCAAACCATATGATAATTGTCTTTCTCTGCTTGACTTATTTCTCCAGTTCTATCCATGTCAATGCAAATGGTAGGTATTCATCCTTTCTGATGGCTGAGTAATATTCCATAGTGTATATGAAACACATCTTCTTTATCCATTCATCTGTTGAAGGGCATCTCGGCTCCTTCCACCATTTGGCTGTTGTGGACATTGCTGCAATGAACACTGGGGTGGCATGTGCCCCTTCTTTTCACTATATCTGTATCTTTCGAGTAAATACCCAGTAGGGCAATTGCTAGGTAATAGGCTATCTCTATTTTTAATATTTTGAGGAATCTCCATACTGTTTTCCAGAGTGGCTGCACCAGCTTGCATTCCAACCAACAGTGTAAGAAGGTTCCCGTTTCTCCACATCCTTGCCAACATTTGCTGTTTCCTGTCTTGTTAATTTTTGCCTTCTGGTGTAAGGTGGTATCTCATTGTGGTTTTGATTTGTATTTCCCTGATGACAAAGTTGTTGAGCATTTTTTCATGTGTCTGTTGGCCATTTATATGTCTTATTTGAAGAAGTGTCTGTTCATGTGTTCTATCCATTTTTTGGCTGGATTATTTGTTTTTTGGGTGTTGAGTTTGATGTCATTGACTTTCATTTATAAAACTAGGTGCTCATGAGAAAGGTGTATTACTAAACAAAATTTAAATTTTTGTCCCTTTTAAATTTTACCTTGATCATATAAGTAAAAACTTTTGAGAACTGTATTTGTGAAATATGAAGTATGAGAAATAGAGAAACTTTGAATGAATAAAAAGATAACTGAAATTAGTGTGTGAAATTATTTCAACATACTATTTTCTGGATAAAATACAGTAAAATGGGTACATATAAAATGATAACTATCATGTGCCACATTTGTAAACAAGGATAGTGAACAAAGCAATAAAAAAAAACAGGTTATGAAAAGTGAAAATTAGATAAAGGACTGCAGGAGGGTTTGAAAAAAAAAAAAAAAGCAATAGAAGTCCCTTACATAACGTTTTGACCCTAGAAAAGAAAAAAAAATACTAATTTTGATTGTTAGCTTGTCACCAAGTTTAGAATATCTAGTGGCTTCAGAGGAAAAACAACTACTAGAAAAAATAATTGTGATAGTTACTTGATTTCCCCCGATCCTATTTCTCAGGGAGTAAGATATTTTTCAACCATCAACCCATCAAAGTTTCATTTCCCTCTTCTTATCCCATTTTCCATGGCTGTGTGTTAGAAGCTGCAAAGTGAGGCTTGGCAGGCTGAGCCAGTCTGGAGATAGAATTTGTCCCATTCTGCATTGGCTTACACACATAAAAATATGTGCTTCTCAAAGGAGAAAAGCCTGTGGAACTGAGTAGAAGCTACCCATTAGATTCTGTTTATTTGTGTTATTTGAAATCTCTATTGGATTCCCACTCAAAAGTGAAGTGAGAAGAGGATAGAATAAGAAGGATATATATTTGAATGGGATAGGAGAAAATATTTCATTTTGAGAGTCATAATATAAATTTTCAAAAATTGTATCTATTTTGAAAGTTTACCACTTAAAGTACCATAATGAAATGATGTACATGTAATCTGATTTACTTTATTTACTGTGAGCATGTGTTTCAAATACATAAAATTTCTCAGCTTTAAAAATTAAAAAAAACACAAAAGATTGCACAGAATTTTTTGTTGTTGTTAATGATGAATATTGTAGTACCTTGCTTGTTTGTGGTGATGATATCATGTGTATATGGACATGTACAAAATAATCAATTTGTATATATTAAATGTACCTACTTTTTGTTGTATTAATTATACCTCAATAGAGCTCAAAAAAATTCCTAATCTGGGCGCCTGGGTGGCTCAGTTGGTTAAGCGACTGCCTTCGGCTCAGGTCATGATCCTGGAGTCCCAGGATCGAGTCCCGCATCGGGCTCCCTGCTCAGCAGGGAGTCTGCTTCTCCCTCTGACCCTCCCCCCTCTCATGCTCTCTCTCTATCTCATTCTCTCTCTCAAATAAATAAATAAAATCTTAAAAAAAAAAAATTCCTAATCAAAGTTTTTGGGGATTTCTAAGAATCAATATTTTTAACAAGAATCAGATTGGTACTTTCTGAGTACCAATACCAATCCTGCTTCAGTGGGAGAACCCCCCAACTCTCAAAAAAAAAAAACCAAAAAACAAAAACAAAAGCAGTTGCTGCTATTAATCTCAGTGAAAATTATCTTTAATATTTTGCCCTAGTTCTGCTGCACACCTCACTGTATCCAAACTAAGGAAATAATCTTCAGCTTTTAAAGTCAATGAGCGAGGGTGCCTGGGTGGCTCAGTCGGTTAAGCGGCTGCCTTCGGCTCAGGTCATGATCCCAGGGTCCTGGGATCGAGCCCCGCATCGGGCTCCCTGCTCTGCGGGGAGCCTGCTTCTCCCTCTCCCTCTGCCTGCCTCTCTGCCTACTTGTTCTCTCTCTCTATCTCTCTGTCAAATAAATAAAGAAAATCTTTAATAAAAAAAAAAATTAAAAAAAATAAAGTCAATGAGCGAATGAGTCAGTTTGATATGATATTGTATCAAAGATATAATGATAAGTGAAGGAAATCAGTGAGGATAAGCAAAATACATTAACTCAGCTTTTTCCTCTTATGATGATTAAAAAACACTATTTAGGCATTATTTGCATGATATATTATCAAGTGAATATGCTTAATAGCTGGGTATTATACTTTGTTGTTGTTTTTTTAAGTGATTTTTTTCCCCAAGTTTAAATTCCAGCCAGGTAACATACAGTGCAATATTAGTTTTAGGCGTAGGATTTGATTCATCACTTACATACAACAGCCAGTGCTCACCACAAGTACCCTCTTTAATACCCATCACCTCTCTAATCATGCATCTGCCCACCTCCCTTGCAGTAGTCATCAGTTTGTTCTCTATAGTTAAGAATCTGTTTCTTGGTTGGCCTCTCTCTTTATTTTTTTTAATCCCCACTATGCTCATTTGTTTTGTTTCTTAAATTCCTCATATGAGTGAAATCATACAGTATTTGTCTTTCTGGACTAATTTATTTTGCTTAGCATAATACTCTCTAGTTCTAGCCATGTCAATGTAAATGGCAAGATTTAATTATTTTTGATGGCTGAGTAATATTCCATTGTAAAAATATATATATAATTTAATTAAATATATGTATATAGTGTATAAGTATGCATATATAATTATATTTGAATATATAATTTAATTAAATATATATGTATATAGTGTATAATTATGTATACATATATCATTATATATGTATATATACATCATATACATATATAACAAGTATATATTATTTAATTAAATATAAATGTATATATGTGTGTATAATTATATAATTATACTTTACTGAGACCTGAAGAACATTTTTCACATAACAGTGTGATACTGGCAAAAAAAAAAAAATGGAAAATAGATCAATAAAACAGAATAGAAAGAGCAGAAATAAAGCCATGCTTATATGGTCAATTAATCTATGTCAAAGGAGGCAAGAATAAACAATGGGCAAAAGACAGTGTCTTCAATAAATGGTGCTGGGAATACCAGACATCTAAATGAAAAGAAAAAAAAAACATAAAACCGGTCTACCTTCATAAGTAATGCTACAATAAATATAGTGGTGCATGTATCTTTCCAAATTAATGTTTTTGTTTTCTTTGGGTAGATACCTAGTTGTGAAAATACTGGGTTGTATGGCAATTCTATTTTTTTTTTTTTTTGAGTGACCTCCATAATATTTACCACAATGGCTTCACCAAATTTGTACTCCCATGTTATAAAGAAGGCTATAAATTATTTATCTATCTCTCATCTATCTATCTATTTACATATCTATCATCTATCGACCTATCATCTATCAATCTATATTTATGGAGTGAGGTAGAGAATGGACTACTACTTAGTTATAGAAAAGAATGAGATTTTGCCATTTGTGCCAACATGGAACGGCAGGGTATTATGCTAAGTGAAATATGTCAGACAAAGACAAATACGATATGATTTCACTTATATGCAGAATTTTTTTAAAAAGATTTTATTTATTTATTTGACAGAGAGAGACACAGTGAGAGAGGGAACACAAGCAGGGAGAGTGGGAGAGGGAGAAGCAGGCTTCCCGCTGAGCAGGGAGCCTGATGCGGGGCTCGATCCCAGGACCCTGGGATCATGACCAGAGCCGAAGGCAGACGCTTAATGACTGAGCCACCCAGGCGCCCCTATATGTAGAATTTAAAGACAAAACAAATGAACAAACCAAAAGCAGAAACAGACCCATAAATACAGATATAAACTGATGGTTTCCAGTGAGGAGGGGCAGATGAAGAAAATAGGTAAGGGGCATGGGAAATACAAGCTTCCTGTTATGGGATAGATAAATCCTGGGGATAGAAGGTGTAGCCTATGGAACACAGTCAATGCTTCTGTGATGCTGTGAGGTGGCAGATGGTTGCTACAGAGGTGCTGAGCATAGCATGACGTATAGACTTGTGGAATCAGTATGTTTTAGTTAATACAACATCGTGTGTCAACTGTACTTCAATAAAAGAAATGAGAACAGTGTCTCTGTCTCCTAGTCTCTGTGGGCAGACAGAATCTTAACTTTGTTAACCGCCAGCTAACAAACAGAGCTGACCTAGTCACAGTTACACTGACCAACCCTATGTACCTTCTCACTGCTCTGACTCTCCTGAGCCCCAACACACTCACCTCCTTCATTCTCTTCTTAAAACTCCACAATCACCTCCACAAAAACCAGAATAGAGACCAGCATTACCCCTACTGGCAATAGTTCTGAATAAAATCTTGCTTTCATAGCTCTAACAAATGTCCAGCAGTGTTTATCTTTGACATTATCTATTTATTTACATCAACTTTAACTACTTTAATCAGTATTTTGTAATTTTCAGCCTACATATTCTGTACACCTGTAAGTATATACCTGATTGTTTCATGTCCTTTAGAATGATGTAAAATGGTACAGTGTTTTCAGTTTTAGCATATGTAGGTTCATTGTTAATACATAGAAATAAGATGTCTCTTTGCACTCATGTTAATTCTGAGTTTTTGTTTTTGTGTTTTTGTTTTTTGTAGATTCCCTGGAGTTTTTTGCATGAGCAATAATGCAAGAAGGAAAACTTGTACTTCTTCTTTTGTTCACTGTATCCTTTTACTTCTTTCAGTTATTGCTAGAAAAATGCAGTATTTTGTTGAATAAGAATGTGGAAGTGGGCATCCTTGACTGGGTCCCTACTGAGGGGAGAAGCTCTGAGTCCTTATTACTTGTGGTACCAGCTGTACATTGTCTGTAGATGTTCTTGAAGTGAAGGTAATCCCTCTTTCTTATTAATTGCTAAAATTTTGATCATGATTGGGAGCTGAATTTTATCACTTTTTTTTAATCTTTTGCTTATTACCGAGGTAGATTATATGATTGACTTCCAAATATTGAACCAGCATTCCATACCTAGCACAAATCCCATTGTTCATGATGTGCACATGGTTTTTACACATTTTTTATTTGGTTCATTAATATTTTATTAAATATTATGTCTGAATTTATAAGAGTTATTTGTCATAAGAAATTTTGTAGTTTTATTTTTTAGGCTCTCTGCATTTTTGATGCTCTTAATACTTAATATTTTATTTTCTTGAAAAAGATTGTGTAAAATCTGTAATTCTTATTTAAATTTTTGATAGAATTCTTCAGTGAGCCTACATTTTTTTTTTGACAGGAGTCTTTTAATTGTGAATAAATATCTTCAATTGTGTTGTTACTATTTGTATTATCTATTGTATCTCCATTGAATACTGTTAGTTTAAAAAAAAAAAAAAAAAGACAAGCCAAGAATAAAGTCACTTCTGCTAAGCCTACATCGGCAATCCAAGACCAAACTTAACCTAATTGCAGTTTCGAACTTTCCAGGAATGTCATCTTAACCAGTCAATCTGGATATACATCCTCAGCACTAGTGAGGTAATCTGCCTGATAAACTCCTACCTTCCCCTAAAGGAAGGAGAACTTGCCTAAAACAATCCACTCTTTGCTATTAACTTCCTTATCTCTCCCCCTTCTGCCTAATAAAGTCTTACATTTTGTACACACCTTAGAGCTCCTTTGTATTTGTTAGATGGGATGCTGCTCAATTAATGAATCAGTGAATAAAGTCAATAAGATCCTCACAATATTCTCAGTTGAATTTTGTTTTTCAACAGATTTGGCAGTAACTATAGAATTGGGGAGGATACTTAAGATAGCTATGGGGAGGGGCGCCTGGGTGGCTCAGTTGGTTAAGCGACTGCCTTCGGCTCAGGTCATGATCCTGGAGTCCCAGGATCAAGTCCTGCATCAGGCTCCCTGCTCGGCAGGGAGTCTGCTTCTCCCTCTGACCCTCCTCCCTCTCATGTTCTCTGTCTCTCATTCTCTCTCTCTCAAATAAATAAATAAAATCTTTTTAAAAAAAAAAAAGATAGCTATGGGGACACTAAGAAACAAGGGGTGTTCTCCATGAACCTTGTGAGTTCTCTGTCTTTCTCCACCATTTTCAAGACCCTTGAGTAAGTTCCTGCCATTTCTTAATTCTACTGACTTTGTTTCAAGATCTTGATCTAATTGACAGTCCAAAATTCCCCATTTTTGGGGGAACCCCATCCCTTGGATCAATCTCCAGATTTTATGTTGGAAACTGCTGCTGGTTTAGTGTGCTGTCCTCATTTATTTGGAACCCCAGTCTGGAGTCCCCATTGGTTGAGGTCTACTGGCTTAGTCTTATCCTCAGTTCCCAGTTCCAAACTTGGAATTGTTGGTGGTGTAAACAAGGCTTTCTCTTATCCAGTCCACAATAATATCTCTTAGGCTACTTCTGGCTGTTCATGTGCACATGGACTATTTCTAATGGGAATCTCAGAAGTCAAAAACATACAGAGATTGGTAGGCATGGGGAGAACACTTGAAAGCTGTAAGAGTGCTACCACCTAGATCTAAGACTCCCATGTTGAGATAACTTGGTCATGAAATAGGTTAGATTGAAACCGTGTCATCCTCCACTCTTTAAAAATATTCCATGCAATGTATCTTCACAATTCCTAACACAATGGCACATTCCTTTTATGTATTAGTTTTCTTCGAAGATACCCAAAGTCTTAGCCAAAAAAAAGTGGTATCTGCAAATGCTGAAGAATTGAGCATGCCATTTTCTGGTACATTTGCTTATTTTATGTTTAAATACTATAGTCCTAGAAGCTGTTGCCATTTTGTAAATATATACAAAATGGTTTTAGTTTAGCTTTTGTTTTAAATATGTTTTTATTTTATTTTTATTTTTTATTTTTTTTAAAGATTTTAATTATTTATTAGAGAGCAAGCAAGAGAGAAACAGCATGAGAGGGGAGAGGGTCAGAGGGAGAAGCAGGCTCCCCGCTGAGCCAGGAGCCCAATGTGGGGCTCGATCCCAGGACCCCGGGATCATGACCTGAGCCAAAGGCAATCGCTTAACCAACTGAGCTACCCAGGCACCCTAAATATGTTTTTATAATTTACCATCTAAAAAGGCTGGAAATTTAGTGTTGCCCAAAATATACCACAGATGTGGATTTAAAGAAAAAAACATATTTAAAAAATGACAACATCTTTCTAAAACAATCTAGAATAGCAATGATCATCGTGAGAAACATCTCAAATAGTCAAGATTGCTCATTTAGGAAGTGTACTTGAAAGCAAAGCTTCACAAATCAAAGAAATGGAATACCTATTTCAATTGGTATGCAAAATCTTCTCAAAGTCTTCAATATTCACTAAATATTCACTAAATAGCTTCACTAAAAAAAAGTGTTAAAAAGACTAATGAAAAAGTAAAGACACAAAAGGTACTTAAAAAAAGACAGTGAGACTGATGTGACTCCTATTTCTTTTCTCAATCCTCTTTACCTGAGTACTCACAGTCTAATTTTCTATCTGGAATTCCTTTCAACTCTGAAGAGAATATTAAACAGTTATCTTTTAAAATAAAGCCACTCAAGAAGGAACCCAAGATGGTTACTGTGTAGGAGTTCCCTAGGCTCCTTTTGTTGCACTAACACAACTAAATAGCTATCAAATCATCCTAAAGACCCCAGAAATTAGACTGATGACTGACAGAACACTCCACAACTAAAAGAAGGGAAGAGGCCACATGAAAGAAGGTAGGAGTGCAGAGACATGGTTTAGAAGAGAAATGAATCATGGATGCTGAGGAGGAAAGGGAGCCATTGTCATGGAGAAGGGTGAGAGAGAAAGAGAAAGGCACACAGGGGAATATACAAAGAGAACATTTCCACAAAATGCATTGCTTGGAAATTGGCATGGTGTGAATTTCAGAAGTTCTTGGAACCAACAGGGCTTAAAGGCTGGAGTTATAAAGGTCAGCTGGCTTGGCTGGGACACAGCCCTAGGGCACTGCCTTACTCTCGGAGAGAAGGCAGAAAAAAAAAACCAGGGGCGAAGCAGGGAGCAAGATGGCGGAGGAGTAGGAGACCTGGATTTCGTCTCCTCTCAGGAATTCAGCTGGATAGGGATCAAACCATTCTGAACACCTACAAACTCAACAGGAGATCGAAGAAAAGAATAGCAACAACTCTGTGAACAGAAAAGCGACCACTTTCTGGAAGGTAGGACATGCCGAGAAGTGAACCGAGGCGATATTCGGGAGGATAGACGGCGGGGGAGGGGCCTCCATCGGCCGCTTCTGGCAAGTGATAGAGCCACGGAGCACAAAATCGGAACTTTTAGAAGTCTGCTCTGCTGAGGGACGTCACTCTGGTGGCGAAGTGGGGGGTGGAACCCTCGCGGGACAGTGTGGCCTCAGGACCCGCGGGGTCACAGAAAGACCGGGGGTGCCTGAGTGCGGCAGAGCTCCCAGGTATCGGAGCAGGGAAGCCGGCTGCAGAGACGGAGCCCAGGCGCGGGCTCTCAGCTCGGGGTTGCTATAAACCGTGATCCGCTGCACAGTCGGGCCACTGCTCCTCCAGCAGGGACCCAACAAGCAGCAGATCCGGGGAGACTCACCTTCTTCCCCCGGGAGGAGAGGTGCGGGAGCGCACCACAGGGATCTGCTGGGTTTGGAGACTCCACCCGGGGGTCGGGTGCCAGATAGAAAGGCGCGGTCACAGGCCGGGTGAGCGCGGAGTGTGGCCGGAGACCGGGGAGACGGGAGTGACTGACTGCTTTTCTCTGGGGGCTCGCTGAGGAGCGGGACCCCGAGTTCTCGGCTCCGCCGGGGCGGAGACTGGGAGGCCGCCATTTTCACTCTCCGCCTCCAAAGCTGTACGGAAAGCTTGCAGGGAACAGAAGCTCCGGAGAGCAAACCCGAGCAGATGACTTAGCCCGGACCGGCAAGGGCGGGGCAATTCCGCCTCCGGCAAAGACATTTGGGAACCACGGCAACAGGCCCCTCCCCCAGAAGATCAGCGAGAACAGCCAGCCAAGACCAAGTTTACCGATCAATGAGAACGGCAGAATTCCAGCGCTAGGGGAATACTGCACATAGAATTCATGGCTTTTTTACCATGATTCTTTAGTCTTTCAAAGTTAATTATTTTTTTTAACTGTCTTTTTTTCTTTTTTCCTTTTTTCTTTTTTTTGAATTTTTCTTTTTCCCTTTTTCAACCAACATCTTATGAATCCCTTTTTTAAAAAAAAACATTTTTATTTTTCATTTTTAAAGTCATATTCTATCCCTTCATAGTAGTTACCTGTATTTTTGGCATATATATATATATATATATAAGTTGTTCTCTCTTTAAAATCTTGAGATAGTTTCTTCTAACCAATCAAAATATACTCTAAATCTCTAGTGTATGGTTTTTTTCTACTCCCCTGCCTGATCACATTCTCTCCCCCCTTTTTTTTTTTAATCCTCTTCTTTCTTTTTTCAAACAACTTATCAAATCCTTTTTTAAAATTTTTTATAATTTCCATCTTTACAGTCATATTCCATCCCTTCATCATATCAACCCTTATTTTTGTACATATATAAGTTTTTCTTTCTTTAAAATTTTGGGAGGGACTTTCTTTTAACAGACCAAAATACACCCAAAATCTAGTGTGTGGCACTGATCTATAATCCAGCCTGATCATATTTGATCACATTCTGTTTTTGTTTTGTTTTGTTTTGTTCTGCTTTTGTTTGTTTTTATCTTTATCTTTATCTTTTTCTTTTTTCCTTTTTTCTTTCCTTTTCTTTTTTCTCTCTTTCCCTTTCTTTTCCCACTGCTTCAGGTCTTTTCTGATTTGTTTAGAGTATATTTTCTGGGGACGTTGTTACCCTGCTAGCATTTTGTTCTCTCATTCATCTATTCTCCTCTGCACAAAATGACAAGACGGAAAAAATCACCTCAACAAAAAGAACAAGAGGTAGTACCGACTGCCAGGGACCTACTCAATACGGACATTAGTACGATGTCAGATCTAGAGTTCAGAATCATCACTTTAAAGATACTAGCTGGGCTTGAAAAAAGCATGGAAGTTATTAGAGAAACCCTTTCTGGAGAAGTAAAAGAACTAAAATCTAACCAAGTAGAAATCAAAAAGGCTATCAATGAGGTGCAATCAAATATGGGGGCGCTAACTGCTAGGATAAATGAGGCAGAAGAAAGAATCAGTGAGATAGAAGACCAAATGATGGAAAATAAAGAAGCTGAGAAAAAGAGAGATAAACAACTACTGGATCACGAGGGCAGAATTCGAGAGATAAACGATACCATAAGACGAAACAACATTAGAATAATTGGGATCCCAGAAGAAGAAGAAAGAGAGAGAGGGGCAGAAGGTATATTGGAGCAAATTATAGCAGAGAACTTCCCTAATTTGGGGAAGGAAACAGGCATCAAAATCCAGGAAGCACAGAGAACCCCTCTCAAAATCAATAAAAATAGGTCAACACCCCGACACCTAATAGTAAAACTTACGAGTCTCAGAGACAAAGAGAAAATCCTGAAAGCAGCTCGGGAGAAGAGATATGTAACCTACAATGGTAGAAACATTAGATTGGCAACAGACTTATCCACAGAGACCTGGCAGGCCAGAAAGGACTGGCAGGACATATTCAGAGCACTAAATGAGAAAAATATGCAGCCAAGAATACTATATCCAGCTAGGCTGTCATTGAAAATTGAAGGAGAGGTAAAAAGCTTCCAGGACAAACAAAAACTAAAGGAATTTGCAAACACGAAACCAGCCCTACAACAAATATTGAAAGGGGTCCTCTAAGCAAAGAGAGAGCCTAAAAGCAACATAGACCAGAAAGGAACACAAACAATATACAGTAACAGTCACTTTACAGGCAATACAATGGCACTGAATTCCTATCTTTCAATAGTTACCCTGAATGTAAATGGGCTAAATGCCCCAATCAAAAGACACAGGTTATCAGATTGGATTAAAAAACAAGACCCATCGATATGCTGTCTGCAAGAGACTCATTTTAGACCCAAAGACACCCCCAGATTGAAAGTGAGGGGGTGGAAAACCATTTACCATGCTAATGGACACCAAAAGAAAGCTGGGGTGGCAATCCTTATATCAGACAAATTAGATTTTAAACCAAAGACTGTAATAAGAGATGAGGAAGGACACTATATCCTACTTCAAGGGTCTATCCAACAAGAAGATCTAACAATTGTAAATATCTATGCCCCTAACATGGGAGCAGCCAATTATATAAGGCAATTAATAACAAAAGCAAAGAAACACATCGACAACAATACAATAATAGTGGGGGACTCTAACACCCGCCTCACTGAAATGGACAGATCGTCTAAGCAAAAGATCAACAAGGAAATAAAGACTGTAAATGACACATTGGACCAAATGGACTTCACAGACATATTCAGAACATTCCATCCCAAAGCAATGGAATACACATTCTTCTCTAGTGCCCATGGAACATTCTCCAGAATAGATCACATCCTAGGTCATAAATCAGGTCTCAATCAGTACCAGAAGATTGGGATCATCCCCTGCCTATTTTCAGACCACAATGTTTGAAACTAGAACTCAATCACAAGAGGAAAGTCAGAAAGAACTCAAATACATGGAGGCTAAAGAGCATCCTACTGAAGAATGAATGGGTCAACCAGGAAATTAAAGAAGAATTAAAAAAATTCATGGAAACCAATGAAAATGAAAACACAACTATTCAAAATCTTTGGGATACAGCAAAGGCAGTCCTAAGAGGAAAGTATATAGCAATACAAGCCTTTCTCAAGAAACAAGAAAGGTCTCAAGTACACAACCTAACCCTACACCTAAAGGAGCTGGAGAAAGAACAGCAAATAAAGCCAAAACCCAGCAGGAGAAGAGAAATAATAAAGATCAGAGCAGAAATCAATGAAATAGAAACCAAAAGAACAGTAGAACAGATCAACGAAACTAGGAGCTGGTTCTTTGAAAGAATTAACAAGATTGATAAGCCCCTGGCCAGACTTATCAAAAAGAAAAGAGAAATGACCCAAATCAACAAAATCATGAATGAAAGAGGAGAAATCACAACCAACACCAAAGAAATACAAACAATTATAAGAACATATTATGAGCAACTCTATGCCAGCAAATTAGATAAGTAATGGATGCATTCCTAGAGACATATAAACTACCAAAACTGAACCAGGAAGAAATAGAAAACCTGAACAGACCTATAACCACTAAGGAAATAGAAGCAGTCATCAAAAATCTCCCAAAACACAAAAGCCCAGGGCCAGATGGCTTCCCAGGGGAATTCTACCAAACATTTCAAGAAGAATTAATACCTATTCTTCTGAAACTGTTTCAAAAAATAGAAATGGAAGGAAAACTTCCAAACTCATTTTATGAGGGCAGCATTACCTTGATCCCCAAACCAGACAAAGACCCCATCAAAAAGGAGAATTACAGACCAATATCCCTGATGAACATGGATGCAAAAATTCTCACCAAAATACTAGCCAATAGAATCCAACAGTACATTAAAAGGATTATTCACCACGACCAAGTGGGATTTATCCCTGGGCTGCAAGGTTCGTTCAACATCCGCAAATCAATCAACGTGATACAATACATTAACAAAAGAAAGAACAAGAATCATATGATCCTCTCAATAGATGCAGAAAAAGCATTTGACAAAGTACAGCATCCTTTCTTGATCAAAACTCTTCAGAGTATAGGGATAGAGGGTACATACCTCAATATCATAAAAGCCATCTATGAAAAACCTACAGCGAATATCATTCTCAATGGGGAAAAACTGAGAGCTTTCCCCCTAAGGTCAGGAACGCGGCAGGGATGTCCACTATCACCACTGCTATTCAACATAGTATTGGAAGTCCTAGCCACAGCAATCAGACAACAAAAAGAAATCAAAGGCATCCAAATTGGCAAAGAAGAAGTCAAACTCTCACTCTTTGCAGATGATATGATACTTTATGTGGAAAATCCCAAAGACTCCACCCCAAAACTGCTAGAACTCATACAGGAATTCAGTCAAGTGGCAGGATATAAAATCAATGCACAGAAGTCAGTGGCATTCCTATACACCAACAACAAGTCAGAAGAAAGAGAAATTAAGGAGTCGATCCCATTTACAATTGCACCCAAAACCATAAGATACCTAGGAATAAATCTAACCAAAGAGGCAAAGGATCTGTACTCAGAAAAGTATAAAATACTCATGAAAGAAATTGAGGAAGACACAAAGAAATGGAAAAACGTTCCATGCTCATGGATTGGAAGAACAAATATTGTGAAGATGTCAATCCTACCTAGAGCAATCTACACATTCAGTGCAATCCCCATCAAAATACCATCCACTTTCTTCAAAGAAATGGAACAAATAATCCTAAAATTTGTATGGAAACAGAAAAGACCCCGCATAGCCAGAGGAATGTTGAAAAAGAAAAGCAAAGCTGGCGGCATCACAATTCCGGACTTCCAGCTCTACTACAAAGCTGTCATCATCAAGACAGTATGGTACTGGCACAAAAACAGACACATAGATCAATGGAACAGAATAGAGAGCCCAGAAATGGACCCTCAACTCTATGGTCAACTAATCTTTGACAAAGCAGGAAAGAATGTCCAATGGAAAAAAGACAGTCTCTTCAACAAATGGTGTTGGGAAAATTGGACAGCCACATGCAGAAGAATGAAACTGGACCATTTCCTTACACCACACACAAAAATAGACTCCAAATGGTTGAAAGACCTCAATGTGAGACAGGAGTCCATCAAAATCCTAAAGGAGAACACAGGCAGCAACCTCTTCGACCTCAGCCGCAGCAACTTCTTCCTAGAAACATCGCCAAAGGCAAGGGAAGCAAGGGCAAAAATGAACTATTGGGACTTCATCAAGATCAAAAGCTTTTGCAAAGCAAAGGAAACAGTCAACAAAACCAAAAGACAACTGACAGAATGGGAGAAGATATTTGCAAATGACATATCAGATAAAGGGCTAGTATCCAAAATCTATAAAGAACTCATCAAACTCAACACCCAAAGAACAAAGAATCCAATCAAGAAATGGGCAGAAGACATGAACAGACATTTTTCCAAAGAAGACATCCAAATGGCCAACAGACACATGAAAAAGTGTTCAATATCGCTCGGCATCAGGGAAATCCAAATCAAAACCTCAATGAGATACCACCTCACACCAGTCAGAATGGCTAAAATTAACAAGTCAGGAAAGGACAGATGTTGGCGGGGATGCGGAGAAAGGGGAACCCTCCTACACTGTTGGTGGGAATGCAAGCTGGTGCAGCCACTCTGGAAAACAGTATGGAGGTTCCTCAAAAAGTTGAAAATAGAGCTACCATATGATCCAGCAATTGCACTACTGGGTATTTACCCCAAAGATACAAAAGTAGGGACCCGAAAGGCTACGTGCACCCCGATGTTTATAGCAGCAATGTCCACAATAGCCAAACTGTGGAAAGAGCCAAGATGTCCGTCAACAGATGAATGGATAAAGAAGAGGTGGTATATATATACAATGGGATATTATGTAGCCATCAAAAGGAATGAGATCTTGCCATTTGCAACGACGTGGATGGAACTGGAGGGTATTATGCTGAGCGAAATAAGTCAAACAGAGAAAGACATGTATCATATGACCTCACTGATATGAGGAATTCTTAATCTCAGGAAACAAACTGAGGGTTGCTGGAGTGGGGGGTGGGGTGGGAGGGATGGGGTGACTGGGTGATGGACACTGGGGAGGGTATGTGTTCTGGTAAGCGCTGTGAATTGTGCAAGACTGTTGAATCTCAGATCTGTACCTCTGAAACAAATAATGCAATATATGTTAAGAAAGAAAAAAAGAAGAAGAAGAATGTAGCAGGAGGGGAAGAATGAAGGGGGGGAAATCGGAGGGGGAGAAGAACCATGAGAGACGATGGACTCTGAAAAACAAACTGAGGGTTCTAGAGGTGAGGGGGTTGGGAGGATGGGTTAGCCTGGTGATGGGTATTGAGGAGGGCACGTTCTGCATGGAGCACTGGGTGTTATGCACAAACAATGAATAATGGAACACTATATCTAAAACTAATGATGTAATGTATGGGGATTAACATAACAATAAAAAAATTAAAAGAAAAAAAAGAAGAAAAAAAACCAGGGGCTTGGAAACACCATTCTGAAGAATGTCTGGGACAACAGGGGGATGATTATTCACTATTCTAGGATCACTTCACTGAGAGGCAGCATTCACAGAGACATCTCTTCAGGGACAAAACAGCTGGCTGGTGCCATTTCCCTCCACCTAACCTCAGCATAAGCACGGCCACCTGTGGGAAACACCACAGCACCCACTCTGGCAGCCTAACCTGCTTATGCCAAGACACACACCTATGCTCTAGCAGGATGGCCCTTCTCAGTCAAACTTGTCTCAGTCCCAGTGCTCTGGGCCCTTCCCCCACAGGCAAGAAATAACCCCACCCTACACCATGTGTCTCAACCAGAGAGTTCTGCAGGGCTTTAGATCTAGTGGAAGTAGTATTACATCTCATTTAACAAGCAGACCAGAGCACACCTAGTTAAAACTTTCCACATTCTGGCCAGGGACCAAACACTGCACTCTTCAGGCAAGGAGATCCTGTACAGACAACTGGTCAGAAGGATAGAGCAGCTGAAATGCAACAGCAGAGCGCACACAGCACATGCCAGAGACAGTCGCTGAAGCACCAGGGCCTTGATACTATATGATCTCTTCTTCATAAAGCCATTAATCTCAGAAGCAGGGAAAATAACTGGCAAAAGAGATATAAGGAACATGCCTGATGAGGATTTATTTTATTTTTTATTATGTTATGTTAATCCCCATACATTACATTATTAGTTTTTGATGTAGTGATCCACAATTCATTGTTTTCATATAACACCCAGTGCTCCATTCAGTACGTGCCCTCCTTAATACACAAAACTAGGCTAACCCATCCCCCCACCCACCTCCCCTCTAGAACCCTCAGTTTGTTTCTCAGAGTCCATAGTCTCTCATGTTCCTCTCCCCCTCCAATTTCCCCCCCTTCACTTTTCCCCTACTGCTATCTTCTTCTTCTTTTTTTTTTTTTAACATATAATTTATTATTTGTTTCAGAGGTAAGGGTCTATGATTCAACAGTCTTACACAATTCACAGTGCTCACCATAGCATTTACCCTCCGCAGTGTCTATCACCCAGCCACCCCATCCTTCCCAACCCCCACCACTCCAGCAACCCTCAGTTTGTTTCCTGAGATTAAGAATTCCTCATATCAGTGAGGTCATATGATACATGTCTTTCACTGATTGACTTATTTCTCTCAGCATAATACCCTCCAGTTCCATCCATGTCATTGCAAATGGCAAGATTTCATTCCTTTTGATGGCTGCATAATATTCCATTGTATATATATACCACCTCTTCTTTATCCATTCATCTGTTGATGGACATCTTGGCTCTTTCCTAAGTTTGGCTATTGTGGACATTGCTGCTATAAACATTGGGGTGCATGTACCCCTTCGGATCCTTACATTTGTATCTTTGGGGTAAACACCCAGTAGTGCAATTGCTGGATCATATGGTACCTCTATTTTCAACTTTTTGAGGAACTCCCATACTGCTTTCCAGAGTGGCTGCAAGAGCTTGCATTCCCACCAACAGTGTAGGAGGGTTCCCCTTTCTCCGCATCCCTGCCAACATCTGTCGTTTCCTGACTTGTTAATTTTAGCCATTCTGACTGGTGTGAGGTGATATCTCATTGAGGTTTTGATTTGGATTTCCCTGATGCCGAGCGAAGTTGAGCACTTTTTCATGTGTCTGTTGGCCATTTGGATGTCTTCTTTGGACAAATGTCTGTTCATGTCTTCTGCCCATTTCTTGATTGGATTCTTTGTTCTTTGGGTGTTGAGTTTAAGAAGTTCTTTAAAGATTTTGGATATTAGCCCTTTATCTGATATGTCATTTGCAAATATCTTCTCCCATTCTGTCGGTTGTCTTTTGGTTTTGTTGACTGTTACTTTTGCTCTGCAAAAACTTTTGATCTTGATGAAGTCCCAAGAGTTCATTTTTGCCCTTGCTTTCCTTGCCTTTGGCGATGTTTTGAGGAAGAAGTTGCTGTGGCTGAGGTCGAAGAGGTTGCTGCCTGTGTTCTCCCTTAGGATTTTGATGGATTCCTGGCTCACATTTAGGTCTTTCAACCATTTTGAGTCTATTTTTGTGTGTGGTGTAAGGAAATGGTCCGGTTTCATTCTTCTGCATGTGGCTGTCCAATTTTCCCAGCACCGTTTTTTGAAGAGACTGTCCTTTTTCCATTGGACATTCTTTCCTGCTTTGAAGAAGATTAGGTGAACATAGAGTTGAGGGTCCATTTCTGGGCTCTCTGTTCTGATCCACTGATCTATGTGTCTGTTTTTGTGCCATTACCATACTGTCTTGATGATGACAGCTTTGTAATAGAGCTGGAAGTCCAGAATTGTGATGCCGCCAGCTTTGCTTTTCTTTTTCAACATTCCTCTGGCTATTTGGGGTCTTTTCTGCTTTCATACAAATTTTAAGATTATTTGTTCCATTTCTTTGAAAAAAGTGGATGGTATTTTAATAGGGATTGCATTGAATGTGTAGATTGCTCTAGGTAGCATTCACATCTTCATAATAGGATCGGCTTCTTAATTTCTCTTTCTTCTGTCTTGTTGTTGGTGTATAAGAATGCCACTGATTTCTGTGCATTGACTTTATATCCTGCCACTTTACTGAATTCCTGTATGAGTTCTAGCAGTTTGGGGGTGGAGTCTTTTGGGTTTTCCACATAAAGTGTCATATCATCTGCAGACAGTGAGAGTTTGACTTCTTTGCCGATTTGGATGCCTTTTATTTCTTTTTGTTCTCTGATTGCTGTGCCTGGGACTTCTAATACTATGTTGAATAGCAGTGGTGATAGTGGGCATCCTTGCTGTGTTCCTGACCTTAGGGGGAGAGTTCTCAGTTTTCCCCATTGAGAATTATATCTGCTGTGGGTTTTTCATAGATGGATTTATGATATTTGGTATGGACCCTCTATCTCTACATTGTGAAGAGTTTTAATCAAGAAAGGATGCTGTACTTTGTCAAATGCTTTTTCTGCATCTAATGAGAGGATCATATGGTTCTTGTTCTTTCTTTTATTAATGTTTTGTATCACATTGATTGATTTGCAGATGTTGAACGAATCTTGCAGCCCAGGGATAAATCCCACTTGGTCGTGGTGAATAATCCTTTTAATGTACTGTTGGATCCTATCGGCTAGTATTTTGGTGAGAATTTTTGCATCCATATTTATCAAGGATAATTGGTCTGTTATTCTCCTTTTTGATGGGGTCTTTGTCTGGTTTTGGGGTCAAGGTAATGGTGGCTTCATAAAACGAGTTTGGAAGTTTTCCTTCCATTTCTATTTTTTGGAACAGTTTCAGAATAATAGGTATTAATTCTTCTTTCAATGTTTCGTAGAACTCTGCTGGGAAGCCATCTGGCCCTGGGCTTTTGTTTGTTGGGAGATTTTTGAGTACTGCTTCAATATCCTTAGTGGTTATAGGTCTGTTCAGGTTTTCTATTTCTTCCTGGATCAGTTTTGGTAGTTGATAAATCTCTAGAAAAGCATCCATTTCTTCTAGATTTCCTAAATTGCTGTCATATAGTTACTCCTAATATGTTCTTATAATTGTTTGTATTTCTTTGGTGTTGGTTGTGATCGCTCCTCTTTCGTTCATGAATTATTTATTTGGGTCATTTCTCTTTTCTTTTTGATATGTCGGGCCAGGGGTTTATCAATCTTGTTAATTCTTTCAAAGAACCAGTTCCTAGTTTCATTGAACTGTTCTACTGTTCCTTTGATTTCTATTTCATTGATTTCTGCTCTGATCTTTATTATTTCTCTTCTCCTGCTGGGTTCAGGCTTTATTTGCTGTTCTTTCTCCAGCTTCTTTAGGTGTAGGGTTAAGTTGTGTATTTGAGACCTTTCCTGTTTCTTGAGAAAGGCTTGTATTGCTATATACTTTCCTCTTAGGACTGCCTTGGCTGCATCCCAAAGATTTTGAACAGTTGTGTTTTCATTTTCATTGGTTTCCATGAAATTTTTTTTAATTCTTCTCTAATCTCCTCGATTGACCCATTCATTCTTTAGTAGGATGCTCTTTAGCCTCCATTATTTGAGTTCTTTCCTACTTTCCTCTTGTGATTGAGTTCTAGTTTCAAAGCATTGTCTTCTGAAAATAGGCAGGGAATGATCCCAATCTTTTGGTACCGGTTGAGACCTGATTGGTGACCTAGAATGTGATCTATTCTCAAGAATGTTCCATGGGCACAAGAGAAGAATGTATATTCCGTTGCTTTGGGATGGAATGTTCTGAATATATCTGTGGAGTCAATTTGGTCCAGTGTGTCATTTAAAGTCTTTATTTCCTTGTTGATCTTTTGCTTAGACGATCTGTCCATTTCAGTGAGGGGGGTGTTAAAGTCCCCCACTATTATTGTATTGTTGTCAATGTGTTTCTTTGCTTTTGTTATTAATTGCCTTATATAATTGGCTGCTCCCATGTTAGGGGCATAGATATTTACAATTGTTAGATCTTCTTGTTGGATAGACCCTGGAAGTAAGATATAGTGTCCTTCCTCATCTCTGATTACACTCTTTCGTTTAAAATCTAATTTGTCTGATATAAGGATTGCCACCTCAGCTTTCCTTTGGTGTCCATTAGCATGGTAAATGTTTTCCACCCTCTCACTTTCAATCTGGGGTGTCTTTGGGTCTAAAATGAGTCTCTTGCAGACAGCATATCAATGGGTCTTGATATTTTATGCAATCTGATATGCTGTGTCTTTTGATTGGGGCATTTAGCCCATTTACATTCAGGGTAACTATTGAAAGATATGAATTTACTGTCATTGTATTGCCTGTAAGGTGACTGTTATTGTATATTGTTTGGGTTCCTTTCTGGTCTATGTTGCTTTTAGGCTCTCTCTTTGCTTAGAGGACCCTTTCAATATTTCTTGTAGGGCTGGTTTTGTGTTTGCAAATTCCTTTAGTTTTTGTTTGTCCTGGAAGCTTTTTATCTCTTCTTCTATTTTCAATGACAACCTAGCTGGATATAGTATTCTTGGCTGCATATTTTTCTCATTTAGCGCTCTGAATATATCATGACAGTCTTTCTGGCCTGTCAGGTCTCTGTGGATAGATCTGTTGCCTATCTAATATTTCTACCATTGCACAATGGTTACAGACCTCTTTTCCCAAGCTGCTTTCAGAATTTTCTCTTTATCTCTGAGCCTCATAAGTTTTCCTATTAGATGTCGGGGTGTTGACCTATTTTTATTGATTTTGAGCGGGGTTCTCTGTGCCTCCTGGATTTTGATGCCTGTGTCCTTCCCCAAATTTGGAAAGTTTTCTTGTATAATTTGCTCCAATATACCTTCTTCCCCTCTCTCTCTTTCTTCTTCTGGGATCCCAATTATTCTAATATTGTTTCATCTTATGGTATCATTTATCTCTGGAATTCTGCCCTTGTGATCCAGTATTTGTTTATCTCTCTTTTTCTCAGCTTCTTTATTTTCCATCTTATGGTTTTCTATATCACTAATTCTCTCTTCTGCCTCATTTATCCTAGCAGTTAGAGCCTTCATTTTTTATTGCACCTCATTAATAGTCTTTTTGATTTCAACTTGGTTAGATTTTAGTTCTTTTATTTCTCCAGAAAGGGTTTTTCTAATATCTTCCATGCTTTTTTCAAGCCCATCTAGTATCTTTAAAATCATCTTTCTGAACTCTAGTTCCGACATCTTACTCATGTCCGTATTGATTCGGTCCCTGACAGTCGGTATTGCCTCTTGTTCTTTTTGTTGAGGTGATTTTTTCCATCTTGTCGTTTTGTCCAGAGGTGAATAGATGAATGAGAGAAGAAAATGCTAACAGGAGAATAACGACCCCAGGCAAATATACACTAAACAAATCAGAGGAGACCTGAAACCAGAGGAAAAGAAAAGGAAAGAGAGAAAAAAAAAAAGATAAAGATAAAAACAAACAGAATATGATCAAATATGATCAGGCTGGTGCATAGACTAGTGCCACACACTAGATTTTGTGTGTATTTTGGTCTGTTAGAACAAAGTGCCTCCCAAAATTTTAAAGAAAGAAAAACTTATATATGTACAAAATTAGGGATAAATATGATGAAGGGATGGAATATGATTATAAAGATGAAAATCATAAAAGATTTTATAAAAGGAATTGATAAGAAGTTGGTTAAAAAAAGAAAGAAGAGGATAAAAAAAAGGCGGGGAGAGAATGTGATTAAGCAGGAGACTAGAACAAATACATACACTAGAGATTTAGGGTATATTTTGGCCTGTTAGAAGAAACTGTATCTCAAAATTTTAAAGAGAGAACTAGTATACACCAAATATATACCATATATATACCAAAAATAAGGTTAAGTACTATGAAGGAATAAAATATGACTCTAAAAATGAAAAATAAAAAAAAGATTTTTGAAAAAAGTGATTGATAAGATGTTGGTTGAAAAAGGGAAAAAGAAAAAAGAAAAAGAAAAAGAAAGTTAAAAATAATTAACTTTGAAAGACTAAAGAACCATGGTAAAAAAGCCATGAATTCTATGTGCAGTATTCCCTTAGTGCTAGAGTTCTGTCATTCTCATTGATCAGTAAACGGTCTTGGCTGGTTGTTCTTGCTGATCTTCTGGGGGAGGGGCCTGTTGCCATGGTTCCCAAATGTCTTTGCTGGAGGCGGAATTGCCCCGCCCTTGCTGGGTCCAGGCTAAGTAATCTGCTCCAGTTTGCTTTCAGGAGCTTTTATTCTCTGCAAGCTTTCCGTACAGCTTTGGAGGATGAGAGTAAAAATGGCGGCCTCCCAATCTCCACCCCAGAGGAGTCGAGATCTCCGGGCCCGACTCCTCAGTGAGCCCCCAGAGTAATGCAGTCAATCACTCCCCACTCTGGCCGCACTCTGCTCACCCAGCCTGTGCCCCAGCATTTCTATCTCTGGCACACAACCCCGTGTGGAGTCTCCAAACCCAGCAGAGTCCTCTGGTGTGCTCCCAGGCCACTTGTCCCAGGGGATAAAGGGGGGTCTCCCTGGATCTGCTGCTTGTTGGGTCCCTGCTGGAGGAGCAGTGGCCCGACTGTGCTGCGGATCACGATTTATGGCAACCCCAAGCTGAGAGCCCACTCCTCAGCTTTGTCTCTGCAGCTGGCTTCACTGCTCCCATGCCTGGGAGCTCTGCCACACTCAGGCACCCCTGGTCTTTCTGTGACCCCGAGGTTCCTGAGACCACACAGTCCTAGCGAGTGTTCCACCCCCCACTTAGCTACTGGAGCGACGTCCATAAGATAGCCAACTTCTAAAAGTTCTGAATTTGTGCTCTGCTGCTCTGTCACTTGCCAGGAGCGGCTGACAGAGGCCCCCTCCCCCGCCATCTATCTTCCCAAATATCGCCTCAGAGTCACTTCTTCGCACATCCTACCTTCCAGAAAGTGGTCACTTTTCTGTTCAGAGAGTTGCTGCTATTCTTTTCTTTGATCTCCTGTTGAGTTCATAGGTGTTTAGAATGGTTTGATCCCTATCTAGCTGAATTCCTGGGACCAGACGAAAATTTAGGTCTCCTACTCCTCTGCCATCTTGCTCCTTCCCCCCAATGAAGAATTTAAAGAAACAATCATAAGCATACTCCCTGGGCTTAAGAAGAGAATGGAAGACTTCCAGGCGGCCCTTTACAAAAGAGAAAAAAAGTTAACAAAATTCAGTCAGAAACGAAAAATGCAATAACTGAAATTGGATACAGGCATGATCCAATGAATACAAAGCTGGAAGAAACAAAGGAATGAATAAGTGACATAGAAGAAAAAATAATGGAAAATAATTAAGCTTAAAAAGAGAGAAAGAAGAATTATAGAAAAGGAGCATAAACTTAGGGAACTCAGTGATTCCATCAAACATAATAACATTCATATCATAGGAGTCCCAGAAGAAAAGAGAGAACAGAGGGAAGAAAATTTATTTGAGGAAAAAAAATAGCTGAAAATTTCCTTACTGTGAGGAAGGAAAGAGACATCTAGACACAGGAAGCATGGAGAACTCCCATCAAAATCAACAAATGCAGGGACACCTGCGTGACTCAGTCAGTTAATCATCTGCCTTTGACTCAGGTCATGATCCCAGTGTCCTGGGATCCAGTCCTACATCAGGCTCCCTGTTAAGTAGGAGCTCCTTCTCTCTCAAATAAATAAATAAAATCTTTAAAAAATATCAACAAAAGCAGACCAACTCCAAGACATTTTGTAATTAAATTTGCAAAATACAGTGATAAACAAAATATCTTAAAAGCAACAAGACAAAGATCTTAACTTACAAGGGAAGGTGTATAAGGTTACTTGCAGATCTCTCAACAGAATTTGGCAAGCCAGAAGAGAGTGGCATGGTATAGTCAACATGCTGAATGGAAAAGATATTCAGGCAAGAATACACTATCCAGCAAAGCTATCATTCAGAATGGAAGGAGAGATAAAGAATTTCCAAGACAAACAAAAACAAATGGAGCTTGTGACCACTAAAGTAGCCTTGCAAGAAATATTAAAGGGGACTCTTTTTTTAAAAGATTTTATTTATTTACCTGAGAGAGAGAGAGAGAGAATGGGGGGGAGGGCAGAGGGAGAGGAAGAAGTAGACTCCCAACCGAGCAGGGAACCTGATGCAGGGTTCAATCCCAGGATCTTGAGATCATGATCCAAGCCAAAGGCAGATGCTCAACTGACTGAGCCACCCAGGTGCCCCTATTAAAGGGAATTCTTTGAGTGCAAAATAGAGACCAAAAGTGACAAAAACAACAAAGGAACAGAGAAAATTTCCAGAAATGATGTGAAAACAAGTAATAAAATGGCACTAAATATATATCTATCAACAATTATTCTGAATGTAAATGAACTCAATACACCAATCAAAATAATATGGTTTCAGAATGTATTTTTTAAAAAGACCATGTATATGCTGCCTATAACCAATACATTTCAGACCTAAAGATGACTGCACATTGAAAGTGAGAGGATAAAACATTTATAATAAAAATTGATGTCAAAAGAAAGATGGACTAGCAATACTTATATCAGAAAACTAGACTTTAAAACAAAGACTGTAACAAGAGATGAAGAAGGTCACTATATCATAAAAAAGGGACAATCCAACAAGAAGTTGTAACAATTTTAAGAGTTTATGCACCCAACATGGAAGTGCTTAAAAATATAAAACAATAACAACATAAAGGAACTAATCGATAACGATACACTAATAGTAGGGGACATTAATACCCCACTTAGATCAATGTTTACAGATCATGTAAACAGAAAATCAACAAGGAAACAATGGGTTTTAATGACACACTGGACCAGATGGACTTAACAGATATATTCAGAACATTCAATCCTAAAACAGAAAAAGACACATTCTTTTCAAGTGCACATGGGACATTTTCCAGAATAAATCACATATTAGGTCACAAATCAGGCTTCAACAGGCCTGAAAAATTAAGAACACATCATGCATCTTTTCTGAAAACAACACTATGAAACTTGAAGTCATTTTCAAGACAAAATTTGGAAAGACAATATGGAGGTTAAACAATATATACTAAACAATAAATGGGTCAAACAAGAAATCAAAGAAGAAATAAAAAATGCATGAAAACCAAGGAAAATGAAAACACAATGGTCCAAAACCTTTGGGATGTAGCAGAAGTGGTCCTAAGAGGTAACAATATAGTAATACAGGCCTACCTCAAGAAGCAAGAAAAATCTCAAATAAGTAACCGAACCTTACACTAAAAGGAGCTAGAAAAAGAACAAGTAAAGCCTAAAGTCAGCAGAAAGGGGAAAACATAAAGATTAGAGCAAAAATATATGATATAGATTTTAAAAAAGAGCAGATAAAGGAAACAAGAGCTGATTCATTGAAAAAAAATGATAAACCCTTAGCAAGACATATCAAAAAGAAAAGAGAAAGGACCCAAATAAATAAAAGCACAAATGAGAAAGGACAAAGGACAACCCACACCAAAGAAATATAAACAACTATATAGAATATTATGAAAAATTATATGCCAACAAATTGGACAACCTGGAAAAAATGAATAAATTCCTCAAAACATATAAATTACCAAAACTAAAACAGGAGGAAATAGAAACCTTGAACAGAGCAGTAACCAGCAAAGAAAGAAATTAAATGAATCAGTAATAAAAAAAAATCTTTCAAGAAACAGAAGTCCATGGCCAGATGGCTTCAAAATTGAATTCTACCGAACATTTAAAGAAGAGTTAATATCCACTCCTCTCAAAATATTCCAAAACATAGAAAAAGAATTGAAACTTCTAAATTCATTCTATGAGATCAGTATTAACCTGATAAAAAAAACAGATAAGGACGCCATTAAAAAAGAAAATTACAGGCCAATATCCCTGATGGACATGGATGCAAGAATTTTCAATAAAATACTAACAAACCAAATCCAACAGTACATTAAGAGAATCATTCTCCACTATAATGTGGATTTATTCCTGGGCTGTAGGGTTCTTTCAGTATTGACAAATCAAACAACCTGATACACCCCATCAATAAAAGAAAGGAAAAAAAAAACATATGATCATTTCAATACATGCAGAAAAAGAGGATTTTAGAAAGTACAACACCCATTCATGATGAAAACCCTCAACAAAGCAAGGTTGAAGGAATATACCTCAATGTAATAAAAAAACATATATGAAAAATCCACAGGTAATATCACCCTCAATGGGGAAAAACTGAAAGCTTTTCCTCTATGATCAGGAACAAGACAAGATGTCCACTTTCACCACTGTTATTTAACATAGTACTGGAAATCCTAACCATAGTAATCAGAGAACAAAAAGAAATAAAACTCATCCGAATCAGCAAAGAAGATGCCAAACTTTCATTATGTGGTATATATATACAAGGGAATGCTACTCAGCCATAAAAAATATTAAAATCTTTCCATTTGGGAAGATGTGGATGGAGCTAGAGAGTATTATGTTAAGTGAAATAAGTTAGTCAAAGAAATACAAATACCATATGATCTCACTCATATCTGGAATTTAAGAAATAAAACAAATGAGGAGAGGGAAAAAAAGAGAGAGAGAGGCAAATCAGGGAATAGTCTCTTAACTACAGATAAAAAGCTGATGATTACCAGAGGGGTGTAAGGGGGGGTATGGGTCAAATAGGGGATAGGGATTAAGGAGTGTACCTGTTGAGATGAGCACAGGCTGTTGTATGGAACTAATGAATCATTATTTGTACACCTGAAACTAATATTACACCATATGTTAGCTAACTGGAATTTAAATAAAAACTTTAAAAAAACAAAATAAAATAAAGCCTATCACAGGAGAGTTGGGGGGAATGTATGAAACAGAATGAGGGGATTAAGAGTACACTTATGATAAGCTTTGTGTAACGATGTGTAGACTTTTTCAATCACTATTTTGTACACTTAAAACTAATATTACATTGTATATGAATTTATTGGAATTAAAATAAAAAGCTTAGTAAAATAAATAAAACAAAACAAAATAAATACTACAATAAAATAAATATAATTGAAATAAAATAAAATAATAAAATAAAGTACAATAAAAAAAGCCACTTAAGTGTGTAGGAAAACTTCCTCAGGTAATTTTCACTCCTTGATGAAGGATCAAACTTGGTCCATATTTAAAGAATGTTCTTAAGTTAGGGAGGATCCCCAAAAGTTTACTGAAGAATTGGGGATCATTATCAGGGCCTATAATCCTGGGCTGTTAGGCCCTTATCAGCTGGTGCAAATGCTTGTAGGGCCCAGTGAAGACAGATAAAGGGATGTGGGAAGCAGAATTGTGAGCATAGTGTTGGAAATCCAATATGGAACTTTCATAAAACAGAAAAAGCTTGCAAAATGGCAACTGATTTTGTAAAAGCCTTTCCTGGAATCTTCCTTGCCTGAATTGATTTATGTATTATTTGAATATGCAAACAAAAGAAGAGACATCTTTGGCAGACTTTAAAGCCCATCTGAAAGTTCTCTTTCTATGGCATTCTGGGTTCCATGCAATAATTGAGGTTACCCAAACTGCCCTGGCTGCCCTGTTTGTAAATGTATTATCTCCTCAGATTAGTGGATTGAGAAAAAGACAAAATAATAGGATCGAAGGCCACCAGACCAACTGAACTTACAGCCATAGCTGAGCACTTGGAAAAAACGTTCAAATAAGACCACAAACAAAAATCCATAAAGCTATTGACTTTAGAGCTACAACAGTTCCAAGACCAGGATCTAAATTAATACCTGGACTTCCCACATCATATCCCTCTTTGGGTCTTTCATCAGAATGCTGGCCCAGGAGTGGATGCCTCATTTGTAATCAACTAAGACACTGAAAAGAAGATTGTCCTCCTAGATTTTATGCAACTTCTTTCACATCAATTTGTGTCCCCAAATTTATCTCCTTAGGAACGACCCAAAATGGGTCATTCCAGAGTTAACAGGAGTTCAAGGTGTCCCCCAATAAATTGCTACTAGATTTTCACTTAAATAGCATGGGGAAATTAAAATTAAAATCATTGGGAAAAGTTGCCAAATTCTGGTAGATAACAAAGCTATTCTCTCTACTTTATTTTTTTTTTATTTTTTTTATTGTTATGTTAATCCCCATACATTACATCATTAGTTTTAGATATAGTGTTCCATGATTCATTGTTTGTGCATAACACCCAGTGCTCCATGCAGAACGTGCCCTCCTCAATACCCATCAACAGGCTAACCCATCCTCCCACCCCCCTCCCCTCTAGAACCCTCAGTTTGTTTTTCAGAGTCCATCGTCTCTCATGGTTCTTCTCCCCCTCCGATTTCCCCCGCTTCATTCTTCCCCTGCTGCTACATTCTTCTTCTTCTTTGTTTCTTTCTTTTTTTTTTTTTTTTTTAAAGATTTTATTTATTTATTTGAGAGAGAGAGAATGAGAGACAGAGAGCACGAGAGGGAAGAGGGTCAGAGGGAGAAGCAGACCCCCCGCCGAGCGGGGAGCCCGACGCGGGACTCGATCCTGGGACTCCAGGATCATGACCTGAGCCAAAGGCAGTCGCTTAACCAACTGAGCCACCCAGGCGCCCCTGTTTCTTTCTTTTTTTTTTTAATTTTTTTTATTGTTATGTTAATCCCCATACATTACATCATTAGTTTTAGATATAGTGTTCCATGATTCATTGTTTGTGAATAACACCCACTGCTCCATGCAGAACGTGCCCTCCTCAATACCCATCACCAGGTTAACCCATCCTCCCAACCCCCTCCCCTCTAGAACCCTCAGTTTGTTTTTCAGAGTCCATCGTCTCTCATGGTTCTTCTCCCCCTCCGATTGCCCCCCCTTCATTCTTCCCCTCCTGCTACATTCTTCTTCTTTTTTTCTTTCTTAACATATATTGCATTATTTGTTTCAGAGGTACAGATCTGAGATTCAACAGTCTTGCACAATTCACAGCGCTTACCAGAGCACATACCCTCCCCAGTGTCCATCACCCAGTCACCCCATCCCTCCCACCCCACCCCCCACTCCAGCAACCCTCAGTTTGTTTCCTGAGATTAAGAATTCCTCATATCAGTGAGGTCATATGATACATGTCTTTCTCTGATGGACTTATTTCGCTCAGCATAATACCCTCCAGTTCCATCCATGTCGTTGCAAAGGGCAAGATCTCATTCCTTTTGATGGCTGCATAATATTCCATTGTATATATATACCACCTCTTCTTTATCCATTCATCTGTTGACGGACATCTTGGCTCTTTCCACAGTTTGGCTATTGTGGACATTGCTGCTATAAACATCGGGGTGCACGTAGCCTTTCGGGTCCCTACTTTTGTATCTTTGGGGTAAATACCCAGTAGTGCAATTGCTGGATCATATGGTAGCTCTATTTTCAACTTTTTGAGGAACCTCCATACTGTTTTCCAGAGTGGCTGCACCAGCTTGCATTCCCACCAACAGTGTAGGAGGGTTCCCCTTTCTCCGCATCCCCGCCAACATCTGTCATTTCCTGACTTGTTAATTTTAGCCATTCTGACTGGTGTGAGGTGGTATCTCATTGAGGTTTTGATTTGGATTTCCCTGATGCCGAGCGATATTGAACACTTTTTCATGTGTCTGTTGGCCATTTGGATGTCTTCTTTGGAAAAATGTCTGTTCATGTCTTCTGCCCATTTCTTGATTGGATTCTTTGTTCTTTGGGTGTTGAGTTTGATGAGTTCTTTATAGATTTTGGATACTAGCCCTTTATCTGATATGTCATTTGCAAATATCTTCTCCCATTCTGTCAGTTGTCTTTTGGTTTTGTTGACTGTTTCCTTTGCTTTGCAAAAGCTTTTGATCTTGATGAAGTCCCAATAGTTCATTTTTGCCCTTGCTTCCCTTGCCTTTGGCGATGTTTCTAGGAAGAAGTTGCTGCGGCTGAGGTCGAAGAGGTTGCTGCCTGTGTTCTCCTTTAGGATTTTGATGGACTCCTGTCTCACATTGAGGTCTTTCAACCATTTGGAGTCTATTTTTGTGTGTGGTGTAAGGAAATGGTCCAGTTTCATTCTTCTGCATGTGGCTGTCCAATTTTCCCAACACCATTTGTTGAAGAGACTGTCTTTTTTCCATTGGACATTCTTTCCTGCTTTGTCAAAGATTAGTTGACCATAGAGTTGAGGGTCCATTTCTGGGCTCTCTATTCTGTTCCATTGATCTATGTGTCTGTTTTTGTGCCAGTACCATACTGTCTTGATGATGACAGCTTTGTAGTAGAGCTGGAAGTCCGGAATTGTGATGCCGCCAGCTTTGCTTTTCTTTTTCAACATTCCTCTGGCTATGCGGGGTCTTTTCTGGTTCCATACAAATTTTAGGATTATTTGTTCCATTTCTTTGAAAAAAGTGGATGGTATTTTGATGGGGATTGCATTGAATGTGTAGATTGCTCTAGGTAGCATTGACATCTTCACAATATTTGTTCTTCCAATCCATGAGCATGGAACGTTTTTCCATTTCTTTGTGTCTTCCTCAATTTCTTTCATGAGTATTTTATACTTTTCTGAGTACAGATCCTTTGCCTCTTTGGTTAGATTTATTCCTAGGTATCTTACGGTTTTGGGTGCAATTGTAAATGGGATCAACTCCTTAATTTCTCCTTCTTCTGACTTGTTGTTGGTGTATAGGAATGCCACTGACTTCTGTGCATTGATTTTATATCCTGCCACTTGACTGAATTCCTGTATGAGTTCTAGCAGTTTTGGGGTGGAGTCTTTGGGATTTTCCACATAAAGTATCATATCATCTGCAAAGAGTGAGAGTTTGACTTCTTCTCTGCCAATTTGGATGCCTTTGATTTCTTTTTGTTGTCTGATTGCTGTGGCTAGGACTTCCAATACTATGTTGAATAGCAGTGGTGATAGTGGACATCCCTGCTGCGTTCCTGACCTTAGGGGGAGAGCTCTCAGTTTTTCCCCATTGAGAATGATATTCGCTGTAGGTTTTTCATAGATGGCTTTTATGATACTGAGGTATGTACCCTCTGTCCCTATACTCTGAAGAGTTTTGATCAAGAAAGGATGCTGTACTTTGTCAAATGCTTTTTCTGCATCTATTGAGAGGATCATATGATTCTTGTTCTTTCTTTTGTTAATGTATTGTATCACGTTGATTGATTTGCGGATGTTGAACCAACCTTGCAGCCCAGGGATAAATCCCACTTGGTCGTGGTGAGTAATCCTTTTAATGTACTGTTGGATACTATTGGCTAGTATTTTCGTGAGAATTTTTGCATCCATGTTCATCAGGGATATTGGTCTGTAATTCTCCTTTTTCATGGGGTCTTTGTCGGGTTTGGGGATCAAGGTGATGGTGGCCGCATAAAACGAGTTTGGAAGTTTTCCTTCCATTTCTATTTTTTGGAACAGTTTCATAAGGATAGGTATTAATTCTTCTTGAAATGTTTGGTAGAATTCCCCTGGGAAGCCAACTGGCCCTGGGTTTTTGTGTTTTGGGAGATTTTTGATGACTGCTTCAATTTCCTTAGTGGTTATAGGTCTGTTCAGGTTTTCTATTTCTTCCTGGTTCAGTTTTGGTAGTTGATACATCTCTAGGAATGCATCCATTTCTTCCAGGTTATCTAATTTGCTGGCATAGAGTTGCTCATAATATGTTCTTATAATTATTTGTATTTCTTTGGTGTTGGTTGTGATTTCTCCTTTTTCATTCATGATTTTGTTGATTTGGGTCATTTCTCTTTTCTTTTTGATAAGTCTGGCCAGGGGCTTATCAATCTTTTTAATTCTTTCAAAGAACCAGCTCCTAGTTTCGTTGATCTGTTCTACTGTTCTTTTGGTTTCTATTTCATTGATTTCTGCTCTGATCTTTATTATTTCTTATCTCCTGCTGGGTTTAGGGTTTTATTGCTGTTCTTTCTCCAGCTTCTTTAGGTGTAGGGTTAGGCTGTGTACTTGAGACCTTTCTTGTTTCTTGAGAAAGGCTTGTATTGCTATATACTTTCCTCTTAGGACTGCCTTTGCTGTATCCCAAAGATTTTGAATAGTTGTGTTTTCATTTTCATTGGTTTCCATGAATTTTTTTAATTCTTCTTTAATTTCCTGGTTGACCCATTCATTCTTCAGTAGGATGCTCTTTAGCCTCCATGTATTTGAGTTCTTTCTGACTTTCCTCTTGTGATTGAGTTCTAGTTTCAAAGCATTGTGGTCTGAAAATAGGCAGGGGATGATCCCAATCTTTTGGTACCGGTTGAGACCTGATTTATGACCTAGGATGTGATCTATTCTGGAGAATGTTCCATGGGCACTAGAGAAGAATGTGTATTCCGTTGCCTTGGGATGGAATGTTCTGAATATGTCTGTGAAGTCCATTTGGTCCAGTGTGTCATTTAAAGTCTTTATTTCCTTGTTGATCTTTTGCTTAGACGATCTGTCCATTTCAGTGAGGGGGGTGTTAAAGTCCCCCACTATTATTGTATTGTTGTCGATGTGTTTCTTTGCTTTTGTTATTAATTGCCTTATATAATTGGCTGCTCCCATGTTAGGGGCATAGATATTTACAATTGTTAGGTCTTCTTGTTGGATAGACACTTTAAGTAGGATATAGTGTCCTTCCTCATCTCTTATTACAGTCTTTGGTTTGAAATCTAATTTGTCTGATATAAGGATTGCCATCCCAGCTTTCCTTTGGTGTCCATTAGCATGGTAAATGGTTTTCCACCCCCTCACTTTCAATCTGGGGGTGTCTTTGGGTCTAAAATGAGTCTCTTGCAGACAGCATATCGATGGGTCTTGTTTTTTAATCCAATCTGATAGCCTGTGTCTTTTGATTGGGGCATTTAGCCCATTTACATTCAGGGTAACTATGAAAGATAGGAATTTAGTGCCATTGTATTGCCTCTAAAGTGACTGTTACTGTATATTGTTTGTGTTCCTTTCTGGTCTATGTTGCTTTCAGGCTCTCTCTTTGCTTAGAGGACCCCTTTCAATATTTGTTGTAGGGCTGGTTTCGTGTTTGCAAATTCCTTTAGTTTTTGTTTGTCCTGGAAGCTTTTTACCTCTCCTTCAATTTTCAATGACAGCCTAGCTGGATATAGTATTCTTGGCTGCATATTTTTCTCATTTAGTGCTCTGAATATGTCCTGCCAGTCCTTTCTGGCCTGCCAGGTCTCTGTGGATAAGTCTGTTGCCAATCTAATGTTTCTACCATTGTAGGTTACATATCTCTTCTCCCGAGCTGCTTTCAGGATTTTCTGTTTGTCTCTGAGACTCGTAAGTTTTACTATTAGATGTCGGGGTGTTGACCTATTTTTATTGATTTTGAGAGGGGTTCTCTGTGCCTCCTGGATTTTGATGCCTGTTTCCTTCCCCAAATTAGGGAAGTTCTCTGCTATAATTTGCTCCAATATACCTTCTTTTCCTTTCTCTCTTTCTTCTTCTTCTGGGATCCCAATTATTCTAATGTTGTTTCGTCTTATGGTATCGTTTATCTCTCGAATTCTGCCCTCGTGATCCAGTAGTTGTTTATCTCTCTGTTTCTCAGCTTCTTTATTTTCCATCATTTGGTCTTCTATCTCACTGATTCTTTCTTCTGCCTCATTTATCCTAGCAGTTAGCGCCCCCATATTTGATTGCACCTCATTGATAGCCTTTTTGATTTCTACTTGGTTCGATTTTAGTTCTTTTACTTCTCCAGAAAGGGTTTCTCTAATAACTTCCATGCTTTTTTCAAGCCCAGCTAGTATCTTTAAAGTGATGATTCTGAACTCTAGATCTGACATCGTACTAATGTCCGTATTGAGTAGGTCCCTGGCAGTCGGTACTACCTCTTGTTCTTTTTGTTGAGGTGATTTTTTCCGTCTTGTCATTTTGTGCAGAGGAGAATAAATTAATGAGAGAACAAAATGCTAGCAGGGTAACAACGTCCCCAGAAAATATACTCTAAACAAATCAGAAAAGACCTGAAGCAGTGGGAAAAGAAAGGGAAAGAGAGAAAAAAGAAAAAAAAGAAAAAAAGAAAAAAGAAAAAGATAAAGATAAAAACAAACAAAAGCAGAACAAAACAAAACAAAAACAGAATGTGATCAAATATGATCAGGCTGGTTTATAGATCAGTGCCACACAGTAGATTTTGGGTGTATTTTGGTCTGTTAAAAGAAAGTCCCTCCCAAAATTTTAAAGAAAGAAAAACTTATATATGTACAAAAATAAGGGTTGATATGATGAAGGGATGGAAAAAGATGGAAATTATAAAAAATTTTAAAAAAGGATTTGATAAGTTGTTTGGAAAAAGAAAGAAGAGGATTAAAAAAAAAAGAAAGAAAGAAAAAAGGGAGAGAATGTGATCAGGCAGGGGAGTAGAAAAAAACCATACACTAGAGATTTAGAGTATATTTTGATCTGTTAGAAGAAACTATATCAAGATTTTAAAGAGAGAGCAACTTATATATATATGCCAAAAATACGGGTAACTACTATGAAGGGATAGAATATGACTTTAAAAATGAAAAATAAAAAAATTTTTTTAAAAAAGGGATTAATAAGATGTTGGTTGAAAAAGGGAAAAAGAAAAATTCAAAAAAAAAGAAAAAAAGACAGTTAAAAAAAATAATTAACTTTGAAAGACTAAAGAATCATGGTAAAAAAGCCATGAATTCTATGTGCAGTATTCCCCTAGCGCTGGAGTTCTGCCGTTCTCATTGATCGGTAAACTTGGTCTTGGCTGGCTGTTCTCGCTGATCTTCTGGGGGAGGGGCCTGTTGCCGTGGTTCCCAAATGTCTTTGCCGGAGGCGGAATTGCCCCGCCCTTGCCGGTCCGGGCTAAGTCATCTGCTCGGGTTTGCTCTCCGGAGCTTCTGTTCCCTGCAAGCTTTCCGTACAGCTTTGGAGGCAGAGAGTGAAAATGGCGGCCTCCCAGTCTCCGCCCTGGAGGAGCCGAGAACACGGGGTCCTGCTCCTCAGCGAGCCCCCAGAGAAAAGCAGTCAATCACTCCCATCTCCCCAGTCTCCGGCCGCACTCCGTGCTCACCCGGCCTGTGACCGCGCCTTTCTATCTCTGGCACCCGACTCCGGGTGGAGTCTCCAAACCCAGCAGATCCCTGCCGTGCGCTCCCGCGCCGCTCCTCCCGGGGGAAGAAGGTGAGTCTCCCTGGATCTGCCGCTTGTTGGGTCCCTGCTGGAGGAGCAGGGGCCCGACTGTGCTGCGGATCACGGTTTATGACAACCCCGAGCTGAGAGCCCGAGCCTGGGCTCCGTCTCTGCAGCCGGCTTCCCTGCTCCGATACCTGGGAGCTCTGCCGCACTCAGGCACCCCCGGTCTTTCTGTGACCCCGAGGGTCCTGAGACCACACTGTCCCGCGAGGGTTCCACCCCCCACTTAGCCACCAGAGTGACGTCCCTCAGCAGAGCAGACTTCTAAAAGTTCCGATTTTGTGCTCCGCGGCTCTATCACTTGCCAGAAGCGGCCGAAGGAGGCCCCCTCCCCCACCGTCTATCCTCCCGAATATCGCCTCAGATTCACTTCTCCGCACGTCCTACCTTCCAGAAAGTGGTCGCTTTTCTGTTCGGAGAGTTGTTGCTCTTCTTTTCTTCGATCTCCTGTTGAGTTTGTAGGTGTTCAGAATGGTTTGATCCCTATCCAGCTGAATTCCTGAGAGGAGACAAAATCCAGGTCTCCTCCTCCTGTGCCATCTTGCTCCGCCCCCCCCCGATCATATGGTATTTCTATTTAATTTTTTAAGAACCCTCCACATTCTAGTTTCCTCAGTAGTTACACCAACTTGCATTGCCACCAACCATGCATGGGGGTTCCTTTTTCCACCATATCCATTTCAACACTTGTTATTTTTTCTGTTTTATTTTTAGCCATTTTGACAAGTATGAGGTGATATCTCATTGTGGTTTTGATTTTTATTTCCCTGATGATTAGTGATGTTAAGGATCTTTTCATGTGTCTGTCCTTCATGTGTATGTATTCTTTGAAAAAAATATATCTTCAGGCCCTCTGCCCATTTTTCATTTGGATTAGTTTTGGGGGAAGTTGTGGTGCATAAGTTCTTTATATATTTTAGATATTAACCCCTTATTGGATATATTATTTGCAAATATCTTCTCCCACTCACAAGGTTGCCTTTTCATTTTATTGTTTTTCTTCATGGTGCAAAAGAGTCGTGTTTTTTTTTTTTTTTTAATGTAGTCCCAATGGTATAATTTTGCATTTATTTCCCTTGCCTGATGAGACATGCTAGAAAAATATTTGTACAACTGGTGTCAAAAAAGTTACTGCCCGTGTTCTCTTCTGAGTTTTATGGTTTTGGGTTTCACATTTAGGTCTTTAGTCTATTTTGAGTTTATGTTTGTGTATGGTGTAACACAGTGGTCATATATAACCTACAGCTAACATCATATTCAATGATGAAAAATTGAAAGCTCTTCCCCTAAGATCAGGAATAAGTCAGGATATCCAGTCTCACCAAGTTTCTTCAACAGAGTACTGGGAGACCCAGCTACAATGATCAGACAAGAAAAGGAAATAAAAAGCACCCAAATTGGTAAGGAAGAAGTAAAACTTTCACTCTTTTCAGGTGACATGATAATATATACAGAAAACCCTTAGGGCTCAAAAAAAAAAAACCTACTGCAACTGATAAATAAATTCAGTAAATTCATAGGATACAAAAATGACATACAAAATACACTACCTTTCTATATGCTAATAATGACTGGCAGAAAGATAAATTAAGAAAACATTCCTATTCACAATTGCACCAAAAGAATAAAATACCTAGGAAGAACCTCCACCAAGGAGGTGAAAGACCTGTATTATGAAAAAAATCAAATGTTGAAAAAAGAAATTGAAGATTACACAAACAGGTGGAAAGATATTCCATGCACATGATTGTTAGGGCCAATATTGTTTAACTGTCCATACTACACAAGGAAATCATATATATATATATATATATATATATATTTAATTATGTTATGTTAGCATTTATTTTTTTTTATTTTTTAATTTTATTATGTTATGTTAGTCACCATACATTACATCATTAGTTTTTGATGTAGTGTTCCATGATTCATTGTTTGCGTATAACACCCAGTGCTAACATACAGTATAATATTAGTTTCAGGTATACAATTTAGTGATTCAACACATACAACATCTGGTGCTTATCACAACAGGTGCACTCCTTAATTCCCATTATCTATTTAATCCATTTCCTCACCCCTGTCCCCTCTGGTAACCAGCAGTTTGTTCTCTAGATTTAAGAGTCTGTTTCTTGGTTTGCCTATTTTTTCCCCTATGATCATTTGATTTGTTTCTTAAATTCCACATATGAGTGAAATCATATGGTATTTGTCTTTCTCTGACTGATTTATTTTGCTTAACATAATATTCTCTAGTTCCATCCACATCATTGCAAATGGCAAGATTTCATTCTTCGTTATACCTGAGTAACATTCCATTGTGTGTGTGTTTGTGTGTGTATATATATACACACATTTCTTCTTTATGCATTCATCAGTCAATGGACACTTGGGCTGTTCTGATGCTGCTACATTGAAGCGCATGCTTCCCTTTGAATTAGTATTTTTGTATTCTTTGGATAAATACTAGTAGTGCTATTGCTGGATTGTGAGGGTAGTTCTATTGTTAACTTTTTTAGGAAACTCCATAATGTTTTCCACCACCAGTTTCCACACCCACCAAGAGTGCAAGAAAGTTTCCCTTTCTTCACATCCTTGACAACACTTGTTGGTTCTTGTGTTGTTGATTTTAACTATTCTGATAGGTGTGAGGTGATATCTCATTGTAGTTTTGATTTGCATTTCCTTGATGATCAGTGATGTCGAGCATCTTTTCATGTGTCTGCTGGCCATCTGGTTTTCTTCTTTGGAATAATGCCTATTCATGACACCTGCCCATTTTTAATTAGATTATATTTTGGGGTGTCGAGTATTATTTGTTCTTTATATATTTTGGTTACTGATCCTTTATTTGATATGTCATTTGCAATTATCTTCTTCCATTCCGTAGGTTGCCTTTTAATTTTGTGGATTGTTTCCTTTACTGTGCGGAAGCTTTTTATTTAGATGTAGTCCCAATAGTTTGCTTTGCTTTTGTCTCCCATGCCTCAGGAGACATAGCTAGTGAGAAGTTGCTACAGCCAATGTTGAAGAGGTTACTGCCTTTGTTCTCCTCTAGGATTTTGATGTTTTCATGACTCATATTTAGGTCTTTAAATCATTTTAATTTTATTTTTGTGTATGGTATAAAAAGAAGTAGTACAGTTTCTTTTCTTTTTTTCTCTCTCTCTCTTTTTTTTAAATAGAAATAGCATGAGGGGGAGAGGGGCAGGGGAGAGGTAGAGTGAGAGAAAAACAGAATCTTAAGCAGGCTCCATGCTGAGCATGGAGCCCAATGTGGGGCTTGATCTTGACCTGAACCAAAATCAAGACTCAGGTGCTTAACCAACTGAGCCACCCAGGCCCCCCAGTTTCTTTTGCATGTTATTGTCCAGTTTTCCCAACACCATTTGCTGAAGAGACTGTCTTTTCCTATTGGATATTCTTTCCTGTTTTGTCAAAGATTAATTAACCATATTGTTATGGGTTAATGTCTGTGTTTTCTATTCTGTTCCATTGATCTATGTGTCTATTTTTTTCTGCCAGCACTATCCTGTCTTGATGACCACAGCTTTGTAATATGACTTGAAGTCCAGCATTGTGATGCTTCTAGCTTTGCTTTTCTTTTTCAAGGTTGCTTTTGCTTTGTGGGGTCTTTTGTGGTTCCATACAAATTTTAGGATACTTTGTTCTAGCTCTGTGAACAATGTTGTTGGTATTTTGATAGGGATTGCGTTAAATGTATAGAAACAATCTTCAGATTTAAAGTAATCTCTATCAAAATGCCAACAGCATTTTTTTTTTACAGAACTAGAACAAATTATCCTAAAATTTGTATGGAACCACAAAAAAATCCTTAATAACAAAGAAATCTTGAGAAAGAACAAAATTGGAGGTATCACACTCCCAGAATTCAAGATATATTTCAATGGTTTGTTAATCAAAATAGGATAGTACTGACAGAAAAATAGACACATTAATCAATGAACACAATGGAGAGCACATAAATCTCTGTTATTTTTTATTTTTTTTAAAGATTTTATTTATTTATTTGACAGAGAGAGACACAGCGAGAGAGGGAACACAAGCAGGGGGAGTGGGAGAGGGAGAAGCAGGCTTCCCACTGAGCAGGGAGCCCGACGCGGGGCTCGATCCCAGGACCCCGGGATGATGACCTGAGCCGAAGGCAGACGCTTAACGACTGAGCCACCCAGGCGCCCCCATAAATCTCTGTTATTAATATATGACAGAGAGGGCAAGAATATACAATGGAGAAAAGAGTCTCTTCAACAAATGGTGATGGGAAAACTGGACAGTTACATACAAAAGAGTAAAACTGGACCACTTTCTTATAGTGTATGCAAATATAAATTCAAACCTATACGTGAGACCTGAAACCATAAAAATCCTAGAAAAGAACACTCAATAATTTCTTTGATATCAGCCTTACAAACATTTTTCTAGATATGTCTCCTCAGGCAAAAGGGAAATAAAAGCAAAAAAGAACTATTAGGACTTCACCAAGATGAAAACCTGCACAGTGAAGGAAACCATCAACAAAACAACAAGGCAACCTACTGAATAGGAGAAGATATTTGTAAATGATATCTCCAATAAAGGATTAATATCCAAAATATATGAAGAACTTAAACAACTCAACTCTACACACACAAAAATAATAATTATTATTATAATTATGATAAAATTAAAATGGGCAGAGGACCTGAATAGACTTTTTTTTTTTTAAATAAGACATCGAGATGGCCAACAAACACATTAAAAGATGCTCAACATCACAAATAATCAGGAAAATGCAAGTTAAAACCAAAATGAGATTACACTTTATACCTGTCATAAAATGGCTAAAATGAAAAACACAAGAAATAACAAGTGTTGATGAAAATGTGGAAGAAAGGAACCGCATGTATTTTTGGTGTGAATACAAATTGATTCAGACACTGTGGAAAACAGAACGGAGTTTCCTTAAATAGTTAAAAATAAAAAATAAAATAAGAATAGAAATACTGCATGCTCTAGTAATTCCACCTCTGGATAATTACCCACAGAAAACAAAAACACAAAAAACAGTATAATAGGGTGATGGGTATTAAGAAGGGCATGTGATTTGATGAACACTGGGTGTTAAAAGCAACTGATAAATTATTGAACACTACATCTGAAACTAGAGATGTACTATACCTTGGCTAATTGAATTTAAATTATACACACACACACACACACACACACACACACACACAAGAGCGTAAATACACATTTCTCCAAAGATGTTCAAATGTAAAAAAAAAAAAAAAAAAAAAAACACATGAAAACATGTTGAGTATAATTAGTTATTATACAAATGAATAATAAATCTTCACACCAGCTAGAATGCCTATAGTCAAAAAAGTGGAAATTAAGTGCTGGCAAAGATGTGAAGAAATTGAGATCCTTGTACGTTGTTGGAGGAAATGTAAAATGGTGCAGTTGCTGTGGAAAACATCTTGGCAGTTTCTCAATAAAAGAAACAAATTTGCAATATGACCCAGACATTTAACTTCTGCATATGAACTCTAAAAATAAAGAACAGGTTTTAGATTTTATTTTTTTTTTATTTATTTGACAGAGACACAGCAAGAGAGGGAACACAGCAGGGGGAGAGGGAGAAGCAGGCTTCTCGCCAAACAGGGAGCCTGATGCGGGACTCAATCCCAGGACCCCGGGATCATGACCTGAGCTGAAGGCAGACGCTTAACCGACTGAGCCACCCATGTGCACCTAAAGAACATGTTTTAAACTAAATTTTTACATGAACATTCACTTTTGCCAGAAGGTGGAAACACTAGTTTAGTGGCCTCCCCAACTGGAGATCTTCTAAATGGCTCTCTAATCTATGAATACTAGAAACACTTCTTCAATAATCATATCTTCTAGATCTTTTCCAAAGTGTATTCTATAGAACACTTGCTTCCTGAGGTAATGGATTTTACACTTCAATAAGAATCTGTGATTATAAGAGATTGGTAAATTCTTGGTAGAACCAATTTTGTATCTGTATAACTTCTTTATAAATTAATATTTTTGTAAATCTCCAAAGAAACATATGGAGTGTGACTCATTGAGTCATTATTTTGGCAAAATTTTTGGAATGCCTACCCACTTAGTGATATGAATACATAAATAAATAAAATAGACAAAAAAAGAGGGTGGAAACAGCCAAATCATTAATTGATAAACCCCTAAGCAAAAGGTGGTGTCACCATACAATGGAATATAATTCATCATAAAAATGAGTGCAGTACTTATACATGCTACAACATATTTAAACCTTAAAGACACGAGACTGAGTGAAAGATAAAAGTTCACATAATTACATTTATATGAATATCTGGACTAGGTAAAGTCATAGAAACAGAGAGCAAGTTAATGGTTGCTAGATGAAAGTTGGAGGAAAAATAGAGGACAGATTTGTTAATGGATACACAGGTTTGTTTTGTTTTTTTATTATGTTATGTTAGTCAACATAGAATACATCATTAGTTTTTGATGTGGTGATCCACGATCCATTGGGCAGTACATGCCCTCCTTAATACCCATCACCAGGCTAACCCATCGCCCAACCCCTCCCATCTAAAACCCTGTTTGTTTCTCAGAGTCCATAGTCTCTCATGGTTCATCTCTCCCTCCAATTTCCCCCCCTTCATTTTTCCCTTCCTTCTTCTCATGTCCTCCGTGTTATTCTTTATGTTCCACAAATAAGTGAAACCATATCATAATTGACTTTCTCTGCTTGACTTATTTTACTTAGCATAATCTCCTCCAGTCCCATCCATGTTGATGTAAAAGTTGGGTATTCATCCTTTCTGATGGCTGAGTAATATTCCATTGTTTATATGGACCACATCTTCTTTATCCATTCCTCTGTTGAAGGGCATCTCGGCTCTTTCCACAGTTTGGCTATTGCAGACATTGTTGCTATGAACTTTGGGGTGCATATGGCCCTTCTTTTCACTACATCTGTGTCTTTGGGGTAAATACCCAGGAGTACAATTACTAGGTCACATGGTAGCTCTATTTTTAACTTTGTGAGGCACCTCCACACTGTTTTTCAAAGTGGCTGTACCAACTTGCATTCCCACAAACAGTGTAAGAGGATTCCCCTTTCTCCACAACCTCTCCAACATTTGTTGTTTCTTGCCCTGTCAATTTTTGCCATTCTAACTGGAGTAAGGTGGTATCTCAATGTGGTTTTGATTTGAATTTCCCTGATGGCTAATGATGATGAACACTTTTTCATGTGTCTGTTAGCCATTTGTATGTCTTCTTCAGAGAAGTGTCTTTTCATGTGTTCTGCCCATTTTTTGACTTGATTATTTGTTTTTTGGGTATTGAGTTTGAGAAGTTCTTTATAGATCTTGGATACCAGCCCTTTATCTGTAGTGTCATTTGCAAAGATCTTCTCCCATTCTGTGGGTTGTCTCCTTGTTTTGTTGACTGTTTCCTTTGCTGTGCAGAAGCTTTTTATCTTGATGAAGTCCCAAAAGTTCATTTTTGCATTTGTTTCCCTTGCCTTTGGAGATGTATCTTGAAAGAAGTTGCTGTGACCAATGTCAAAGAGGTTACTGCCTATGTTCTCCTCTAGGATTTTGATGGCTTCCTGTCTCACATTGACGTCTTTCATCCATTTTGAGTTTATTTCTGTGTATGGTGTTAGAGAATGGTCGAGTTTCATTCTTCTGCGTGTGGCTGTCCAATTTTCCAAGCATCATTTATTGAAGACACTGTCTTTTTTCCATTGCATATTTTTCCTGCTTTGTCGAAGATTATTTGACCATAGAGTTGAGGGTCCATATCTGGGCTCTCTATTCTGTTCCATTGGTCTATATGTCTGTTTTTGTTCCAGTACCATGCTGTGTTGGTGATCACAGCCTTGTAATATAGCTTGAAAGTGGGCAACGTGATGCCCCCAGGTTTGTTTTTCCTTTTCAACATTTCCTTGGCGATTCGGGATCTTTTCTGGTTCCATACAAATTTTAGGATTGTTTGTTCCAGCACTTTGAAAAATGTCATTGGAATTTTGATTGGGATGGCATTGAAGGTGTAGATTACTCTGGGCAGCATGGACATTTTAACAATGTTTATTCTTCTGATCCATGAGCATGGAATATTTTTCCATCTTTTTGTGTTTTCTTCAATTTCTTTCATGAGTGTTCTGTAGTTCCTAGAGTATAGATCTTTTACCTCTTTGGTTAGGTTTATTCCGAGGTAACTTATGGTTTTTGGTGCTATCGTAAATGGAATTGTTTCTCTAATCTCTCTTTCTACTGTTGCATTGTTAGTGTATAAGAAAGCAACTGATTTCTGTGCATTGATTTTGTATCCTGCCACATTACTGAATTGCTATATGACTTCTAGTAATTTGGGGGTGGAGTCTTTTGGATTTTCCACATAAAGTATCATGTCGTCTGAGAAAAGAGAGAGTTTGACGTCTTCTTTGCCAATCTGAATACCTTTTATTTCTTTTTGTTCTCTGATTGCTGTTGCTAGAACTTCTGGTACTATGTTGAACAATAGCGGCAAGAGTGGGCATCCTTGACGTGTTCCTGATCTTAAGGGAAAGGCTCTTAGCTTTTCCCCATTGAGGATGATATTCGCTGTGGGTTTTTCATAGATGGATTTTATGAGCTTGAGGAATGTTCCCTCTATCCCTATACTCTGGAGAGTTTTAATCAGGAAAAGATGTTGTATGTTGTCAAATGTTTTTTCTGCATCAATTGAGAGGACCATATGGTTCTTCTCCCTCCTCTTATTAATGTGTTCTATCACATTGATTGATTTGCAAATGTTGAAGCAGCCTTGCATCTTGGGGATAATCCCACTTGGTCGTGGTGGATGATCCTTTTAATGTATTGTTGGATCCTGTTAGCTAGGATTTTGTTGAGGATTTTAGAATCTATATTCATCAGGGATATCGGTCTGAAATTATTCTTTTTGATGAGGTCTTTGTCTGGTTCGGGGATTAAGGTAATGCTGGCCTCATAGAATGAATTTGGAAGTTTTCCTTCTATTTCTATTTTTCTGAAACAGCTTCAGGAGAATAGGTATGATTTCTTCTTTGAATGTTTGGTAGAATTCTCCAGGGAATCCATCAGGCCCTGGACTCTTGTTTTTTGGGAGGTTATGGATCACTGCTTCAATCTCATTAGTGGTTATTGTCCTATTCAGGTTGTCAATTTCTTCCTGTTTCAGTCTTGGCAGCTTATAGGTTTTCAGGAAAGCATCCATTTCATCCAAATTGCTCAGCTTATTGGTATATAGTTGTTGATAATAATTTCTAATAATTGTTTCTATTTTCTTGGTGTTAGTCGTGATCTCTCCCCTTTCATTCATCATTTTATTAATTTGGGTCCTTTCTCTTTTCTTTTGGATAAGTCTAACCAGTGGTTTATTGATCTTATTAATTCTTTCAAAGAACAAACTTCTAGTTTCCTGAATCTGATCTACAGCGTTTCTGGTTTCTAATTCGTTGATTTCTGCTTTAAGCTTAATTATTTATTTTCTAATGCGTGGCTTAGGCATAGTTTGTTGCATTTTGTCTAGTTCTTTAAGGTGTAGATTTAGTTGGAGAATTCGGGATTTTTCTATTTTTTTGAGTGAGGCTTAGATGGCTATGTATTTCCCCCTTAGGACCGCCTTTGCAGTATCCCATAGATTTTGGACCGATGTGTTTTCATTCTCATTGGTTTCCATGAATTGTTTAAGTTCTTCTTTGATTTCCTGGTTGACCAAACATTCTTGAGCAGAGTGGTTTTTAGCTTCCAAGTGTTTGAATTTCTGCCAAATTTTTTCTTGTGATTGAGTTCCAGTTTTAAAGCATTGTGGTCTGAGAATATGCATGGAATAATCTGTCTTTTGGTATTGGTTGGGACCTGATTTGTGACCCAGTACATGGTCTATTCTGGAGAAAATTCCATGTGTGCTCGAGAAGAATGAGTATGCTGTTGTTTTGGGTTGGAATGTTCTGTACATATCAACGAGGTCCATCTGGTCCAGTGTGTCATTCAAAGCTCTTGTTTCTTTGTTGATTTTCTGCTTAGATGATCTGTCTATTGCTGAGAGTGGAGTGTTGAGGTCTCCTACAATTAACGTATAGTTATCAGTATTACTCTATTTTGGTTAACAGTTGGCTTATGTAGCTGACTGCTCCCATGTTGGGGGCATAGATATTTACAATTGTTAGATCTTCTTATTGGATAGAGCCTTTAAGAATGATATAGTGTCCTTCTGTGTCTCTAACTACAGACTTTAGTTTAAAATCTAATTTGTCTGATATAAGAATTGCTACCCCAGCTTTCTTTTGAGGCCCGCTGGCATGGAAGATGGATCTCCATCCCTTCACTTTCAGTCTGGATGTATCTTTAGGTTCGAAATGAGTCTCTTGTAGGCAGCATATAGATGGGTCCTGCCTTTTTATCCAATCTGCAACCCTGTGCCATTTTATGGGAGCGTTTAGGCCATTCACGTTGAGAGTGATTATTGAAAGATATGAATTAATTGTCATCATGTTGCCTGTGAAGACATTGTTTTTATAGATTGTCCCTGTAAATTTCTGTTGTATATGACTCTTGGGGTCTTTCTCCTTTTATAGAACCCCCCTTAATATTTCTTGCAGGGCCAGCTTAGTGGTCACATATTCTTTCAGTTTCTGCCAGTTGTGGAAGCTCTGCATCTCTCCATCCATTCTAAATGACAGCCTTGCCGGATAAAGTATTCTTGGCTGCATATTCTTCTCATTTAGTACCCTGAATATGTCTTGCCAGGCCTTTCTGGCTTGCCAGGTCTCTGTGGATAGGTCTGACATTATTCTGATGTTCTTCCCTCTGTACGTAAGGAATCTCTTCCCCCTAACTGCCCTTAAGATGGTTTCCTTGGTTCTAAGATTTGCGAGTTTTAGTATTCCATGCCGGGGTGTTGGCCTTTTTTCCTTGATCTTGGGAGGGGTCCTCTCTGCCTCTAGGACAAGAATGTTTGTTTCATTCCCCAGATTAGGGAATTTCTCAGCTCTGATTTGCTCAAATACATCTTCTAGCCCTCTCTCTCTCTCCACTCCCTCCGGGATTCCAATAATTCTGACATTGGAATGCTTCATGGTGTCACTTATTTCTCTGATTCTATTTTCATGGATTCTGAGTTGTTTTTCCCTGGCCTCCTCTTTTCCCTTTTTATCTATTAAATTGTCATCCAGGTCACTGATTCATTCTTCTGCCTCACTTACCCTAGCTGTTAGATTATCTAGATTAGATTGGATCTCATTGATAGTATTTTTAAGTTCTGCCAATTCAGCTTTCATTTCTGCCCTTAGTGACTCTATGTTGCCATTAATTGATTTCTCCATTCTACCTATTGTCTTCACAATTGCTAGCCTGAATTCCATCTCTGATATCTTGGTTATATCTACATACATTTGTAAATCTGCAGCATAAATCATAATCTCTGAGTCTTTCTTATTTTGGGGGTTCCTCTTCCTAGTCATTCTGTTGATGGGTGGTTGAGTGAATGTATAGAGTCTAAATTATTGACCAGAACCCAGGCAAGATGCACCTGTTTTCTAGGGACCTTACGGTTCTTGGCCTCTTGTTTTCCCAGCCTGTCTTTTGGGGGAGGGGCCTGCCACGCTGTTACTCAGGCAACCCTGTTTGGGCAGAGTTGCCCTGCCCCTCTGTGGCAGGGGTGGGCTCAGTGGGAACCGGTTTTTGGGGGCTTTTGTTCTCTGGCGGCTTTCCCTGGCAGATTTCTGTGCCTCTTCCGAGAGTCAGAGCAGAAGAGACCGTTTCCAACCCTCTGCCTCAGAGCAGAGAGATCGCTGTCTATTCTTCAGTGAGCTCTCCAGGCCACACTGTCTCCATTTCTGTCCGTGCTGCTATAAACTGTAGTCCTGGGTATGCACCCCTCAGCAGCGCTCCCAGTCCTGCCTCCACGTCGGGGCACGTCTCTGCCCTTGTATTTCTAAAACCACCAGCCGCTCCCAGTTCTAACTTGTGGCCCTGCTGCTCTGGTTTCCATCTAAATTCCCCTCCCTGCAGCTACCAGTCTGCGAGTCTGTGCCCGGTCCCCAGCCCGCGAGGCTGTCGCTCATCAGCGGTGTAGGATCCCCATGGCCAGGCTCCCTCCCACTGCTGTTTATCCTCTGATATCTGCCTGCAGAATCAGGGCTCCCTGCTTCATACCTCGAAACCAACCACCTGCGATTTTCTGTTTGTAGAGAAACAAATCTATCTTCTTACGTCTCAGGCTGATTCCGTGGGTCCTCAGAATGGCTTGTAGATATCCAGCTCAATTCCAGTGACCAGTTGGAATAGGGTCCCCTACTCCTCCACCATCTTTTCCAAATCCCCTGGGTACACAGTTTTATGTTGAAATTAACAAAATGTTTTGGAACTACATAATGGTGATATTTGTACAACATTGTGAATGTATCTGATGCCACTAATAGTTTTATGTTTATTTTATGAGAACAACTTTATTTAGTGATCAATACTTTTCCAATAATTACAATGATAACTCAATGTGCAAGCTTTTTTTTTTTTACCAATTATTATAGAAATTTGTAAAAAAGTAATTTATATATGTATTTTATTTTAAGGAACTATGATGGGCTATTGAATACAAAATTTTCAAGAATGAAATATATCACTATATATTTCTGTTATAAAAGTGTGAAAAGAATGCGGTATAATGCAAACTCTTTTCTTGACTAACAAATATATTTATTCATATAAGAAAATCTCCTAGTGCAGAAACAACCATGACTCCTCTAAAACACTTGTGGATATTTGGGTATTAGTATGTGCTAATCAAATGTTAACAAAATTGTTTAACTGCACATCCATTAAAAGAAAAATCAATACTAATATCAAATTCTCATTTAGCATTTCCAATATGCTAAGCACAATTCTGAGCACTTAATGTGTACCAACTCACCAAGATCACTAAACTCCATTTAGTTCACTGGAACTAAAATTCTGTAAGATTCACCAATTTAAACTCAATACTTGGGATAATTCTTGACTATAGTAAGTGCTGATCATGTAAGTAAATTTTATTAGAATTTTTTCAGATAAATATAGTTATGCTGCTAATTAATAATCCAATATATTACTAAAAATTAAATGTTTTCTACTTGAAGTTTGATGCTTACATATGAGTGTAAGCCTACTATAAATTATTTTGTTTTTTGCTTGTTTTCCCCAGTTCTTTGAGATGTAATTTACATATGACATTGGGCAAGTTTAAGGTGTATCATGTGCTGATTCAATAAACTTATACATTACTATATGATTACCACTGTAGAGTCAGCTGACATCACCAACATATCACGTAATTGCCATTTATTTTTTGTGCTTAGAAGAGTTAACATCTGTTAAGGTCCTCTGCCCATTTTTAATTGGATTATTTGGTTTCTTGGTTGTTGAATTGTATAAATTCCTTATATACTGTGCATATGAACCCCTTATCAGATATGTCATTTGCAAAGAAAGATCGTCTCCCATTCAGTAGGTTAATCCTTTATTTTGCTGATGATTTCCTTCACTGTGCAAAAGCTTTTTAGTGGTGTAATCTCAAAGTTTATTTTTGCCTTTGTTTTCCTTCTCTTAGGAGACATAGCAAAAAAAACTGTATGGCTGATGTCAAAAAACATCACTGCCTATATCCGGTTTTAGGAGTTTTATGGTCTTAGGCCTCACATTTAGAGTGTGTGTGTGTGTGTGTGTGTGTGTGTGTGTGTGTGTGTGTGGTGTAAGAAAGTGATCTGGTTTCATTCTTTTCGTGTAGCCATCCAGTTTTCCCAGGACCGTGTGTCTTTCCCCTATTGTATATTCTTGCCTCTATTATCCTAGATTAATTGATCATGCAGCTACACTTGTGGTGAGTATAGTATAACATATAAACTTGTTGAATCAATATGTTGTACACCTGAAGCTAATGTAACATTACGTGCCAACTATACTCACAGTTTTTAAAAAATAAAAGAGAAAATTTAATATCTAGTCTCTTAACAATTTTAAATTATACAATACAGTACTGTTAACTTATAACCACAATAATGTGGAGTAGATCCCCAGAACTTAGTCACCATCTAACTGGAAGTTTGTACCATTTGACCAATATTTCTCTAATCCCCCTAACTCCAGTGCTTGGTAGCCAACACTTTATCTACAAGTTCTGTTTTTTTAGATCTCACATATAAGTGGTACCAGGTAATATTTGTCTTTCTCTGTCAGACTTATTTTACTTGGCATAATGCCCTCAAGTTTCTTCCATTGTCACAAATGGAAAGACTTTATTTTTTTCCTAAGGCTGAGTAATATTTTGTTTTGTGTATGTATACATATATATAAACATACATACACCACATCTTTATCCATTAACTCATTGACAAACATGTAAATTGTTTCTATATCTTGGATATTGTGAATAATGTGGCAATAAAGATGGTAGTGTCAACTTCTTTTAGAATTCCTGTTTTAAGTTCCTTTGGACATATATCCAGAAGTGGGACTATTAGATAATATGGTAGTTCTATTTAACTTTTTGAGGAATCTCTATATTATTTTCTACAATGGGTGGCCAATTTACATTCCCACCAACAGTGCACAGAGTTTGCTTTTCTCCATATCTCGACCGATACTTGTTATTTCTTGTCTTATTTATGATGGGCATTCTAACTGGTGTGAGGTGATTTCTCATTATGTTTTTTTTTTTTAATCAATTGGTTTCTTTTTTTAAAGATTTTTTTATTTTTATTTATTTGACAGAGAGAGAGACAGCGAGAGAGGGGACACAAGCAGGGGGAGTGGGAGAGGGAGAAGTAGGCCTCCTGCCGAACAGGGAGCCCGATGCGGGGCTCAATCCCAGGACCCTGGGATCATGACCTGAGCTGAAGGCAGACGCTTAACCAACTGAGCCACCCAGGCACCCCTCTCATTATGTTTTTGATGGGCATTTCCCTAATGATGAGTGATGTTGAGCATTTTTCATTTACCCATTGGCATTTGTATATCTTCTTTCCAAAAAAAAAAAAAAAAAGTCTATTCAGTCTCATCACCCATTTTTTTAATTGGAATATTTTATTATTGAGTTATTGTAGTTCTTTTTATATTTTGGATATTAATACCAATCAGATGTATGGCTTGCAAATATTTTCCATCATTTAGTAGGTTGCCTTCATTTTGTGATTACTTTGTTGTACAAAAGCTTTTGACTTTATTGTAATCCCACTTACTTATTTTTACCTTTGTTGTTTTTGTTTTGCTGTCATATGCAAAAAAATTATTGTCATGACCAACGAAAATAAGTTTTGTACTGTTTTCTACCGGGAGTTTTAGGGTTTTAAGTATTATGTTTAAGTCTTTAATTCATTTTGAGGTTTTTTTTTTTTTGCACATTGCATAAGATAAAGATCAAATTTCATTTTTTTTGCATGTGGTTATTCAGTTTTCACACCACCATTTATTGAAGAGACTATCCTTTCCTCACTGAGAATTGTTGATTCGCTTGTCAAATATTAGTTGACTACACATGTGTGTTTTGTTTTGTTCCATTTTTCTGGGATCTCTATTGTGTTCCATTGATCTACTACTCTATGTTTATATGAGTATCCTAATATTTTGATTACAACAGATTTTCAGTGTAGTTTGAAATCAGGGTGTATGATGCTTCTATCTTTATTCTTCTCTTAGAATTGCTTTGGCCATTCTGTGTCTTTTGTAGTTACATAAATTTTTTTAGGATTTCTTTTTCTATTTTTTCAAAAATGTCATTGGAATTTGATTAAAAATGAATTTAAACTAAAAAAAGAGAAAAGAAGAATTGCACTGAACTTAGATGGTTTTGGATATTATTAATATTTTATTTTTTGAGATTTTATTTGTTTATTTGAGGAGGGAGGGCAGATAGAGAGGGAGAGAGAAAACCTCGAACAGAACGCCCAAGTGTGGGGCTGAATCCCACAACCCTGAGATCATGACCTGAGCTGAAACCAAGAGTTGGATGCTTAACTGACTGAGCTACCCAGAAACCCTCTATTTTATCAATCAATATTAATTATCCAAATCCTAAATATGGCATATCTTTCCATTTGTTTATGACTTCTTCAATTTACTTCATTAAAGTCCTATAGTTTTCAGTGTACTGATCTTTCAGTTCCTTGGTTAAATTACTTCCAAGTATATTATTGTCCTTATTATTGTGAATTGTATTGTTTTCTTTATTTCTTTTTCACATATTTTATTGCTAACATCTAGAAATGCACCCAATGTTACATATTGTGAAATTTTACTGAATTTATTGGTTAGCTCCTTTCTTTGGTGAAAATTTAGAATTTTCTATATATAAGATTTTATCACTTGCAAATAACAATTTTAATTTTTTCTTTACAATTTGGATGTCCTAAATTGTTCTAGGTAGGTCTTCCAGTACTATGTCAAATCAGAGGGATAATAGTGGGCACACTCATCTTATTTCTGATCTGAAAGGAACAGCATTCAACATTTCTTGACTGAGCATGATTTTAGCTGTAGGCTTGTCATACATGTCCTTTACTATGTTGAATTATTTTTCCTTATATATCCAATTTGTTTGGAGATTTTATCATGAAAGAATTACGTACTTTGTTGAATGTCTTATTCTGACTAGATTGAAATGAACATATCATTCTTTTTTTAAATATTTAATTTATTTATTTGATACAGAGAGACAGATAGTTGCAGAGATAGCGAGAAAGAGCAAAAGCAGGGGGAGAGGCAAAGGTAGAGGGAAAAGCAGGCTCCCCGTGGAGCAGGGAACCGGATGTGGGGCTCGATCCCAGGACTCTGGGATCATGACCTGAGCTGAAGGCAGACACTTAATGACTGAGCCACCCAGGCGCCCCTGATATAGTATTTTCAAATGAAGGCAAAGAAATCAATAAAAAGATGGAAAATGATATACCATGTAAGACTAAGCAAAAGAGAGATGGCATACTTATTCTATAACAATACATAGGAAATAAAGCAAACATTTTCTTTGTTAGATAAAGAAGACATTTTCATAATGACAGAGGGACACTGCAACCACAAATATATCATAAAACAAACTCCCTGTGCACACTCTAGTTTCATTGTAGACATATGACTTCACTTGACAGACTTAAAGAAAGAATATGACAATGTGTGGTATTTTAAATCAAAAGTCCAGGTAATAGAACTGATAGAGATGCCAGCAGGGAGAGAGATCAGGGAAAGCAAACTGGCAGAGACCCATCCTGCTTCCCTCCTCACAGTCTTAGAGACTCCCCCTTCTCCCTCCTAATGGCAGAGCTAAATGGTACTCATGGGTGCACAGCAATGTGTTTGAAGGGCCCTCTTAGTTCAGCATCCCAGAGCAGACTCTTGCACACTAAATTTTTAATTTTAGGTTATTCTGATCCATTGTCCAGTCACTCATTTGCACCTATAACTGTCACATATTATTTTAAGGTATTTATTCAAAGTGATATACTGACAATCATTTTCATCATTATAAGAGGAAGGAGGCCATTTTACTTTCAGAGATATTACCAAAGCAAGTTAGGTCCACTGGTTCAGCAGCAAACATTCTTTAGAGTCTAAGTATTTAATTTCTACTTAGCCATATGACTACTATTATTTATAATCGGTTCACATTCCTTCTTTTCTATCTGACAGTCTGATATACTTGGCTAATATTTAGGAACATCGTGTTTATTTTAAACATAAAATAAGAACTTACATCACTGCCTGGCAGTTTTAAAAGACCATGAAAAATGATCTAATATCACCTGTGTACTTTTTCTCTGAGGTAAATAAATCGAGGAAGGAAGCCTATATGGTAAACATGAAATCTGGGTTTGAATTCCAATGGACATTTGAAACTATGAAGATATTTCTTTTTAAATTACGTTATGTTAGTCACCATACAGTACCTCATTAGTTTTTGATGTAGTGTTCCATGATTCATTGCTTGCGTATAAAACTATGAGGATATTTAGTAGAGAAACAGAGATGATGTTGTTTCCTTGTGAGTACATCACACACATAAGTTGCATTTGTGTATGGGAATTGACAAACACCAAAACGATGGGCAGAACAGATTTTCAAATAATGTGAATCAGTTCAGAAAGAAATTTCGCTGAGGAGTTTGTTATATTTATTAAAATCAAATGTCATCCCGTAGTTTATTTACAAACACCCTCTCCTTCACAGTGTAGAGGGCTAAATTAACTTTTATGACCTTTGTTTTGACCTTTGTTTTTGAATCTGTTTCCTGCCACTCCTTCCTATGTTCACTTTTTATTGGGAAAGAGGTTTTCATTGTCCAGGCAGATATAACTGCTTTTATAACAATGTCCATCCATTTGTGCTTTGAATATCTTTTTGTCTCTGTAAAACATTCCCAATATCTCTCATTACTGAAGATATCATCTCAGGATACAAATGGGCACCTGGACTCTACACAGGTCTGTGTTTATAGAGAAATGATGACACATTGCAGTTTTTTTTTTAATTGCTCCACTGAGATCCATATTAATCTAACCATGAGAAACTGATCCGAGATGCTGTCCCCTTTGGCCCCTTGTTTTTGAGTCAGGAAACATTCTGATTGATCTTAAATATAATTAATAATACTTAGGCAAACATAAGTCTGTTGACTGCAACTGAAAAGAACTATTATCTTTATTTTCATTTTTTTCTAGTAATTGAACACAGATCACCATTGAACATGATGATACCCAGCAAAGAACTAAAGTAAGTATTTGTAGACGTTCTAATTTTTATATTTACCATGAAATTTTGTCCTAGGTAGAAATATGTCTGAACCAAGTAACTCCCTTAGTTCTTTTTTAGGCACATTGCAAGAAAAAAAAATCCGTTCATGGATTATAATTCAGTCAAAAAGAGAGGATACTAATTTGATGATAAATGTATTTATATTGTTTGCCTGATTCTTAGTTGATTTCTTTTACATCAAATATGCATGAGTTGGAGTTACAACAAAGTCACCTAAACTTAGGTTAGTATACGCTATTAGTGGTGTGGTAGGAATACTTAATATATCTGGGAAATCTTTTTTTTTTTTTTTTTTTTTTAGAATATCTCATTTATTTAACATCAAGGTTTAATTAGCAAGGTTGTTTAAAACGGGTTTTCGTGACTTCTCAATGTATCAAAATGGTCTATGCTGCTTTAAAAATGTCTCAGAAATAGCGTTATTTGATGTGTACATTCTGCCCATCGTATGTAAGAATCTGTGATAGACTCTTATTTTACAACTGTATTGAAAATATGTACATTTATTTGATACCCAAATACTTTTACAGCAATTCTATTTCAGGGTATATATCTAAAAGAATTGGTAGCAAGATCTCAAAGAGATATTTGCACACCAGTATTCATACTAGCATTATTTACAATAGCCAAAAGGTAGAAGCAACTCAAGTGCACATCAATAGATAAATGAGTAAACACAATATGGTATTCCATGGTAGAATATTATTCAATCTTTAAAAAGGATTTTCTTATACATGTTACAACATGGATGAACCTTGAGAACATTACACTAAATAAAATAACCCAGTTACAAAAAGACAAATACTGTATGATTCCACTTATAAGAGTTATCTAGGATAGTCAAACTCATAGAATCAGAAAGCATAATTGTGGTTGTCAGGGACTGTGGGTACAGAGAAAGAAGAAATTGTTTGAGTATAGAATTTCAGCATTATAAGATAAAATGTTCTGGAGATTGTCAAACAAGGTGAATATTATTAACACTAATGAACTGTACACTTGAAAATGATTAAGATAGTAAAATTTAAGTTATTTATAGTTACCAAAATTATAGAATTTAATTTTTAAAAACATCTTTTACTGATATTTCTCTCTTAAATAAATGAGGGAACTAAAGTTATTTTGAATATTCCAGTTTGTGTATATGGTAGAGCAAGAAATAGAAGAGAAATATAAAGTATTTCTACTTTCAAAATCTTTCTAATTGCAGAGATACAAATCAGAGATATAAAGTCATATATCAGAAACAAATAAATCACCATAAAATAGTATAATTATTACTAGAGACCTGAAGTAAGAGTGAGTAGAAGAGATTGGAGTTAAGCTGCAATAATCTTAGGGCTCTTCCTGAAGGAGTTAGATAGGTAGCTTTGTTTGGAAGATCCCTTTGGGTAAATATTGACAAAGAAGTAGGCAATATAGCCTCCCAAGAGAACGTGCAGCAAATGGCAAAATGAGGTTTTAAACTCCTGCCTGCTGTCTCCAGGATCCACATATCACCAGATGAGCTGTTCTTTACTTTCCAGAAGACTTTGTTATGGAGTGATTCTCAATGCTTCGTTTTGATATACCTCTTGTAAGATCCTTTTAGTTCTGTTTTGTATTTTGGTTTTTGTTTATTTTTAAATTTTCTTTATTTTTTAAGTCCAATTTAAATAACATATAGTGTATTAATAGTTTCAGAGGTAGAATTTAGTGAGTTGCATATAACACCCAGTGCTCATCACATCACATGGCCTCCTTAATGCCCATCACCCAGTTATCCCATCCCCTCACCCCTGCCCCTCCAACAACCCTGTTTGTTTCCTAGAGTTGAGAGTCTCTTATGGTTGGTCTCCCTCTCATTTTCATTTTATTTTTAATTCCTTTTATTACCTTCATCTGTTTTGTTTCTTAAATTCCACATTTGAGTGAAATCATATAGTATTTGTCTTTCTCTGACTGACTTATTTTGCTTAACATAACACCCTCTAGTTCCATTCACATCATTGCAAATGGCAAGACTGCATGCTTTTTATGGCTGAGTAATATTCCATTATCTATCAATCTAATCATGTCTTCTTTATCCAACCATCTGTTGATGGACATCTGGGCTCTTTCTATTGTTTCTAAGATCCTATGATAATTATTAACAGTTTTGAAGCACATGACTCATTACTATAGGAAAGCTTGGAATCCAGCTAATTTAATATTTATGGAAGACTTTGTTCAGTGGTCCCATTATTTCCCTCCTACTCCATGGAAAAACTTCCCAATTGGATTGTGGACTCTGTGATAGACTTAAATAAGGAGAGTTAGGAGTTTAAAGTTGAATTTGTAAAATTACATTTTCCCAAACTTAGAAAATAAAATGCTTTTGAAGAGAATGTGTGGCTGAGATTCTCATAAATAGACATTGCCCTGGCTTCAGGTGTTCCAGGGTGACCAGCTGTCCCAATTTTCTTGAGACAGAGTTTCCCAAGACGCAAGACTTTCAGTGACAAAACAGGGGCTCTCCCAGGCTAACCAAGGTAGTTTATTACCCTGCTGAGGGTAGAGCTGCAATTTGTACCCTGTCATTTACACACTCCCCTAACTCCCACCACCTTTTATATTTTTATATATTTACATATTTTTACATATTTCCCATCACACTGATCTTTCATTACTTCCTCTCTTTGATATTTTCCCAAAATTTTTAAAAATTGAAAAGTGGTCATTTTCATCTCTTTTTTACTACCTAAGCTGTGAAAATGAAGCATTCTCCTTGAACAAAGCTTGAATTAGAAGCACCTCTGACTTAAACTTTCCTATTGGAAAGTGGCCTAAAATGAAAAGACATTCGGGAATGTGAAAGCATACAGTACATTGTACCACTCTAGTTCCATAGAACAGGGTGGCTGCCGTGGTGCAGATGAAGGCATTTGAAAACAGGGATCATGATGGTGATGTACTTGATAGCTTGGGAGAATATTTTGTGCTCTGAGATATGCATCAGCATAGCAATTATCTTATAAATTACAACATGAGTGAGTTTCTTCATGGGATTCCCTGGATCCAGATCTTCATGTCACCAATGTCAGATTGTATAACAATGAGTAAGTTTGTTACTTGTACCAAATTTTACCGACTTTGTGAGATTTAAAACACTGACATTAACATTCTTAATTCTTAACTAATCCTGTTCTCAGGATTAAATAAAGTAGTAGAATAAATGACACATAAATAAAACATCAATATGAACTTCTGATAAATGCTCTGAGCTCTAGGAGTCAGAAAACACAAAATGACCTCAATCTTTTCCCTCTAAGAAGGGGTTGGTGATATTCATTTGTCAGAGTGCCTGCATCCTGATTAACAATTAAAATTAATTTGTCTAAATTCTTTTATACATAGTTTTATTTATTATATAAATTTTATTTTATTCTGGTAACTAGTTATTACAAGCACATCCTTATGTATGATTTAATTAAATTGATATTTTTCTACAAATCAATTGGTCCTCGTAAACAGAGTCTCAGCTCAAAATGGACAACATAATACCTCCCTTTATTCTCTATGTTGCCTTTAGAGCTATCTTTCTAAAAAGTGGGGAAAAACACATATAAGTTCCTGTCTTAGAAATTTTCAAATTCTCCTTTATGCTTACAGAACAACACAATAACTTACTATAACATAATAATCTGAACAAGTCCTATTTTGTTCACATGACACAATAATTCTGTGCATACTGTCATTGTCTTCTAGTGAAACTATTTGCCATTTCTCAGATACATTTGTACTTCATACCTCCTTATTTTTTTTTTTAAGATTTTATTTATTTATTTGACAGAGAGAGACATGGCCAGAGAAGGAACACTAGCAGGGGGAGTGGGAGAGGGAGAAGCAGGCTTCCTGCGAAGCAGGGAGCCCGATGTGGGGCTCGATCCCAGGACCCTGGGACCATGACCTGAGCTGAAGGCAGACGCTTAACGACTGAGCCACCCAGGCGCCCCTATACCTTCTTATTTTTGCTTGGAAATTATTTCCCCTCTTCTCTTTCCTTCCACATTCACTGAAAATTGCTTACATTTCCAGAATAATACTACATTCAATGTTTTGATTAGATTTTCCATAATCCTATCCAAGACCAAATTAAGTGTGCTAATTATTATGCAAAATTGTTGTATATCTAATAATTTTTCCATCATCCCAGTGCATGTTGATTAATTGTTTTATCATTAACCCTGAGAAAATTGAGGACATATATTGAATTCCTTCTTGGTTTTAATTAAATATAATATAGCATAATGACTAGTATGAAGTGTGATCTTTAAATATTTATTGAATAAAGTCATTTTAATGATAATCAGATTTAATTGAATTATCTTTTATGCTGTCTTAACACAATCTGCTTATTCTTTTATTATAATAATTATTCAATAATTCCAAATGTAATATTGGAATTTTTCCTTCCATTAATCATTAAAAATCACCTCATAATAATTTAAAAATTCCAGATGTTAAAACTATGATTTAAAAAATATAGACTAGATTTTGATTCCAAATAATAATCATTATCACATTTAATTGGCAGCTCAATGTGGGCTAAGTATTGGGCTAAGGCTTTGCATTCACTGTTTAACCCTCAGAGCAACTCAAAGTTTACCACTGTTTATATTCTCCATTTAACCAATGAGGATAGATGGAAACTCAGAAAATGTACTTTAAAAATGCAATGTCATGGAGAAAAAGTGCCAGAATCAAGCATTAATCTCTATGTAATAACCTATTTCTAACTAAATATCACTGATTTTTGTACTTCCAAATTTAAATCAATAGAAAATCTGAGTTGGATTAAATATAGTAACTAAAGCAATATAAATAAGTTGAGATGAGAGTAATAGAAAAGGACATGGCCAAGAGTCAATAACTTTTAAATTATAAAACCTGGAGAAATATATTTCCCTGCTGATGTGAGCAGGCACTTTTTATTTATTTATTTATTTGTTTGTTTGTTTATTTATTTATTTATTTAATACTGTGGCCTTTTAGGGTTGAAAATAGCATCGAAATCAGGCATGCCTCACTTGCAGAGTATCAATAGAAACCATTGACCACATACTGGATTCCTGTGGATTGACAAAGATATCTATCTCTAAGTCAATAATGCATATTCTGAACAAAGCTATTATAGTCAATATATACCTTCTTCTCTCCATGAACTGTATGATGGTCTCCTTTTGGATTTGTCCTCATCAACGCACAGTAACTATCCCAGGTCATAGAACCAGCACTGAGAACAGGGCTGAACCAATGTCATTACCACTGTGAAGGGAATAGGACGTTCTAAGAAGAGATGAGAAAAGAAATCTCCAGGTACCCTCACTCTTTTGTTCTTAACTCAGAGATAGTGAACCAGAGGTGAATTACCCACTATTTTTGCAAACTTTCACCATTTTATAAAATTTTGTTTTGTATCTTGGGACTGAACTTCTCCCTCACATCCAGCTTCAGGGAACTTGATGATTATCAATTAAATAGATAAATAGCATTTTTTACATGGATAGATAACAATTCTCCAAAAGAAAATTGAAGCTTTCTTCTTCATCACCAAGGAAAGTTAAGTTTATATTTGAGTGTCTATTTCGATGGGTAAGATCACATAGGCTGGAAAAAGACTGTTACCTTATTAATTCATCCAAAATCTTTGATAACAGATCTCTGATTCAGATGAAATAACCAGACCAGGGCTTCCTAATATAATTTAAAAATATACTCATCACTCAGTATTTCGAAGATCAGTTATTATTTATTTCAATATCAGATATTTAAAATATTTTTTAAGATTTTATTTATTTATTTGACAGAGAGAGCACAAGCAGGGGAGGGGTAGAGGCAGTTAAAAATATTTTAACTGAACTTCCAATATCAACTATCTCATCTATATTTTCCTGTTTCAAGTCATATCTCATTCAGAATAAAACTCTCATTTTCTTTAAAATACTTTTTATATCACTTGGCTTTTGTGTGTTTGCCATATTATTGGTATTTTACCTGAAAGCATACAGCAGAGACGTTAATAGCTATTTGTTAAAGGCCAGACAGTGTAGGTATGATAAAGGAAATATTCAATGTTTAGTGTTTGTGGGCCCTGCTCCTGATGTCCCAGGGAAGCTGCATTTTCACCAAGGTCAGAATGGCTTCACCAAACTTCAAAGCATGGGCTCTATTTCTGCCTTGAGCACACATTGTACATCTGCTTCATTAGCAGATAACCTAAAAAAAAAAATCAAACTAAAGATATGAATAAAAATCTCCCTAAGTTCTGTTCCCATACCTCCGAAGCTTCCAAACTTGCATGTACTAAAAACAAAATAAAGTTTGTGATTTTCTAAAATATCCTTCCTCATGATAATTTGTAACTCACGATGTGACAAATGTATACATATATGTGTGTATATAACCCTGTATTAAATATTCTCTCCAGAGCACTCTCTACTTTGTGAAGATTGTGTATCCCAGACGGCTATTCTCACCTGGGCTCAAATAAAACTCTCTCTCCCCTTTTTTTTCTTAGCAGTTCTAAAAGTTTTGTTCATTTTGCATCAACAAGCATCAATCCTGGCTCTTCCTCTTCTGAGATATGTAATCTTGGCTTCTGTTATTCGTCTATCACTGCACTGTTTTCATATCAACTGTATACAGATGGAAATGTTAAAGTCCCACCATGGTTGTTACAAAATGATATCATATCTGCAGAAGATCTAATACAGAGCCTGTCACATATAGATCTAAGTAATGACAGGTGTTACATTCTTGTGCTATCAGAAAACAAGAAATAAAGCTAGGGATTCTCAAGGTGGTTTATAGATGTGATAAAACATTTTTTTTTCTACTGGCTGAATAGCTACACATACATTAGTCAGTAAATTTAGCATATTATTATTCCATTAAATTTAGGAAATTAATAATTCAGCTTTCAGGGCTTAGGGGAGCAAATCAGACTGGATGTGGTCTCAAAATAATTTTTATTTCCTCTGTTTGGGTAACACGGGTACAGTATGATCTCTGAAAAGTCAAAGAACAATTATGAAGCATAAAGTTATTGATAAATTCACAGATACTTTGGACACTTTTACTAGATAGACCAGGTCAGAATAGTCCTCACAGTCGTGTATACATGTAAAAAGATGATTATGCATGAACACAAATTTATCCAAATAAGCAAAAAAAGAGTGCAGTTGACAAAATGCTAGAGAATTTTTTTGGGAGCAATAAAAAGAAGAAAAATTTCCTTCATAGAAAGGGGAACCCTCTTACACTGTTGGTGGGAATGCAAGCAATACAGCCACTCTGGAGAACAGTATGGAGGTTCCTCAAGACGTTAAAAATAGAGCTACCCTATGACCCAGCAATTGCACTCCTGGGTATTTACTGCAAAGATACAGACGTAGTGAAAAAAAGGGACACATGCACCCCAATGTTTATAGCAGCAATGTCCACAATAGCCAAACTGTGGAAAGAGCCGAGATGTCCATCAACAGATGAATGGATAAAGAGGCTGTATATATATATATTATATAATATATAATATATTATATAACAGCCATGAAAAAACATAAAATCTTACAATTTGCAATGACATGGATGGAACTAGAGGGTATTATACTAAGTGAAATAAGTCAGTAAGAGAAAGACAATTATCAAATGATTTCACTCTTATGTGGAATTTAAGAAACAAAACAGAGGAATATAAGGGAAGTTAGGTAAAAATAAAATAAGATGAAATCAGAGAGGGAGACAAACCATAAGAGACTCTTAACTATAGGAAACAAACTGAGGGTTGCTTTAGGATGAGGTGGGTGGTGGGATGTGGTTACTGCGTGATGGGCATTAAGGAGGGCATATGATGTAATGAGCACTGGGTGTTATATGCAACTGATACATCACTAAACTCTACCTCTGAAACTAATAATACACTATATGTTAATTAATTGAATTTAAATAAAATAAAATAAAATTTTAAAAAATGAAACTCGAGGGGCACCTGGGTGGCTCAGTTGTTAAGCGTCTGCCTTCGGCTCAGGTCATGGTCCCAGGTCCTGGGATCGAGCCCCGCATCAGGCTCCCTGCTTGGCGGGAAGCCTGCTTCTCCCTCTCCCACTCCCCCTGCTTGTGTTCCCTCTCTCGCTGTGTCTCTCTCTGTCAAATAAATTAAATCTTAAAGAAAAAAGTTTCTTTAAAAAAAAAATGAAACTCGAACAATTTTAATATTTCTTTGCTTAAAAATAATAATAAACTTCCTACATCCTAACACACACACACACAAGAAAAAAAAATAACAATAATTTCCCTCATAAATCTCCCGGGTATTTTCCAGAAAACTTTTTCCAGTTGCCTCTTTCTGTTAGTATTCCTAAGAAACTTTCATATTGTCTGTGTAATATCTAATATTTGTTCTAATTTATATCATTTTTGGAAATAAAAAATATTTCATAAGAAATATGAAGTTTATGGAATTTTAATGGCCAATTTACAACTATACTAAAATAAAGATGCATGGCTAGATCTTCTATTTTTATGTCCAATCTTCTTACCATTGTATGACAGCACAACAAATTAGTTCATGCAATTTTGGAAATTACTTCTGTAACTGAAGAGAAAATATCAGGCAAAGAATTGATTAAACTGTTTAGTTTTTAGACACCAATGAATTATTCAATGGTCCCTGAATATCCAGCCTCAGGATATTCTGTTGGACATTTTTCCCCTGAAGTCTTCCCACTATTATTAGCCCTACCAGCTTCTCTTGTTCTAGATATTTCCACTCACACATGCTTCAAGAAAGATAGCATATAGTTAACAACTAGTGAGATATGTATTTTTTGTATTCTATTTCATATGCATGTGAATTATGCTCAAGTAAGATTTAACTCAAAATGGTAATATTGAAATACTTGAATATATTTATTTTTCTTATCTTTTTCTTCTCAACCAGTGACTTCAGTTTAATGCAGTCATTAACTGAAGAACATGCATCAGAAAATTATATCCATCTGGAGACTAGAAGATACTGCCTGGAAGAGAGAACTCCATCAAAAGGGAATTCTTGCTACAAAGTTGTATCACATCAACACACAAATCACTAAATTCATACACACACACATACACATCTTCTAATAAAAGCACCCAGATCCTTTTAATTCCCAGTTGCTCACTCTCTGCGATGTCTGTCATCAAAGCAGGATGAATAACAGCATCGTAACTGAGTTTATGATTCTGGGCCTCACCCAAAAGCCTGAACTGCAGAGAATTCTCTTCATTGCCTTTCTCTTCGTGTACCTTGTGGCCTTTCTTGGCAATGTGCTGATTGTCATTGCCATAATCTATAACCCCACCTTGCATACACCCATGCATGTTTTCCTTCTGGCGCTGGCTATTGTGGATAGCATCTGCACAACAAGCATTATACCAAAGATGCTGGGGACTATGCTAACATCAGCAAGGAGTATTTCCTACGGAAGCTGCATGTCCCAGCTCTTCTTCTTCACATGGTCCCTGGGGGCTGAGATGGTTCTCTTCACCACAATGGCCTATGACCGCTCTGTGGCCATCGGTTTCCCTCTTCGCTACAGAACCATTATGAATGACCATATGTGTTTGGCCTTGCTCAGCATTACCATGGTGATTGCAGTAACCAATTCCTGGGTTCACACTGGTCTCATCCTGAGGCTGACCTTCTGTGGGCCAAACACCATTGACCACTTCTTCTGTGAGATACCTCCACTGCTGTCTTTGTCCTGCAGCCCTATTAGAATCAGTGAGGTGATGGTATATGTTGCTGATATTACCCTGGCCATAGGTGACTTCACCCTCACCTGCATCTCCTATGGTTTTATCATTGCTGCCATTCTCCGCATCCGCACAGCAGAAGGCAAGAGGAAGGCTTTCTCAACATGCTCATCCCACCTCATAGTAGTGTCCCTTTACTACCCCCCTGTAATCTACACCTATATCCGCCCTGCTGCCAGCTACTCATTTGAAAGGGACAAGGTGATAGCTGCACTCTATACTCTTGTGACCCCAACATTAAACCCAATTGTGTATAGTTTCCGAAACAAGGAGATGCAGACAGGGATTCAGAAAGTCTTCACATTTCTGAAACCTTAGTGTTTTCAAAAGGGAATGTCAGCTCTGTACTCCAGAATCATCTCTTAGAACATCTCAGATTTTACTGATCATTTATAGATATTTCCTTCCCAAATTTCCATATTCCCTCTTAAGAGCAACAATGTTTCATTCCACCATGAATCACTGTCTTAGCTCCTGATTTCTAAAATGCACTTTCTTACCATTTCACTACTGATTTATACTTATCACTTTACATATTTCTAAAATACTTTCATGAAAACTTTAACAACTAATCACAGTAAATAAAGTGTTTCTTTCATTCCTATTCCCCAGCTTTCTCATTGTCTCCACAATTTTATATTTTTAATTTTAACAGTGTCTGTAATGTAATGTACATACCTCCTCACATAAATAAATATCATGATATATATCCAAACATCTTTCTCAAAATATATACATTTTTCTCTTTCTTATATATGCATATACATAAACATTTGCCTGTAAGTACACATAAACATTAAATATATTAATATATTCACTAAGAAAGATTACTTCTAATATTATAAAATTAATCAGTCTGTGAATCAAATCATGTCTCTCATTTCTGTAACAAGAAAATACATTGCATTACTTTGAGACTTATTTGTGATGCAGGCAGTACAATATTCCCTTGAAATCAGTTATAATTAGTGTTCCACTGCAATACTTTTAAAATATTTTTTAAATATTTTGTCATTCTAATCTACTTCATGAAAACAATAACCATATATTATTGTTGGCATTTTTATATAGCATGTAATAAGGAATTCTAAATAAATTAATACCTAGCAAACAAGAACAGAAAGATTCCTCTAATGCCTTCTAGCTGAAGACCATTTTGAGCTAACGTGTAAGTGAACAAGCTGGATTTATTACATGAGGAGACAGAACATCATGGGTTAGTAAGAGGATGCGAGAAAGGACTTATTTGGGATTTTTGGGGGGTACTTGATGAAAAATCACACAAACATGATTTTCTCTAGATTGGGTCAGAAAATGAGAGAAATTGATTTAGGAGGCATATAAAATAAACATTGTTAAGCTGTGATTGGTAAATAAGTAGCAATAGATCATATTAACTAGGAGAAGAAGATACCTATCATTTCTGAGGTTTGGACTGCATTCTTTTTTTTTTTTTTTTTTTTTTTTTTTTTAAGATTTTATTTATTTGCGAGAGAGAGAATGAGAGACAGAGAGCATGAGAGGGAGGAGGGTCAGAGGGAGAAGCAGACTCCCTGCTGAGCAGGGAGCCCGATGTGGGACTCGATCCCGGGACTCCAGGATCATGACCTGAGCCGAAGGCAGTCGCTTAACCAACTGAGCCACCCAGGCGCCCTGGACTGCATTCTTATCTTCATCTGTGCTCAGATATGTCAATGGAGTAGACTTGTTTCTATCTTGCTCTATCATAGTGACATTTTCTGATGCTGATGTTCCGTGTGTGTGTGTCTGTCTGTGTGTTTCATGATAATTAGCAAGACATCATGGCTTACCTGTTTAGCTAGACAAGCTGGGTAGACATTAGTCAGAGGCTGTTTTTCTTTCTTTCTTTCTTTCTTTCTTTCTTTCTTTCTTTCTTTCTATTTCTTTAAAATTAAGCTCATAGATGACTGTGCTCATTATTTTCTCTTCCTTATTAAAGAGAGCCACATGGAAGCCAAATACACAAATTAATTCCTTTAGAAAGACAAATATAAAACAATTGCCTGAGAGTGTTCCTTTTTATGAAATTAGGTGGTTATAAGCATGTTTTGAAAAAAGTTAGACAGTCATTTGAAACATTCAAATGTATTTTCATTCTGAATTTTTATTTTAATTGGAAATTTTTAAAAGGAAACTAATTCTGGACTCCCTTCTCTCAGAATTTGTTGCACTGTTGCTCCTATATTATTCTTGTTTATTATTATATTGCACATTGCATTTTGTAATATGCATATAAAGGAATACCACAGCAATATATTTTGGAGTATCTTGCATGATTTCTAACTAACCCACTATACTGACATGTACAACTCATACAAAATAGATGAGAATTAACTCTGTGTATAGCTAAACATCTAGAGTATTTATGTGTTTGTTATTCAAAGGAGAACATAGACTATGTGAAGTTGAAATTGTATTTTCCCCATATTTCTTACACAGAACCTTGTACCTCTTAGCATTGCAAACATCCATCTTAAATTATAAAACTATTGAGCATTTTTTATTTTAAAAGAGACAAGAGTGGTTTCAGTATTTTGTGCCATTTTTGTGTTGATATGGGATTGTGGGATAAGGAGAATTGGGGTATATACTACATTTCCCCTTCATTGTATTTAGTACTTGATATAGCGTATGATGAATATTCCACAATGATTTGGGCTAGTTCCCTTAGAATGCTGTTTTTATGAGACAGGCATTCTGAGTTTGGACCTCATGTAGATTATTTTAGATTTCATTGGAGAAATATCCTATTCTACTGCACACAAGTGTAGGGAAAAGCCTTGCTAAGTTTCTAATATGTTAAGCTACAGATAATACAGAATACTACTTTTGTCCTTTTAAACCAGTAAATAGACTTATGCCTCATGCAATGGAAGTTTGGTGTGCAACAGTCAATAGTAACTATATCCACTCAAGGATACCAGCAAAGACCTGGTATCCTTCAAGGTTTTTGTTGTTGTTGTTTGTTTTGTTTTGTTTTTGTTTTTGTTCTCTTGTCCTGCTATACTTTGTTTTCCCTAGGGTCAGTAATGGCTTCTGTATTCCTGGCATCTGAATCATGACCCAGGCAGAATCAAGGCTAAGGGTGGAGATGTCAAAGGGCATGTGAATTTTCACCTATTATTTTAAACTCTTGTTTCAGCTTTATTGAGGTATAATTAATAAATAAACTTGTAAGATATGCACAGTGTATCTCATGATTTTGTAAAATAAGAATCACTCAATAACCATGCCCTTACATCACACTGGCCATACCTATATCACTGCACCATCTCAAACTGTAAGCACTGACTAGAGGAGGAAATTTGGAGACTAGGCACTTGGCAACCCTGAACAGATTTGTAGTTAACATACGTGGGGAAAGGAAAGAGGTATTCATATTATTCCAATTACTAGTAGTATCTATCAACAAATATATCATAACCACAGATTTGGGATCACAAACTTAACTGTGTGTAAAATTTCATTGAGAAAGGAGAGTACCAAGGCTGAGACCACAGTAATACCAGATGCAAAATGCCACTTGGGCAGTTTGGCTTAAAAATCATATTAAAAATCATATCTTTAAAAATTTTGACCACCATTAATATTTATTTTATATTTATATATTGTATAATATAAATACCAATAAAATTCTCCCTCTCCCCTGCCCCCTGCTTGTGTTCCCTCTCTCACTGTCTCTCTCTCTGTGTCAAATAAATAAAATCTTTAAAAAAATAAAATAATAAAGTAAAATGTTTTGATGAACATTGGAAGATTTTAGGGAACAAACTCGTTAAAACTAGTAAAAGAAAAAAATAGTATTTTTCACTTCCTGTATAATCTGTATATCAAGAAGTTAAGGTTGCCAAATAATTGACTTATGTATGGTTAGTGGGTTGTCTTTAAGAAGGGTTTCAGCTAACAAATGAAGAAGAAAGACACAATATCAATAACATCACTTTGCATACTCTAATGACTGCATAAATCTAGGCAATGATCCTTAAAGTTTGCTAAAATTTTCAAAATAGAGAGAACCACATATATAGATCATCTTGCCAAAAAATGACGATATCATCAAACTTTTATATCTAACAATAAATTAATGGTAATTACAGGGCTTAGAGGAAGATGACATGAATATGCATCCATCAAAATCCAGACTACAAGAATCTCTTCATTACTAACTGTCCACTTTCTTCAACAATAATAAAATGGTAAAATTAAAAATAAATACATAAAAAGATAAAGGCAAACCAATAGAACAAATGTATTTAGAGCAGTTATCAATCAACTGCAAAGTATCTCTTTTTTTATATCTTAATTCAGGCAAACACAATTTATAACTTAGAAGTCAATTATAAAAATATCAACTCGAGAACACTGTGAAGATGGCAGAGTAGGACGAACCTAAGCTCACCTTCTCCCACCAACACAACTAGATAACACAGTGTAAATAACCCAGAAAAGGGTCTGAGGACTGGCAGAACAAATTCCAGAGCTAAAGGTAGAGAAGAGGGCACATTAAAGAGGGCAGGGAAGGTGGATACATGGTAGAGAGTTAAAAGGGTCCTGGCCAACTGTGGTGGAGAATTCAGGGGCACCGAGAGGGGTGAAAAACAGACTATCACACCAGGGAGCCAACATGGGGAAGACAAATTTCCATAATATTTGGCTTTGAAAGCGAGAGGGTCCAAATTTCCTGGATTCTTACAACCAGCATGGCTTAAAGGCTGAAATGCTCAGTATCAATAGACTTGGCTTTCTTCCAAAAGCCCAGAGGGCATTAGGAACATGTGTCTCTACCTTTAAAGAGATAGCACCAAAAAAAAAAAAAAAAAAAAAACAGTCCTTGGAAACAGCATAGAAATAGCCTTTGAAAAACGCCTGAAGCATGCGGGAGGGAGAATTATTTACTCATTTAGGATTCGATTTGGAGTGCATCCCAGAGAGGCAGGGATCACAGGGAGACTCCCTCCAGGAACAAAAGAGCTGGCAGTGGCCATTTTTCTCCACTGTCCCTCAGCATAAACACAGGGCCACCTACAGGAACAAGTGTTGTTATGATATTCCCTAACTAACTTTCTTACACCAAGCCCTGCCCTGTCCATTCACTGGATCTGCCTTTTCTAGTCATGCTTGCCTCAATCCCAGCACTGTGGGTCCCCCCCCCGCAAGAAGGCCTGTGAAAACTTTGCAAAACAATGTCTCCCAACCCAAGTTTTTTGAGAGGCTTTGATCCTGGTCTTTGGTCACCACTCAGGGAAAATGAGTGCACCTTGTTAAAACTGCTGAACAGTCACAGCCACCCTGGTGCTTACAGTATCTGTAAGTCCCTTACGGAAGAAGACCAGCACATAAGGATTGAGGGCACCATGCCCCCGCCATGGGCACTTTGTGAAGCAGGCCCAGCCAGCCCCACTTTCTGCAGAAGCTGCATGTCCCCTGTGGAAGAGGACCAGCATGAATACTTTGTGAACACTGTGGGCTCACCGGAATGAGCTTTGTGGAGTGGCCTGTCCAGCCCTGGTCTTCAAAGTGGCTACACATTTCTTGTGAAAGAGAACCAGTGTCACTTTGTTAAAAGTGTGCATCCTGCCCACTACTTTCAAGAGCAGGAGGCATAGCTGACTTTCATAACACCCAAAAACAGACACAAAGAGCTAAACCAAATGAGGAGAAAGAAGAAAATCTCCCAAATGAAAGAACAGGACCAAATCACAGTAGCAGACCTAAGTGAAACAGAAAAAAAGTAATATATCTTATAAAGACTATAAGGTAATGATTATATGGATACTCACTGGACTTGAGAAAAAAGTGGAGGACATCAAGTAACCAACCTGAACATATAAGAGAAAAAATATGCAAAATGAGAATAGACTTAGGAAACTCAGTGACTGGATCAAGTGTAATAACATTTGCACTATAGGAATCCCAAAAGAAGAAGAAGAGAGAAAACGGTACAGAAAATGTATTTGAAGAAATAATAGCTGGAAACTTCCCAAATCTGGGGAAAGAAACAGATATCCAGATTCAGGAGGCATAGAGAACGCCCTGAAAAATTGATGCAAGGAGGTCCACACCAAGACACATGGTAATTAAGATGGCAAAAAGTAGTGAAAAAAAGAATTTTAAAAGCAGCAAGAGAAAAAAAAAGCAGTTACATACAAGGGAAACCCCATAAAGCTATGAGCAGATTTTTCAGCAGAAACATTGCAGGCCAGAATGGAATGGCATGATATAATGAAAGTTATGAAAGGGAAAAATCTGCAGACAAAAATACTTCATTGAGCAGGGCTATCATTCAGAATAGAAGGAGAAACAGAGAGTCTGACAAACAAAAAGTAAAGGAGTTGATGACCACTACACCAGTACTAGAAGAAATATTAAAAGGGACTCTGAGTAGAAAGGAAAGGCAATAAGAAATAGTAGGAAAAGTAGGAAAAGCAAAAGCAATATAAATAAGTATTTCTGTAAACATCAGTCAAAGGTTTCACAAAATAAAAGATATAAAATATGACACCATAAATCTAAAATGTGGGAGGAAGTTGGAGAGAAGTAAATGGGTTCAAGCTTAAGCAGCCATCAACTTAATATAGGCTATTATATACAGAAGATGGGATATACAAACCAAATGATAACCACAAATCAAAAACAGTAATAGATATGCAAAGAGGAGAAATGAGTCCAAGTATATCACTAAATAAGGCCTGAAAACCATGAAACAGAGTAAGAAAAGAAAGGGTCAGATAAAAATTACAAAAACAGACACAAAATGAGTAACAAAATGACAATAAATATATACATATCAAAAATTACTTTGAATGTAAATGGACTAAACATTACAATCTAAAGACATAGGTTGAAAGAATATATATTTTTAAAAACCCACAAGAAATCAAGATTCATCTATATGCTACATACAAGATACTCATTTCAACCTAAAGACACCTGCAGATTGAAAGTGAGAAGTGAGGGGATGGAGAAATGTTTATCATACAAATTAATGTTGAAAGAAAGCCAGAGGAGCAATACTTATGTTAGGCAAGATATTTAAAACAATGATTGTAACAAAAGACAAAGAAAAACACTATATAATAATAAAGGTGATGATCCAACAAGAAGATATAACAATTGTAAATTTTTTATACACCCAATATAGGAGCACCCAAACACATAAAATAGTTAATAACTGGATGGCTGGGTGGCTCAGTCTCTTAAGCATCTGCCTCGAGTGGTGATCCCAAGTTCCTGGGATTGAGTCCCTAATTGGGCTCCTTGCTCAGCGAGGAGCCTGCTCCTCCATCTGCCTGCCACTCTCCTGCTTGTGCTCTCTCTGATAAATAAATAAAATATTTAAATATTTAAAAATTTAAAAAAAAAACAGAAAATAAAATAAAATAGTTAACAGCAGACACAAAGGAACTAATTGATTATAATGCAATTATAGTAGGGGAATTTAACAACCCACATACACAAATGGACAGACCATCCAAACAGAAAATCAACAAGGAAATAGTGACTTTGAATGACATACCAGAGCAGATATATTTAATAAATATATTAAAAACATTCCATCATAAAACAATAGAATACACATTCTTTTCAAGTACACATGGGATATTCTCTAGAATAAATCACATACTGGGTGACAAATCAGGACTCAACGAATTTAAAAAGATCGAAGTCATACCATACATATTTTCTGTACACAATGCTATGAAACTAGGAATCAGTCACATAAAAAAATCTGGAAGGACCAAAAATACATGGAGGTTAAGTAACATACTACTAAATAACCAACAAATCAAAGAAGAAATTTTAAAAATTACATGGAAGCAAATGAAAATGAAAAACAAAAACAGGGTGCCTGGCTGGCTCAGATGGTTAAATGTCTGCCTTCAGCTCAGGTCATGATCCCAGGGTCCTGGGATCGAGTCCTGCATTGGGCTCCCTGCTTGGCGGGGAGCCTGCCTCTCTCTCTCTCTCTCTCTCTCTCTCTCTCTCTCTGTCTCTTATGAATAAATAAATAAAATCTTTAAAAAAAAAAAGAAAAACAAAAACAAAAACAATGGTCCCAACTCTGTGAGATTCAACAAAAGTAGTTTTAAGAAGAAATTTTACTGCAATACAGGTCTACCTCAAGAAGAAAGAAAAATCACAAATTAACAACCTAATCTTACACCTAAAGGAGCTAGAGAAAGAAGATTCAACAAAACCCAGAACCAGCAGAGGAAGGAAATAATAAAGAGTATTTCCATAAATAAATTATATAGAAACTAAGAAAAACAATAGAACAGATCAATGAAACCAAGAGTGGTTTCTTGGAAAGAAACCTTGGAAAGATAAACAAAATTGATAAAACTCTAGCCAGGACTTAAATGAACAAAATTGGAAATGATAGAAGAGAAATAACAACCAACACCACAGAAATACAAACAATTCTAAAAGAATGTTACCAAAAATGCCAACAAATTAGCCAATTAGAATAAATGAATAAATTCCTAGAAACATATGCATTACCAAAACTGAAGCAGGAAGAAATAGAAAATTTGAACAGACCAATTACCACCATAAAACTGAATCAAAAACAAAACAAAGCAAAAATCCCCAACAAATGAAAGTCCAAGACCAGATAGCTTCAGAGGGGAATTCTACCAAACATTTAGAGAAGAGTTAACATCTATTGTTTTAAATTTTTTCAAAAAAATAGAAGAGGAAAGAAAACATCCAAATACATTCTATAAAGCCAGAATTACCCTGATACCAAAACCAGATAAAGACACCACAATAAAGGAGACCTATAGTCCAATTTCCCTGATGAAGAGGTATGTAAAAGTCTTCAATGAAATATTAACAAACCAAACCAACAATACATTAAAAAATATTCACCAAGATAAAGTGACACTTATTCCCCAGATGCAAGTGTACTTCAATAATTGCAAATCATTTAATGTGACACAACATATCAATAAAAGAAAGGATAAAAAATATATATATCATTTCAATAGATGCAGAAAAAAACATTGGACAAAGTACAACATTCATTGATGATAAAAATTCTCAACATAGTATGTTTAAAGGGAACATACCTCCACACAATAAAGGCCTTATATGAAAACCCTACAGCTAACATCATATCCAATGGAGAGAAACTGAGAACATTTCCCTTAAGGTCAAGAAAAAGACAAGAATATCCAGTCTGACCATTATTATCCAACATACTACTGGAAGGTCTAGGCACAACAATCAGACAACAACAACAACAAATAAAAAACATCCAAATCAATAAGGAAAAAGTAAAACTTTCACTGCGTGGATGACATGATACTACATATAGAAAACCCTAAAGAATCCACCAAAAACATACAAATGGCTAACAGACATGAAAAAATGTTCAACATCACTAGCCATCAGGGAAATACCCATCAAAACCTCAATGAGATACCATCTCACAGCAGTCAGAAAGGCTAAAATTAACAAGACAGGAAACAACAAGTGTTGGCAAGGATGTGGAGAAAGTGGAATGCTCTTACACTGTTGGTGGGAATGCAAGCTGGTACAGCCACTCTGCAAAACAGTATGGAGGTTCCTCAAAAAGTTAAAAATAGAGCTACCCTATTACCCAGGAATTGAACTATGAGATATTTACCCCAAAGATACAGACATAGTGAAAAGAAGGGGCACCTACACCCCAATGTTCATAGAAGCAATGTGCATGATAGCCAAACTGTGGGAGGAGCCAAGATGTCCATCAACAGATGAATGGATAAAGAAGAAGTGGTTCATATATACAAAGGAATATTACTCAGCCATCAGAAAGGATGAATACCTGCCATTTGCATCGACATGGATGGAACTGGAGGGGATTATGCTAAGTGAAATAAGTCAAGCAGAGAAAGACAATTATATGATTTCACTCATATGTGGAACATAAGGAATAGCATGGAAAACCACAGGGGAAGGGAGGGAAAACTGAATGGGAAGAATTCAGAGAGGGAGACAAACCATGAGAGACTCTGGACTCCAGGAGCCAAAGTGAGGGTTACAGAAGGGAGGGGGTGGGGGGATGGGGTAGCCAGGTGATGGGTATTAAGGAGGGCACATGTGGTGATGAGCACTGGGTGTTATATGCAACTAATGAATAGTTGAGCACTACATCAAAAACCAATGATGTACTATATGCTGGCTAATTAAACAAAATAAAAAATCCACCAAAAACTAGTAAAAGTGATAAATTAATTCAGCAAAGTCACAGGATAGAAAGACAATGTACAGAAATCTGTTGCATTTCTATATACCAATGGAGCAGCAGAAAGAGAAATTAAGAAAACAATCCTTTTTATAATTGCACCAAAAATAATAAGATAGCAAGAATGAACTTAACCAAAAAATTGAAAGAACTATACTCTGAACACTATAAAACATTGATGAAAGAAATTGAAAATGACACAAAGAAATGGAAAAACATCCCATGCTGTTGGATTGGAAGAACAAATATTGTTAAAATGTCCATACTACTGAAAGCAATTTACACATTTAATGCAATACCTATCAAAATACCAACAGCATTTTTCACAAAACTAGAAAAAAAATAATTCTAAAATTTGTATGGAACCACTAAAAAGCCCATATAGCCAAAGCAATCTTGAAAAAGAAAAACAAAGTTGGTGGCATCATAATGCCAGATTTCATGCTATATCACAAGGCTGTAATCACCAAGACAGTATGGTACTGGCACAAAAACAGACACATAGATCAATGGAACAGAATAGAGAGCCCAGAAATGGACCCTCAACTCTATGGTGAACTAATCTTTTTTTTTTTTTTTAATTTTATTTATTTATTTGAGAGAGAGAGAGCACACAAGCGGAGGGGGGGGGGAGTGGCAGGCAGAGAGGGAGAAGCAGGCTCCCCACTGAGCAGGGAGCCCCATGCGGGACTCGATCCCAGGATGCTGGGATCATGACCTGAGCCGAAGGCAGACGCTTAACTGACTGAGCCACCCAGGTGTCCCTGGTGAACTAATCTTTGACAAAGCAGGAAAGAATGTCCAATGGAAAAAAAGACAGTCTCTTCAATAAATGGTGCTGGGAAAATTGGACAGCCACATGCAGAAGAATGAAACTGGACCATTTCCTTACACCATACACAAAAATAAACTCAACATGAATGAAGGGGCTAAATGTGAGACAGGAATCCATCAAAATCCTAGAGGAAAACAGAAGCAGCAACTTATTTGACCTCAGCAGCAGTAACTTCTTCCTAGTCATGTCTCCAAAAGCAAGGGAAACAAAAGCAAAATGAAATATTGGGACTTCATAAAGATAAAAACCTTCTGTACAGCAAAGGGAACAGTCGACAAAACCAGAAGACAACCTACAGAATCGGAAAAGATACTTGTAAATGTCTTATCAGATAAAGGGCTGGTATCCAAGATATATAAAGAACTTATCAAACTCAACACCCAATAAACAAATAACCCAATCAAGAAATGGGCAAAAGAGGGCGCCTGGGTGGCTCAGTTGGTTAAGCGACTGCCTTCGGCTCAGGTCATGATCCTGGAGTCCCTGGATCGAGTCCCGCATCGGGCTCCCTGCCGAGAGACCCTCTGACCCTCCCCCCTCTCATGTGCTCTCTCTCTCATTCTCCCTCTGACCCTCCCCCCTCTCATGTGCTCTCTCTCTCATTCTCTCTGTCTCAAATAAATAAATAAAATCTTTAAAAAAAAAAAAAAAAAGAAATGGGCAAAAGACATGAACAGACATTTCTCCAAAGAAGATATACAAATGGCCAACAAATCAAAACCACAATGAGATACCACCTCACACCAGTTAGAATGGCAAAAATTAACAAGTCTGGAAATAACAAATGCTGGTGAGTATGTGAATAAAGGGAACCCTCCTACACTGTTGGTGGGAATGCAAGCTGGTACAGCCACTTTGGAAAACAGTATGGAGGTTCCTCAAAAAGTTAAAAATAGAGCTACCATATGATCCAGCAGTTGCACTACTAGTTATTTATCCAAAGGAATCAAGTGTTGTGTTCTAAAGGAGCACCTGCACCCCAATGTTCATAGCAACAATGTCCACAATAGCCAAACTATACAAAGAGTCCAGATCTTCATGAACAGATGAATGGATAAAGAAGATGTGGTGTATATACAAGTGAAATAATAGTCATCAAAATGGATGAAATCTTACTGTTTGCAGCTACATTGATTGAACTGGACAGTATTATGCTAAGTGAAATAAATGAATCAGAGATAGATAATTATCATATGGCTTCATTCATAGGTGTAATTTAAGAAACAAAATGGAGGATGATAAGGGAAGGGAGGGAAAAATAAAATAAAATAAGATGAAATCAAATTGAAGGTTGCTGGAGCGGATGGGGGTGAGGAGAATGGGTGAGGGGCAATAAGGAGGGCATATGATGGAATCAGCACTGGATGTTATATGCGATTGATGAATAACTGAACTCTACATCTGAAACTAATGATACACTATATGTTAATTATTTAATTTAAATAAAATAAGATTATAAAGAAAAGAACACAAAGAAAAATCCCTGAGTGGGAGCACAGTATATTTTAGGTTGAGTGTGTGTGTGTTGGGGAAAAACAGACACTATATATACACAGAATAGATAAGTAAATTATATAGAATGTTAGAAGAGTATTGGTGATTTGGTAAAAGAAAAGGTAGCAAAGAAGTGAGACCAATACAAAACCATGAGGGTAAGAGTGGGAAGCTCATCTAGGCCTGTTTGAATAAGTAACTTCAGAACACAGACTAGAAAGCAAGGAGACAATTAGTCCCATACATACTTGGTAGAAGACTATGGACAGTATGTTCCAGAACTGCATGGATGCTAATTTGTTGGCATGGAGAAGACAGAGATGAGATCAGAAGTATCTAGAAACATGACTGGCAGAGTCTTGGAAGACTTATAAGGACTGTGGCTTTGACTCCAAGGTCAATGGAAAGTCATTTGTAGGGTTTTAAGCAAAGGCTATAATCTGGCTTTCATGTTTTATTTTAGCTACTCTGTTGAAGTAGGTTGCTAAGGGGCCTGGATAGATGTAGGGAGATTAAGCAAACATTTCAGAAATCCATTTGAAAAATATATGTGGCTCAAAGTAGGGTGGTTACAGTGGAGGTGGTGAGAAGTCCTCAGATTCTGGATGTGTTTGGAAGTAGAGACGATAGAAATCCCAGTAACTGGACATAAGAGTGTGGGAAGATCAGCACTCATGGATAACTCCAAAGCTTTGAGCCTAAGGCATTGAAGAATGCCACTGCCATCCATAAGAATAAGGAAGGGTGCGCCTTGAAAAGTATGGGATGGGGGGGTCAAGATACAAGGTTGGACTTGTTATGTCAGAAATGTCTAGGAGCCATTTGAATGGAAACTTCACCTAAGCAGTTAGATGCATGACTGAATCAGCAAGTAAATATATGTAAAATGTTTAGGAATCCCTGAAGACAAACATCCCACAAGAAAAAAAAAGATGTGTGCAAAAGGCATGAATGGTAATTTAACAGAAATCATGGATGACCAATAAACACACAAAATGATACTGAGTATAATTAATAATCATGGAAATGAAAATGAAACCATTAAGTAGTATTGCACACTTATTTTTTGGCAAATATTTAAATGAGCAAACATACCAGATTTTCATGATGCTCTGGAGCAAAATAAAGTCTGATGCATTAAGGGTAGGAGTGTAAATTTGCTCAATCACTTTGAAAAATAATCAGGAATTACCAGGTTCTAAAATCCATTTATTTCTGTCCTGGGTGTTTGTCCTAAATCAACTCTTGCTTTCACAGGGAGACTTGTCCAAATGCACTCATTGAACTTGTATTTGTAATAGCACAAAATTGGAGGGAAAAAAATGAATAGGTTGTTGAAACAATGTAACACTACATAGCAGTTATAAACCATCAGTGCTTGCCATAATGAATCTCCCAGACCAAAAAAAAAAAAAGAGAGAGAGAGAAAAGACAGAACAATTTTCGTATGATTCTTTGAATTGTAAGCCTTAAAAATTAAACAACAAAGGTTAATTAGTAGCAAATGAGTTTACTCAGGAATATCAGGAGAATTACAATTCAGGACATGCAACTTATGGTGAGCCATAGAAAAGTCAAGAGAACAAAGAAGGAGAGCATCCTTTTATAGAGGGGAGGAGGAAATTGTAACAGGTTTTTTTTGAAACAAAAAAATTCATTGGAGGAAAATGAGATTTCAGAGTGGTGGTGTCAACTCATTGCCTGCAAGCCAGGGGCAGCTTGCTGTTGCCAGACCAAGAGGAAATCTTCCCTCTTGCTGAACCATGCAACCTACAATAACTGGTAGTGCATGAGAACTCACTTTTCATGGCTTCTGGACTCCATTTTGAATGAGATTTCCTTTATTTATGTTCAAAGAACGTAAAGCTCAAAACAGACACACAAAGCTATTTGACGATACAAATATTTATGATATAATTATAAAGAAAAACATAGGATTGACTAAAACACAATTAAGGGTGTTGTAACCTTCTGGGGAAGGTAGGAAGAAAGCACCATGGTTTGAATGCAATGTTGATGTGCATTTCCTGTATGTGTAGTGATGATATGTTTTTATTTTATTTTAAATGTATAAATATTAATAAAATGTACTATCTTATGTGTGCAATATCTTTTGTAATATTCATTAAAATAACTTTATTTTTATTTTTTAAATTTTATTTTATTACGTTATGTTAGTAACCATACAATACATCATTAGTTTTTGATGTGGTGATCCACGATCCATTGTTTTTGTATAACACCCAGTGCTCCATGCAGTACATGCCCTCCTTAATACCCATTTTTAAAAGTGTAAAAAATCAACCCAAAGCCATCAAGAAAAGCTCATTTTGTTTTTCTTCTATCACTTATTAATAAGTATACTATTGTTATCCCTCTCTCAATACACTTGCAAATACAGATATGCTTCTAATAACAAAAAATGGTCCGTGCATTATTTATGAGGATTGTATTTAATTCCAGGAGTAAGCAAAATATGTCAAATACTCAATGACACTTATAAGAAAGTAAAGATTAGCAGTTGATTGAAAAATTCACAGCAATGGGTAGTCCAATAGCAAACAAATATATGAAGAGGTGATTAAATTACTTTCTATGGATTTGTTATGGAAGTGCATCACCAAAAACAGCAAAAGTAAATATTACTTTATTTCCATTATAATAATGAAGACACAGTATTGTAGTTGTGACAGAAAAAAATAATAATAAACCTGGATCAACTTGCACAAGAATCTTTTTTTATTTTTTTTTCAAGATTTGTGTATTTATTTGAGAGACTGAGCAAGCACAGAAGCAGGGGCAGAGGGAGAGGAAAAGAGAATCTCCAGGAGACTCCACGCTGAGTGTGGAGCCCAAGATGGGGCTCAACCTCATCACCTGAGATCATGACCTGAGCTGAAACCGAGAGTCCGATGCTTAACCAACTGAGCCACCCAGGTGCCCCAACTTGCACAAGAATCTTAAACAACTTCTGCTATAGATTCATACCAAAGACAAATGAAATGTATATCAAATGTATATCAAAATCAAAAGTATTTTTTTTTTCTGGCAAAAAACTCCTGGTGAGTATCTGGACAGATCTAAAACACATGAAATGTTGCAGAGTAGGTGGGTCTAAACTAAAGACTTGCTGGCTCTGTCACTGGAGGCAGAAGGTAGCAGCTTCCTAGGGATAAAGGTGAGGAATGAGGTCACGCAGCAGATAGGTGGCAGGAGCAAAACCTTTGATGCGAAGCCAGAGGATGCCGTGGACTTCTGGTTTATTTAAAAGGAACTAATGTAACTGAGCCCAACTGCCATCTCTTATTAAGTTTTTTAAGCTTATTAAGCTTTTATGGGAAGTTTTGAGGTCAGAAAGTTGATGAGAAAGACTGAATATTACTGCTAATAATGCTAATTACTGGGTCAAACTCTCTCCTGGCTCTGGATCTGCCATATCCATGATATCTGAATGAGGAATGAGATTCTAGTTATGAATAACAATGGCGAGTTTTCAATTTAAATTCCAGATGACTGCTGGGAAAAATTTATAAAGCTGTTAGATAGAAACGGTAAGCACAGATGATGAGAGCCGGAACACAGTGTGTGTGTGCACGTGTGTTTGTGTGTGTGTGAGAGAGAGAGAGAGATTGAGAGAGAAATTGATAGAGGGATTTCCATATGATTAAGCATAATGTTTAAAAAAAAAAAAGTCCCAAACTACCATAGTAATAGCACCTTATTACAAATAGAATTTATATTTTGGATAAGAACATTTTTGCAACACACACACATATGCAAACATACATAGATGTACATACACTTTAAACAATGAAATAAAAGCATAACTTTTATTTTAACAGAATAAGGATTTATGAGACAAATCAGGAAGGATAAAATAAGAAAAGCAGATAAAAACAATACCAAAAATCTTGTAAATATAATTAATTGAAATAAAAATAAAATAAATGGAATGCATTCCAGATTCAACAAAGTGAAAGAATGATGTATTTAATTAGAAGACAGTGATGAGATATGTACCCAGTATGTAACAAAGAAGGTAAGAAATATGAAAAGTTGTTACAATATGGGGGGAATGAGAGTTATAAGTCATGGGTGATTAAAAATATCTATGGACTTTACAATCTTAAATAAGATACATAAAGACTAAACACCATAGAGTATGCTGGGAATTTTTACAACTTTCCAAATTGTGATTAGTTAAATATTTAAATATTATTAACATTTGTTATATCATGATATAGTAATGATAATCATACAGTTATCTTTTTTTAAAGATTTTATTTATTTATTTGACAGAGAGAGACACAGCGAGAGAGCACAAGCAGGGGGAGTGGGAGAGGGAGAAGCAGGCTCCCTGCTGAGCAGGGAGCCCGATGCGGGGCTGGATCCCAGGACCCTCACAGCCTGAGCCAAAGGCAGACGCTTAACGACTGAGCCACCCAGGAGCCCCATATACTGTTATTACCTTAAACATGCATGGGATTGAAATACTCTTTAACATAAAAACAAGGAAGAAAATAGGGATAGGAAGATTATGGGAGACCTAAGACATTTTAATTAAAAAAAAATAATAAGTTTAAGAAGTTGGGAAGGTGGAACACTAAGTAGAAAATACTAAAAATAATTTTGGGCCAGAGCACAGTCATCAAAGTAACAGAAAAGAGAGAAAACTGATGGAACATGACTTATCTTGGAAGTTCTCCAAGACAATCAATACTTTTCCTTAAATGAGGGCTGTAATTGAAATAGTTTCACTGAAATAAGTCAATTCAGTCTGTTGTATGATTTTTTGTATTTTTCACTGGCTTGACTGAATGCTTTATGAAATTGATACAATTTATTAGTTGTTTTGAATATTCTGGTCGCCATTCTTGGATTTTACAAAGAAGTGAAACTTGTGTATAAACTGAACTATTGGAATAACTTCTTGAAAAGTAAGGGGATTGTATAGCATTTGTTTCCACACCTAATAAAATGCCCACTTATATTTTCAGCTCAGTGGGAGTTTTACCATAAATGCTGTGACATAGTATGTATATTAAAATCGGAGGGAGAGACAAACCATGAGAAACTATGGACTCTGAGAAACAAACTGAGGGTTCTAGAGGGGAGGGGAGTGGGAGGATGGGTTAGCCTGGTGATGGGTATTAAAGAGGGCATGTTCTGCATGGAGCACTGGGTGTTATGCACAAACAATGAATCGTGGAACACTACATCAAAAACTAATGATGTAATGTATGGTGACTAACATAATAAAATTTAAAAAAATATTAAAATAAGCTACATCTGAATCTGGAGTTGTCTTCAAGATACTGAAATAAGTGGCATTATCAGGGGAAAGAGTCCATCCTTGAAATGATCGATTTATTCTAGTGTCACTCATTGTAACCACAAAAGCCTCATAAAGCAGGTGCATAGTGATTAAATGAGACGACAGCCACCAAAGAAAGTTCATTTGGCTCTCCTACTACCTCAAATTAATGAATCCACAATTGTCCTCCCACTCCCAATACACTTGTCATCACAACGTGTTTAATGATAAGCAAATGGTCTGTATGTCCTATTTGAAAAGTACATCTGATCTCAGGAGAAACCTGAAACTTCTTTTCTCGAAGTCTCTCTTTGTTTTCAGTTGCCAATTTCACCTTAAGTGAATGTAGATCTTCATTACTGTCAGAATGCCAGGGAGCGCTGATTTAGAAACCCAAGGGATGTTTTAACAAACCCGTCTTCTCCCGGGATACGAACTGCACAGGCAGCGCTTGTCATTTCCTCTGTTTAGTTATAACTTTTTAACTGTCGTACTGTGGCTCTCTAACAAGTCCCTGGGAACATCCAGAGCAGGGGCATAATGGGCAGGGCTCCCAGCTCCCCGAAGTCTCGCAAAGTACAGAAAACAAAGCTGCTTTCCAGCCCCACCCCCATGTTCTAAGAGAGACAATTTAATTCTTTGCTCAGTCCCTATGACTTTAATTTGCTTCTATTTTAATAGTCTCACTGGGACGCCCAGTGATTATCAGGTTAGAGAAGCCAAACCACCTCAGGGAGCTTTTGGTGAAATGTGTCCATTGGAACAAAGCCATCACACTTTGAATTCAAACTATTGGGTAATGCAAACACTACTTTTTCTCAAACAAAAGTTCTTTGTTGTTTTTGTTGTTATTGTTGTTCATATACACCTTAATTCACCTTTGAAAAACAGAATATGTATTCTGAGTCCTCCATTATTAGAAAGCTTCAGGAGGAAAGATACATTTATCAATCCAACCATCACTAAAAAAACAATTTTGATGGTATAATCTACTCACACTCCACTCCCCTTCCATCCTCTTTCTTCCACTCCCTAAAAGCATAGAATAAAGTACTTAAGTAACTGATTACTGGTCAGATCGTAAATACAACTCGGATTTAACAACTGGCTCATCAGTGCACATGAGGAGTTATATATGTAACTTTGTAATAGTTACAACAGAAAGTGCTTCTTGCAGATATTGAAAAATTCTCAGATCCTTGTTTGGATAGCTTTAGTACATAGTATTTTAATATTTTTAACTGAAATTATATCTTACATTTCCCCTTTTATTTTAGGTGCTGAGGATCAAGCACAGTTCTGAGATCTGATTCCAACACCATATTCCACTTATTTGTTATTTACAAAATGAGATATATTCACCCAAGTCATGCTACTTGCTGCCTCCATCTGGTCTAAGACATTCCATAAATTAGATCTTACACAAGATTTTAGTTCATCAGAGATAAAGAGCATATATTTTAAAATGGACAGTATAAAGAGATACACATAGGCCATAGAGGCCTTTATCGCCTCATATTATTTGAAATCATTCAAGTTAAGCTATGCAGGAATATGTTTATATTATTTTATATTTATTTACATATGTACATAGAACACAATTCATGTGTCTATATAAATTTATATTCATATTTATACGTTATATTTTATATATTTCTTATAAGCTTATCTACATAATTATGGTCACAAGAGACAGGATGGGGTTTGATAATAAACGTGTGTGTGTGCTGCTATACGCCTACTCCTAGGGAAAATCGATCCATCACACTGGAACCCCAGAAGGTTCATGTGAACCCCATCTGAGTGCACATGAGCATGGAGAAGGAGCAGGGACCAGTAGAAAATGATGAACGGAAGTACATTGCTGAATTCTGGACTATTTTAAAAATCATGGGATGTCCGGTAACTATATAACCATCATACACAGTGGTCTCAAGCAGAACTGGTTTCGCTCCCAATAGGTGAAGGAATGATATTTGAACATAATCTCAGAAAAAGATAATGCTCATAAAAAAATATTCTCAAGCATTTTAGTGAAGATGCAGTGGGCTAAACCATGCAAAATCCCACATAAAACAAGATATAATATTTAGAAATAGCTATCCAAAAGTACAGTACCACCACCAAGGATATTATTCAGATAGGAATATTTTAATGAGGACAAAATTAATATCTCTAATTCCTTAGCAAATGACAACCTGAAGATCTAAATTTGATTAATATGGTCTGTTCACTCTTTACCTTTAAAATGATGTAATCAGTGTAAACATGGTTAAAAAAAAAGCTATTCAAAATCAAATGAATTTTCCTTTAGTATTCTTCAGGACACCATGAGATTCTATGTAGAAGTATCTGAAAAGGAATTCTGCTTTATACATACCTCAAATTTTAAATAGTTCCTCTATTAAGTTAGAAATGGCACAGAGTTCAAATTTTAATATCAAAAAAGACTTCTTTAGAAAAGTGTTCTACTATGAATATTTGATAAATATCATCACTATTTTTTACTTTAGTCTTTTATTATGTTAATTTCTACATATAAATGTTTTATTTAAATGTCATTTATGAAACGAAGAGTGAAATCCAGGTTCTGAAGTGTTCTTCTTCAGGTGCTTTGAGTGTCATAGCAAATGTGTTTCATCTCGCTTACTGTGCCAATCATTTCATGGCAACTTCACTCGGGATCCCAAGGTAATTTGAAGCTCCAGAAAAAGGAATGTGGAGGCACATATAGTATTTGAATAACACACTTTTTTTTTTGTATTTTTCCAGGTTTATTGAAATATAACTGATATGTGACATTGCATAAGTTTAAAGTATACAGTGTAGGGATTTTATATACTACAGTGTAGTTATTTATATGTAGTACTTTTATGCATATATTGCAATATGAACACACACTTCTTTATTGAGAAAATATGCTTCATTTTATATATTCGTAAACCTTTCATGTATTAAAGTTTGATTATCTGTATTATTTTTCTGACTTGAAACTTTGACACTATTACCATTCTTCTTAAGTTAGTATTGCTGTATTATATCATAATAAAGGGGACAATCCAACAAGAAGATCTAACAATTGTAAATATTTATGCCCCCAACATGGGAGCACACAAATATATAAAACAATGGAAAACAAACATAAAGGAACTAATCAATAATAATACAAAAATAGTAGAGTATTTTAACACCCCACTTATAGCAATGGACAGATCATCTAAGCAGAAGATCAACAATAAATAAGGGCTTTGAATGACACACTGGAGCAGATGGACTCTCTCTCATATATATATTATGTGTATATATAATACACACACACACACATACATATATACAATATATAATTTGTATACACTATATATATATATATATATTCAGAACATTCATTCCTAAAGCAAAAGAATACACATTCTTTTCAAGTGTACATGAGACATTCTCAAGAATAGGTCACATATGTACTAGATCACAAATTAGGCATCAAAAAGAACAAAAATACTGAGATGATTCCATGTATATTTTCTGAACACAATGTTAGGAAACTTGAAGTCAACCACAAGAAAAACATTTGGAGAGACCATAAATCCATGCAGGTTAAACATCACACTACTAAACAATGAATGTATCAACCAGGAAATCAAAGAAGAAATTAAAAATAAAATAATGACAATAAATGAAAATGAAAACACAATGGTCCAAAACCTTTGGGATGAAGCAAAAGTGGTCATAAGTGGGGAGCATTTAGCAATACAGGCATACCTCAAGAAGCAAGAAAAATCACAAGTAACTAACCTAACCTTATACCTAAAGGAGCTAGAAAAAGAACAACAAATGAGGCCTAAATCCAGGAGAAAGAAGGAAATCGTAAAGATTAGAGCAGAAATAAGTAATATAGATAATTAGGGCAGAAATAAGTGATAATTAGAGCAGAAGTAAGTGATACAGAAACTAAAACAAACAAATAAAAACATCACAGTAGAATATATCAATTAAACCAGGAGATGGTGTTTTGGAAAAGTTAATAAAATTGATAACCCCCTAGCCAGACTTATCAAAACAAAACAGAAAAGACCCAAATAAATAAAATCATACATGAGAACAGAGAAATAACAACCAACATTACAGAAATACAAACAATTATAAAAGAATATTATGAAAAACTATACCAACAAATTGGACAACTTGGAAGAAATAGATAAATTCCTAGAGGGGAAAAAACAAAACAACAACAACAAAAAAAAAAAAACAAGCAAAATTAAAACAAATGACTGGAACTAAAATAGGAAGAAATAGAAAATTTCAACAGATGGATAACCAGCAAAGACATTGAATCAGTAATAAAAAACCTCCCAACAAACCAAAGTCTAGGGCCAGATAGCTTCACAGACAAATTTTACCAAACATTTAAAGAAAAGTTAATACCTATTCTTCTCAAACTATTCCAAATAATTGAAAAGGAAGGAGAACTTCCAAATTCATTCTATGAAACCAGTAATACCCTGGTAACAAAACCAGATAAAGGGACCATTAAAAAAGAGAACTATAGGACAATATTCTTGATGAACATGGATACAAAATTTCTCAATAGAATATTAGCAAAATGTTGGAGAGGTTGTGGAGAAAGGGGAATCCTCTTACACTGTTGGTGGGAATGCAAGTTGGGACAGCCACTTTGGAAAACAGTGTGGACGTTCCTCAAAAATTTAAAAATAGAGCTACCCTATGACCCAGCAATTGCACTACTGGGTATTTACCCCAAAGACACAGATGTAGTGAAAAGAAGGGCCATATGCACCCCAATGTTCATAGCAGCAATGTCCGCAATAGCCAAACTGCGGAAAGAGCCGAGATGCCCTTCAACAGATGAATGGATAAAGAAGATGTGGTCCATATATACAATGGAATATTACTCAGCCGTCAGAAAGGATGAATATCCAACTTTTATATCAACATGGATGGGACTGGAGGAGATTATGCTAAGTGAAATAAGTCAAGCAGAGAAAGTCAATTATCATATGGTTTCACTTATTTGTGGAACATAAGGAATAGCATGGAGGACACTAGGAGAAGGAAGGGAAAAATGAGGGGGGTGGGAATTGGAGGGAGAAATGAACCATGAGAGAATATGGACTCTGAGAAACAAACAGGGTTTTAGAGGGGAGGGGAGAGGGGGGATTGGTTAGCCCTGTGATGGGTATTAAGGAGGGCACATACTGCATGGAGCACTGGGTGTTATACGAAAACAATGGATCGTGGATCACCACATCAAAAACTAATGATGTATTATATCGTGACTAACATAACATAATAAAATTAAAAAAAAAAGAATATTAGCAAAATTGAATCCAACAGCACATTTAAAGAATAATTCAATATTATCAAGTGGGATTTATTCCTGGGTTGCAAGTGTGGTTCAATATTCACAAATCAATGTGATAAAATACATTAATAAAAAGAAGGATAATAACCTTATAAGGTCCTTCCATTACATACAGAAATGAATTTGGCAAAGTATAACATCCATTCATGATTTAAAAAAAAAAAAACTTCAACAAAGTAGGGTTGAGGGAACACTTCAACATAATAATATCTACATATGAAAAACCCACAGCTAATATCATCTTCAATGGGGAAAAACTGAAATATTTTCCTTCACAGTCAGGAACAAGACAGGGATGTCCACTCTCACTGCTCTTATTTAACATAGTACTGTTAAGTCCTAGCCACCACATTCAGACAACACAACAACAACAACAACAATAATTAAAGGCATCCAAATCACCAAGGAAGACCTCAAGTTTTCGTTATTTGCAGAATATGTGATGGTCGGGGCGCCTGGGTGGCTCAGTCGTTGAGCGTCTGCCTTCAGCTCAGGTCATGATCCCAGGGTCCTGGGATCGAGCCCTGCATTGGGCTCCCTGCTCTGCAGGAAACCTGCTTCTCCTTCTCCCACTCCCCCTGCTTGTGTTCCCTCTCTTGCTGTGTCTCTCTCTGTCAAATAAATAAATAAAATCTTTAAGAAAAACAGAATACGTGATGGTCTATGTAAAAAACCCAAAAGATTCCACCAAAAGTTTGCTAGAACTGATATGAGTTCAGTAAACTCTCAGAATACAAAATCACTGTACAGATCTGTTCCATTTGTATAAACCAATAATGTATCAGCAGAAAGAGAAATCAAGGAATCGATCCCATTTATAATTATGCCCAAAGCCATAAGATACATAGGAACATACCAAACTAAAGAGGTAAAACATCTGCATTCTTAAAACTATAAAACACTGATGAAAGAAATTGAAGATGACACAAAGAAATGGAAAGGCATTCCATGCTCATGGATTGGAAGAACAAATATTGTTAAAATGTCTGTACTCCCCAAAGTAATCCACACATCTAACATAATTCCTATCAAAATACCAACAGCATTTTTCACAGAGCTAGAACAAACAATCCTAAAATTTGTATGGAACCACGAAAGACCCACAAATAGCCAAAGTAACCTTGAAAAGAAAAATGAAGCTGGAGGAATCACAATTCTGGACTATGATTTATATTACAAAGCCGTAGTGATCAAGACGGTATGGTACTGACACAAGAATAGACATGTAGATAAGTGGAACAGGACAGAAAATTGAGCAATGAACCCACAACGTTATAGTCAATTAATCTTCGATAAAGCAGGAGAAAATATCAAATGGGAAAAAGAGAGTTTCTTCAATAAATGGTGTTAGGAAAACTAGACAGCTACATTCAAAAGAATGAAACTGGACCACTTTCTTACACCATACACAAAAATTCAAAATGAATGAAAGACTTAAACGTGAGAGAGGAAACCAATAAAATCCTAGAGGAGAACACAGGAAGTAACCTCTTTGACAATGGCCCTTGCAACTTCTTTTTTTTATTATTATGTTATGTTAATCACCATACATCACATCATTAGTTTTTGATGTAGTGTTCCATGATTCATTGTTTGCGTATAACACCCAGTGCTCCATGCAGAACGTGCCCTCTTTCATACCCATCACCAGGCTAACCCATCCTTTCACCGCCCTCCCCTCTAGAACCCTCAGTTTGATTCTCTGGGTCCAAAGTCCCTCATGATTCATCTCCCCCTCCCATTCCCCCCCCCGTCATTCTTCCCCTCCTGCTATCTTCTTCTTCTTTTTTTTTTTTTTTTAACATATAATGTATTATTTGTTTGGGAGGTACAGGTCTGTGATTCAACAGTCTTACACACTTCACAGCACTCCCCATAGCACATACCCGCCCCAATGTCTATCACCCAGCCACCACATCCCTCCAACTCCCCACCATTCTAGCAACCATCAGTTTGTTTCCTGAGATTAAGAATTCCTCATATCAGTGAGGTCATATGATACATGTCTTTCCTTTTTTTTTTTGATACATGCCTTTCCTGATTAACTTATTTCCCTCAGCATAATACCCTCCAGTTCCATCCACGTCATTGCAAATGGTAAGATTCCATTGCTTTTGATGGCTGCATAATATTCCATTGTGTATATACACCACATCCTCTTTATCAGTTCATCTGTCGATGGACATCTTGGCTCTTTCCACAGTTTGGCTATTGTGGACATTGCTGCTATAAATATTGGGGTGCACGTACCCCTTCGGATCCCTACATTTGTACCTTTTGGGTAAATACCCAGTAGTGCAATTGCTGGATCGTATGGTAGCTCTATTTTCAACTTTTTGAGGAACCTCCATACTGTTTTCCAGAGTGGCTGCACCAGCTTGCATTCCCACCAACAGTGTAGGAGGGTTCCCCTTTCTCTGCATCCCCCCAACAACTAGTGTTTCCTGACTTGTTAATTTTAGCCATTCTGACTGGTGTGAGGTGGTATCTCATTGAGGTTTTGATTTGGATTTCCCGGATGCCGAGTATTGTTGAGCACTTTTTCATGTGTCTGTTGGCCATTTGGATGTCTTCTTTGGAAAAATGTCTGTTCATGTCTTCTGCCCATTTCTTGATTGGATTCTTTGTTCTTTGGGTGTTGAGTTTGATAAGTTCTTTATAGATTTTGGATACTAGCCCTTTATCTGATATGTCATTTGCAAATATCTTCTCCCATTCTGTCGGTTGTCTTTTGGTTTTGTTGACTGTTTCTTTTGCTGTGCAAAAGCTCTTTATCTTGATGAAGTCCCAATAGTTCATTTTTGCCCTTGCTTCCCCTGCCTTTGGCGATGTTTCTAGGAAGAAGTTGCTGTGGCTGAGGTCAAAGAGGTTGCTGCCTGTGTTCTCCCTTAGGATTTTGATGGACTCCTGTCTCACATTGAGGTCTTTCAACCATTTGGAGTCTATTTTTGTGTGTGGTGTAAGGAAAAGGTCCAGTTTCATTCTTCTGCCTGTGGCTGTCCAATTTTCCCAACACCATTTGTTAAGAGACTGTCTTTTTTCCTCTGGACATTCTTTCCTGCTTTGTCAAAGATTAGTGGACCATAGAGTTGAGGGTCCATTTCTGGGCTCTCTATTCTGTACCATTGATCTATGTACCTGTTTTTGTGCCAGTACCATACTGTCTTGATGATGACAGCTTTGTAATAGAGCTTGAAGTCCGGAATTGTGATGCCGCCAGCTTTGCTTTTCTTTTTCAACATTCCTCTGGCTATTCGGGGTCTTTTCCGGTTCCATACAAATTTTAGGATTATTTGTTCCATTTCTTTGAAGAAAGTATATGGTATTTTGATAGGGATTGCATTGAATGTGTAGATTGCTCTAGGTAGTATTGATTCTTCACAATACTTGTTCTTCCAATCCATGAGCATGGAATGTTTTTCCATTTCTTTGTGTCTTCCTCCATTTCTTTCATGAGTATTTTATAGTTTTCTGAGTACAGATCCTTTGCCTCTTTGGTTAGATTTATTCCTAGGTATCTTATGGCTTTGGGTGCAATTGTAAATGGGATGGACTCCTTAATTTCTCTTTCTTCTGACTTATTGTTGGTGTATAGGAATGTCACTGATTTCTGTGCATTGATTTTATATCCTGCCACTTGACTGAATTCCTGTATGAGTTCTAGTAGTTTTGGGGTGGAGTCTTTTGGGTTTTCCACATAAAGTATCATATCATCTGCAAAGAGTGAGAGTTTGACATCTTTGTCAATTTGGATGCCTTTTATTTCTTTTTGTTGTCTGATTGCTGTGGCTAGGACTTCTAATACTATGTTGAATAGCAGTGGTGATAGTGGACATCCCTGCCGAGTTCCCGACTTTAGGGGGAAAGCTCTCAGCTTTTCCCCATTGAGAATGATATTCACTGTAGGTTTTTCATAGATGGCTTTTATGATATTGAGGTATGTACCCTCTATCCGTATACTCTGAAGAGTTTTTTTATTTTATTTTATTTATTTATTTGACAGAGAGATTGACAGCGAGAGAGGGAACACAAGTGGGGGGGAGTGGGAGAGGGAGAAGCAGGCTTCCCGCTGAGCAGGGAGCCTGATGTGGGGCTCGATCCCAGGACCCTGGGATCAGAACCTGAGCTGAAAGCAGACGCCTAATGACTAAGCCACCGAGGCGCCCCTGAAGAGTTTTGATCAAGAAAGAATGCTGTACTTTGTCAAATGCTTTTTCTGCATCTATGAGAAGATCATACGGTTCTTGTTCTTTCTTTTATTAATGTATTGTATCACATTGATTGATTTGCTGATGTTGAATCAACCTTGCAGCCCAGGGATAAATCCCACTTGGTCGTAGTGAATAATCCTTTGAATGTACTGTTGGATCCTATTGGGTAGTATTTTGGTGAGAATTTTTGCATCCATGTTCGTCAAGGATATTGGTCTGTAAATTCTCCTTTTTTATGGGGTCTTTGTCTGGTTTGGGGATCAAGGTAATGGTGGCCTCATAAAACGAGTTTGGAAGTTTTCCTTCCATTCTATTTTTTTTTTTTTTTTTTGGAACAGTTTCAGAAGAATAGGTATTAATTCTTCTTTAAACGTGTGGTAGAATTCCCCTGGGAAGCCATCTGGCCCCGGGCTTTTTTTTTTGTTGGGTGATTTTTGATGACTGCTTCAATTTCCTTAGTGGTTCTGTTCATGTTTTCTATTTCTTCCTGGTTCAGTTTTGGTAGTTGATACATCTCTAGGAATGCATCCATTTCTTCCAGGTTATCTAATTTGCTGGCATAGAGTTGCCCATAATATGTTCTTAGAATTGTTTGTATTTCTTTGGTGTTGGTTGTGATTGCTCCTCTTTCATTCATGATTTTGTTGATTTGGGTCACTTCTCTTCTTTTTCATAAGTCTGGCCTGGGGCTTATCAATCTTGTTAATTCTTTCAAAGAACCAGCTCCTAGTTTCGTTGATCTGTTCTACTGTTCTTTTGGTTTCGATTTTATTGATTTCAGCTCTGATCTTTATTATTTCCCTTCTCCTGCTGGGTTTAGGCTTTCTTTGCTGTTCTTTCTCCAGCTCCTTTAGGTGTAGGGTTAGGTTGTGTATTTGAGACCCTTCTTGTTTCTTGAGAAAGGTTTGTATTGCTATATCCTTGCCTCTTAGGACTGCTTTTGCTGCATCCCAAAGATTTTGAACAGTTGTGTTTTCATTTTCATTGGTTTCCATGAATTTTTTTAATTCTTCTTTAATTTTCTGGATTGACCCATTCATTCTTTAGTAGGATGCTCTTTAGCCTCCATGTATTTGAGTTCTTTCTGACTTTCCTCTTGTGATTCAGTTCTAGTTTCAAAGCATTGTGGTCTGAAAATAGGCAGGGAATGATCCCAATCTTTTGGTACTGGTTGAGACCTTGTGACCTTGGATGTGATCTATTCTAGAGAATGTTCCATGGGCACTAGAGAAGAATGTGTATTCTGTTGCTTTGGGATGGAATGTTCTGAATATATCTGTGAAGTCCATTTGGTCCAGTGTGTCCTTTAAGGTCTTTTTTCCTTGTTGATCTTTTGCTTAGATGATCTGTCCATTTCAGTGAGGAGGGTGTTAAAGTCCCCCACTATTATTGTATTGATGTCAATGTGTTTCTTTGCTTTTGTTATTAATTGGCTTATATAATTGGCTCCTCCCTTGTTAGGGGCATAGGTATTTACAATTGTTAGATCTTCTTGTTGGATAGACCCTTTAAGTAGGATATAGTGTCCTTCCTCATCTCTTATTACAGTCTTTGGTTTAAAATCTAATTTGTCTGATATAAGGATTGCCACCCCAGCTTTCTCTTGGTGTCCATTAGTATGGTAAATGGTTTTCCACCCCTTCACTTTCAATCTGGGGGTGTCTTTGGGTCTAAAATGAGTCTCTTGCAGACAGCATATCGATGGGTCTTGTTTTTTAATCCAATCTGATAGCCTGTGTCTTTTGATTGGGGCATTTAGCCCATTTACTTTCAGGGTAACTATTGAAAGATAGGAGTTTAGTGCCATTGTATTGCCTGTAAGGTGACTGTTACTGTGTATTGTCTGTGTTCCTTTCTGGTCTATGTTGCTTTTAGGCTCTCTCTTTGCTTAGAGGACCCCTTTCAATATTTCTTGTAGGGCTGATTTCGTGTTTGCAAATTCCTTTATTTTCTGTTTGTCTTGGAAGCTTTTTATCTCTCCTATTTTCAATGACAGCCTAGCTGGATATAGTATTCTTGGCTGCATAGTTTTCTCATTTAGTGCTCTGAGTATATCCTGCCAGTCCTTTCTGGCCTGCCAGGTCTCTGTGGATAGGTCTGTTGCCAATCTAATGTTTCTACCATTGTAGGTTACAGATCTCTTCTCCCAAGCTGCTTTCAGGATTTTCTCTTTGTTTCTTTTTTTTTTTAAGATTATTTATTTATTTTTTTGACAGGGAGACAGCGAGAGAGGGAATACAAGCAGGGGGAGCAGGAGAGGGAGAAGCAGGCTGCCCGCTGAGCAGGGACCCCAATGCGGGGCTGGATCCCAGGACCCCAGGACCACAACCTGAGCCAAAGGCAGACCCTCAACGACTGAGCCACCCAGGTGCCCCCATTTCAGGCTTTTTGAAAAGTTCCCTCTTCTTTCTGTCTGTTAATGTGTGGTAATCTTAATCAGGCACAGGCAGAAATAGGCCAGGAATCCCCGAGATGTTCAGACTAAAAAATAGTAATACATAAGAAATATCTTGTAGTGATCCTCAGAGATCCACTTCCATTATAAGTGCTATTGGCAATGGATCACACCAACTTTACAACCACAAAATCAACACAATATGCGAAGATTTCCATAGTAAATATACATCCAAGAAGGTCTAAGGGTTGAATGGACAATTCCATCTAAGAAAAATAAAAACAAAAAAACAGGGCAGATCCTTGTTCATCTCAACTGCTTGCTCCTCCCCAAAACAACTCCCACAGTCCAAATCTAAAATGATTCTTCCCACCAGGGAGTCTACCAAAGACAATTTCACCCCATCCTCCTTTCTATCCTTCCTAACTAAGCCAACCCAGTTCCTACTCCAACAAAATTTTTGTTCTTCAATTCCATGTATTTCCATGAGTGAAGAGTAAACTGTCTCTATTCTTGGGCAGTATCTCTCCCCCCCTCAAAAAAAGAGACACACTCTGTTTGTTACTGTATGTTCCCAGTGTGCTGAGTCCTTGTATACAATTTTAAATGACTGAACACTCAGACTGATGAAGGCAAGAAGGCAAACAGGAGGATACGGAAGACCAATGCATTTTGAAGTTTTCTGTGACACACAAAAACCACACATGGTATAACACCTAACACATTCACATACATATGTATACCTAAAGCAAGCATCAAGAAACAATACTTGGTCTTACTAAGTACAATGCACTCTCATTATCTTTTTTTTTTTTAATGTTGGCCATGATCCACTAAACTGGATTCCATCTAACCAATGGGACTCAGTTTGAATGGGAGTTCAGTTTGAACTGCAATAAATCAAACCTCAAAGTTGCATTCCACAAACTACTAATGAACGCTTTAAAACGTCAGCAGACAGCAGGGACAATGATCAATCACAAGAACCGGACACAACCAGGTAGGCAGTACCTTCCTCTGTCCAGCAGCCAGGGTTTAAGTAGCTCCCAATATCCCAGCATCCCAGCTTTTCCCAAGTAACCCAAGGGTACTCCATCCATATGCCCTTTTGTTACCCTCTTTATAAATTCAGTCCATTCAATCTTTTAGGATGGCAAAGTTCATTTACTGCCCACTATGGAAAGCAATACTTCCTTTTTGTCCCCAGACCAACCCTCTTCAAGCCTGAAGGAAGAGAGCCTTCCAGGAACCCAAAATTCAGTGAATAAGTTGGTACTCTGTGTGCCTTTGTGATCTGTGTGGATGCTATACAGGAGTAAGCACACACACGTCTGTCTCTCTCTTTCCCTCCCTTTTCATTTTTCCAGTCTTAGTCCTGGCTGATGCAACCTCTGGTGAAATGAGAAACCTGGGAACCCCCTGGAGCCGGGGAAGCCACTCACTGGCATGACAGAAAGCAGTGAACTCACTCTCCACACCACAGAAACGCCTGGCAAACGAGTCACAAAGTTATTTGAAGACCCAGGGTGGGAAAGGGAAGGGAAGACGAGAGAAGTAAGACAAACTAGAGGAGCCACAGCAGGGTGACCAGCTGAGGCCACCTCACAAAGGCTGGACTGCAGCCCACTGTTCCCCAGGCCGGCCCCACATCTCTGGGAAGGCAGGTGAGCACAAGAGGGGGTCATGGGATGCAGAGACCAATGGGGCCCCCACCGCCCTTGGGGACTGGGAAGGGAGTGTCGGGGTCGGGGGCATCCCTCTGCCCCCTAGGGGCCCACTAACCCCCCACTCCAGCTTCTCCCCACCCAGCCCAGTGAGTGTGTCTTCCCTACTGCAGGGAAGGAACACAGCGGAGAAAAAGTTAGGAGCTTGATGCACATTCCCCCCAGCCACCCTGCCATACCACTCTTGAAACCCGGGAATATCCCACTGCTGGCCTCTCTGGCCCAGCACCGCCTTCTCCTCTTTGTTTCTGAGACTGGTAAGTTTTACTATTAGATATTGGGGTGTTGACCTATTCTTATTGATTTTGAGAGGGGTTCTCTGTGCCTCCTGGATTTTGATGCTAGTTTCCTTCCCCAAACTAGAGAAGTTCTCTTCTATAATTTGCTCCAATATACCTTCTGCCCCTCTCTCTCTTTCTTCTTCTTCTGGGATCCCAATTATTCTAATGTTGTTTCATCTTATGGTATCACTTATCTCTCGAATTCTGCCCTCGTGATCCAGTCATTGTTTATCTTTTTCTCAGCTTCTTTATTTTCCATCATTTGGTCTTCTATCTCACTGATTCTTTCTTCTGCCTCATTTATCCTAGCAGTTAGCACCCCCATTTTTGATTGCACCTCATTAATAGCCTTTTTGATTTTGACTTGGTTAGATTTTAGTTCTTTTATTTCTCCAGAAAGGGTTTCTCTAATAACTTCCATGTTGTTTTCAAGCCCAGCTAGTATCTTTAAAATCATCATTCTGAATTCTAGTTCCAAAATCGTACTAATGTTTATTGATTAGGTCCCTGGCAGTCGGTACTGCCACTTGTTCTTTTTGTTGAGGTGATTTTTCCCGTCTTGTCATTTTGTCCAGAGGAGAATAGATGAATGAGGAACAAAATGCTAACAGGGTAACAACATCCCCAGAAAATATACACTAAACAAATTAGAAAAGACCTGAAACCTGGGGAAAACAGATGGAAAGGAAGAAAAAAGAAGAAGAAAAAAAAAAGAAAAAGAAAAAGAAACAAACAAAAACAAAACAAAAAAACCCCAGAATATGATCAAATATGATCAGGCTGGTGCATAGATCAGTGCCACACACTAGATTTTGGACGTATTTTGGTCTGTTAGAAGAAAGGGCCTCCCAAAATTTTTAAAAAATGAAAAACATATATGTACAAAAATAAGGGTTAATACGATGAAGGGATGGAATATGAATGTAAAGATGAAAATTATAAAAGATTTTATAAAGGGAATTGGTAAGACAAGATGTTGGTTTAAAAAAGAAAGAAGAGGATTAAAAAAAAACGGGAGAGAATGTGATCAGGCAGCAGACTAGAACAAAACCATATACTAGAGATTTAGGGTATATTTTGATCTGTTAGAAGTAACTGTATCCCAAAATTTTACAGAACAACTTATATATATATATATACCAAAAATAAGGGTAACTACTATGAAGGGATAGAATATGACTCTAAAAATGAAAAATAAAAAAGATTTTTTAATAAAAGGGATTGATAAGATGTTGGTTGAAAAAGGGAAAAAGAAAAATTCAAAAAAAAAAAAAAGACAGTTAAAAAAATTAACTTTGAAAGACTAAAGAATGATGGGGAAAAAAGCCATTGAATTCTATGTGCAGTATTCCCCTAGCGCTGGAGTCCTGCCATTCTCATTGATCGGTAAACTTGGTCTTTGCTGGCTGTTCTTGCTGATCTTCTGGGGGAGGGGCCTGTTGCTGTGGTTCCCAAATGTCTTTGCCGGAGGGGGACTTGCCCCACCCTTTCCAAGTCCGGGCTAAGTAATCTGCTCAGGTTTGCTCTCAGGAGCTTTTGTTCCTGCAAGCTTTCTGTATAGCTTTGGAGGATGAGAGTGAAAATGGCAGCCTCCCAATCTCCACCCCAGAGGAGCCAAGAACTTGGGGCCCCACTCCTCAGTGTAGAGGAGAGAGGACAGAGACTCCTGTCTCCCCAGTCTCCAGCAGCACTCCGTGCTCACCTGGCCTGTGACCGAGCATTTCTATCTCTGGCACCTGACCCTATGTGGAGTCTCCAAACCCAGCAGATTCCTGTGGTGTGCTCCCATACCACTCCTCCCAAGGGAGAAAGGGGAGTCTCCATGGATCTGCTGCTTGTTGGGTCCCTGCTGGAAGAGCAGTGGCCCAACTGTGCCAGGGATCACACTTTATGGCAACCCCGAGCTGAGAGCCTGCTCCTCGGCTCCATCTCTGCAGCCAGTTTCCCCACTCTGATACCCGGGAGCTCTGCTGCACTCAGGCACCCCCGGCCTTTCTGTGACCCTGAGGGTCCTGAGACCACATTGTCCCAGCAAGGGTTCCATGCCCCACTTAGCCACTAGAGTGACGTCTCTCAGCAGAGCCGACCTCTAAAAGTTCCAATTTTGTGCTCTGCGGCTCTATCACTTGCCAGAAGCAGCCAACAGAGACCCCCTCCCCCGCCATCTATCCTCCCTAATATGGCCTCGGATTCACTTCTCTGCGGGTCGTACATTCCAGAAAGTGGTCGCTTTTCTGTTCATAGGTGTTCAGAATGGTTTGATCCCTATCCAGCTGAATTACTGGAACCAGACGAATTCCAGGTCTCCTACTCCTCTGCCATCTTGCCTGGAAAAAAGATTTCCAGCCTTTTTAGATGGTAAATTATAAAAACATATTTAAAACAAAAGCTAAACTAAAGCCATTTTGTATATATTCACAAAATAGCAACAGCTTCTAAGACTATAGTATTTAAACATAAAATAAGCAAATGTACCAGAAAATGGCATGCTCAATTCTTCAGCATTTGCAGATACCACTTTTTTTGGCTAAGACTTTGGGTATCTTAGAAGAAAACTAATACATAAAAGGAATGTGCCATTGTGTTGGGAATTGTGAAGATACAGTGTACATCATTGCATGGAATATTTTTTAAAGAGTGGAGGATGACACGGTTTGAATCTAACCTATTTCATGACCAAGTTATCTTAACATGGGAGTCTTAGATCTAGGTGGTAGCACTCTTACAGCTTTCAAGTGTTCTCCCCATGCCTACCAATCTCTGTATGTTTTTGACTTCTGAGATTCCCATTAGAAATAGCCCATGTGCACATGAACAGCCAGAAGTAGCCTAAGAGATATTATTGTGGACTGGATAAGAGAAAGCCTTGTTTACACCACCAACAATTCCAAGTTTGGAACTGGGAACTGGGGATAAGACTAAGCCAGTAGACCTCAACCAATGGGGACTCCAGACTGGGGTTCCAAATAAATGAGGACAGCACACTAAACCAGCAGCAGTTTCCAACATAAAATCTGGAGACTGATCCAAGGGCTGGGGTTTCCCAAAAATGGGGAATTGTGGACTGTCAATTAGATCAAGAGCTTGAAACAAAGTCAGTAGAATTAAGAAATGGCAGGAACTTACTCAAGGGTCTTGGAAATGGTGGAGAAAGAGAACTCACAAGGTTCATGGAGAGCACCCCTTGTTTCTTAGTGTCCCCATAGCTGTTGTAAGTATCCTCCCCAATTCTATAGCTACTGGCAAATCTGTTGAAAAACAAAATTCAACTGAGAACATTGTGAGGATCTTATTGATTTTATTCACCGATTCTTTAATTGAGCAGCATCCCATCTAACAAATACAAAGGAACTCTAAGGTGTGTACAAAATGTAAGACTTTATTAGGCAGAAGGGGGAGAGATAAGGAAGTTAATAGCAAAGGGTGGATTGTTTTAGGCAAGTTCTCCTTCCTTTAGGGGAAGGTAGGAGTTTATCAGGCAGATTACCTCACTAGTGCTGAGGATGTATATCCAGATTGACTGGTTAAGATGACATTCCTGGAAAGTTTGAAACTGCAAACTTTGTCTTGGTTTGCCGATGTAGGCTTAGCAGAAGTGACTTTATTCTTGATTTGTCTTTTTTTTTTTTTTTAAAACTAACAATACTCAATGGAGATGCAATAGATAATACAAGTAGTAACAAAACCACTGAAGATACTTATTCACAATTAAAAGACTCCTGTCAAAAAAAAATGTAGGCCCACTGAAGAATTCTACCAAAAATTTAAATAAGAATACAGATTTTACACACTCTTTTTCAAGAAAATATAATATTAAGAGCATCAAAAATGCAAAGAGAGCCTAAAAAATAAAACTACAAAATTTCTTATGACAAATAACTCTTATAAATTCAGACATAATATTTAATAAAATATTAATGAACCAAATAAAAAATGTGTAAAAACCATGTGCACATCATGAACAATGGGATTTGTGCTAGGTATGGAACGCTGGTTCAATATTTGGAAGTCAATCATGTAATCTACCTTGGTAATGAGCAAAAGATTTTAAAAAAGTGATAAAATTCAGCTCCCAATCATGATCAAAATTTTAGCAATTAATAAGAAAGAGGGATTGCCTTCACTTCAAGAACATCCACAGACAATGTACAGCTGGTACCACAAGTAATAAAGACTCAGAGCTTCTCCCCTTAGGAGGGACCCAGTCAAGGATGCCCACTTCCACATTCTTATTCAACAAAATACTGCATTTTTCTAGCAATAACTGAAAGAAGTAAAAGGATACAGTGAACAAAAGAAGAAGTACAAGTTTTCCTTCTTGCATTATTGCTCATGCAAAAAACTCCAGGGAATCTACAAAAAACAAAAACACAAAAACAAAAACTCAGAATTAACATGAGTGCAAAGAGACATCTTATTTCTATGTATTAACAATGAACCTACATATGCTAAAACTGAAAACACTGTACCATTTTACATCATTCTAAAGGACATGAAACAATCAGGTATATACTTACAGGTGTACAGAATATGTAGGCTGAAAATTACAAAATACTGATTAAAGTAGTTAAAGATGATGTAAATAAATAGATAATGTCAAAGATAAACACAGCTGGACATTTGTTAGAGCTATGAAAGCAAGATTTTATTCAGAACTATTGCCAGTAGGGGTAATGCTGGTCTCTATTCTGGTTTTTGTAGAGGTGATTGTGGAGTTTTAAGAAGAGAATGAAGGAGGTGAGTGTGTTGGGGCTCAGGAGAGTCAGAGCAGTGAGAAGGTACATAAGGTTGGTCAGTGTAACTGTGACTAGGTCAGCTCTGTTTGTTAGCTGGCGGTTAACAAAGTTAAGATTCTGTCTGCCCACAGAGACTAGGAGACAGAGACACTGTTCTCATTTCTTTTACTGAAGTACAGTTGACACACGATGTTGTATTAACTAAAACATACTGATTCCACAAGTCTACACGTCATGCTATGCTCAGCACATCTGTAGCAACCATCTGCCACCTCACAGCATCACAGAAGCATTGACTGTGTTCCATAGGCTACACCTTCTATCCCCAGGATTTATCTATCCCATAACAGGAAGCTTGTATTTCCCAAGCCCCTTACCTATTTTCTTCATCTGCCCCTCCTCACTGGAAACCATCAGTTTATATCTGTATTTATGGGTCTGTTTCTGCTTTTTGTTTGTTCATTTGTTTTGTCTTTAAATTCTACATATAGGGGCGCCTCGGTGGCTTAGTCGTTAAGTATCTGCCTTCAGCTCAGGTCATGATCCCAGAGTCCTGGGATCCAGCCCCACATCGGGCTCCCTGCTCAGCGGGAAGCCTGCTTCTACCTCTTCCACTCCCCCTGCTTGTGTTCCCTCTCTCGCTGTGTCTCTGTCAAATAAATAAATAAAATCTTTTTTAAAAAATTCTACATATAAGTGAAATCATATCGTATTTGTCTTTGTCTGACATATTTCACTTAGCATAATACCCTGCAGGTCCATGTTGGCACAAATGGCAAAGTCTCATTCTTTTCTATAACTAAGTAGTAGTCCATTCTCTATCTCACTCCATAAATATAGATAGATAGATGATAGGTCGATGGATGATAGACAGATAGATGATAGATAGATAGATAGATAGATAGATAGATAGATAGATAGATAGATAGATGAGAGATAGATACATAATTTATGGTCTTCTTTATAACATGGGAGTGCAAATTTGGTGCAGCCATTGTGGTAAATATTACAGAGGTCACTCAAAAAAAAAATAAAAATAGAATTGCCATATAACCCAGTATTTTCACAACTAGGTATCTACCCAAAGAAAACAAAAGCATTAATTTGGAAAGATACATGCACCACTATGTTTATTGTAGCATTACTTATGAAGGTAGACCAGTTTTATGTTTTTTTTTTTCTTTTCATTTAGATGTCTGGTATTCCCAGCACCATTTATTGAAGACACTGTCTTTTGCCCATTGTTTATTCTTGCCTCCTTTGACATAGATTAATTGACCATATAAGCATGGCTTTATTTCTGCTCTTTCTATGCTGTTTTATTGATCTATTTTCCTTTTTTTTTTTTTTTTGCCAGTATCACACTGTTATGTGAAAAATGTTCTGCAGGTCTCAGTAAAGTATAATTATATAATTATACACATATATACATTTATATTTAATTAAATAATATATATTTGTTATAAATGTATATAATGTATATATACATATATAATATATGTATACATAATTATACACTATATACATATATATTTAATTAAATTATATATATATATTTTTACAATGGAATATTACTCAGCCATCAAAAATAATTAAATCTTCCCATTTACATTGACATGGATAGAACTAGAGAGTATTATGCTAAGCAAAATAAGTTAGTCCAAGAAAGACAAATACTATATGATTTCACTCATATGAGGAATTTAAGAAACAAAATAAATGAGCATAGAGGGGATTAAAAAAAATAAAGAGAGAGGCCAACCAAGAAACAGACTCTTAACTATAGAGAAGAAACTGATGACTACTGCAAGGGAGGTGGACAGATGCATGATTAGAGAGGTGATGGGTATTAAAGAGGGTACTTGTGGTGAGCACTGGCTGTTGTATATAAGTGATGAATCAAATTCTACGCCTAAAACTAATATTGCACTGTATGTTACCTGGCTGGAATTTAAACTTGGGGAAAAAAATCACTGTTTAAAAAACAAAACAGGGCGCCTGGGTGGCTCAGTTGGTTAAGCGACTGCCTTCGGCTCAGGTCATGATCCTGGAGTCCCTGGATCGAGTCCCGCATCGGGCTCCCTCCTCGGCAGGGAGTCTGCTTCTCCCTCTGACCCTCCCCCCTCTCATGTGCTCTCTCTCATTCTCTCTCAAATAAATAAATAAAATCTTTAAAAAAAAAAAAAAAAAGGGACGCCTGGGTGGCTCAGTCGGTTAAGCGGCTGCCTTCGGCCCGGGTCATGATCCCAGGGTCCTGGGATCGAGTCCCACATCGGGCTCCTTGCTCAACAGGGAGCCTGCTTCTCTCTCTCTCTCCCTCTGCTTGTGCTCTCTCTGTCAAATAAATAAAATCTTTTTAAAAAAATAAATAAAATAAAAAAAAAAACAAAGTAAACTAGCCAGCTATTAAGCATATTCACTTGATAATATATCATGCAAATAATGCCTAAATAGTGTTTTTTAATCATCATAAGAGGAAAAAGCTGAGTTAATGTATTTTGCTTATCCTCACTGATTTCCTTCAATTATCATTATATCTTTTTTTTTCTTTTTTTTAAAATTTTTTTATTGTTATGTTAATCCCCATACATTACATCATTAGTTTTAGATATAGTGTTCCATGATTCATTGTTTGTGCATAACACCCAGTGCTCCATGCAGAACGTGCCCTCCTCAATACCAATCACCAGGCTAACCCATCCTCCCAACCCCCTCCCCTCTAGAACCCTCAGTTTGTTTTTCAGAGTCCATTGTCTCTCATGGTTCTTCTCCCCCTCCGATTTCCCCCCCTTCATTCTTCCCCTCCTGCTACATTCTTCTTCTTCTTTTTTTCTTTCTTAACATATATTGCATTATTTGTTTCAGAGGTACAGATCTGAGATTCAACAGTCTTGCACAATTCACAGCACTTACCAGAACACATACCCTCCCCAGTGTCCATCACCCAGTCACCCCATGCCTCCCACCCCACCCCCCACTCCAGCAACCCTCAGTTTGTTTCCTGAGATTAAGAATTCCTCATATCAGTGAGGTCATATGATACATGTCTTTCTCTGATGGACTTATTTCGCTCAGCATAATACCCTCCAGTTCCATCCACGTCGTTGCAATTGGCAAGATCTCATTCCTTTTGATGGCTGCATAATATTCCATTGTATATATATACCACCTCTTCTTTATCCATTCATCTGTTGACGGACATCTTGGCTCTTTCCACAGTTTGGCTATTGTGGACATTGCTGCTATAAACATCGGGGTGCACGTAGCCTTTCGGGTCCCTACTTTTGTATCTTTGGGGTAAATACCCAGTAGTGCAATTGCTGGATCATATGGTAGCTCTATTTTCAACTTTTTGAGGAACCTCCATACTGTTTTCCAGAGTGGCTGCACCAGCTTGCATTCCCACCAACAGTGTAGGAGGGTTCCCCTTTCTCCGCATCCCCGCCAACATCTGTCATTTCCTGACTTGTTAATTTTAGCCATTCTGACTGGTGTGAGGTGGTATCTCATTGAGGTTTTGATTTGGATTTCCCTGATGCCGAGCGATATTGAACACTTTTTCATGTGTCTGTTGGCCATTTGGATGTCTTCTTTGGAAAAATGTCTGTTCATGTCTTCTGCCCATTTCTTGATTGGATTCTTTGTTCTTTGGGTGTTGAGTTTGATGAGTTCTTTATAGATTTTGGATACTAGCCCTTTATCTGATATGTCATTTGCAAATATCTTCTCCCATTCTGTCAGTTGTCTTTTGGTTTTGTTGACTGTTCCCTTTGCTTTGCAAAAGCTTTTTATCTTGATGAAGTCCCAAGAGTTCATTTTTGCCCTTGCTTCCCTTGCCTTTGGCGATGTTTCTAGGAAGAAGTTCCTGCGGCTGAGGTCGAAGAGGTTGCTGCCTGTGTTCTCCTTTAGGATTTTGATGGACTCCTGTCTCACATTGAGGTCTTTCAACCATTTGGAGTCTATTTTTGTGTGTGGTGTAAGGAAAAGGTCCAGTTTCATTCTTCTGCATGTGGCTGTCCAATTTTCCCAACACCATTTGTTGAGGAGACTGTCTTTTTTCCATTGGACATTCTTTCCTGCTTTGTCAAAGATTAGTTGACCATAGAGTTGAGGGTCCATTTCTGGGCTCTCTATTCTGTTCCATTGATCTATGTGTCTGTTTTTGTGCCAGTACCATACTGTCTTGATGATGACAGCTTTGTAGTAGAGCTGGAAGTCCGGAATTGTGATGCCGCCAGCTTTGCCTTTCTTTTTCAACATTCCTCTGGCTATGCGGGGTCTTTTCTGGTTCCATACAAATTTTAGGATTATTTGTTCCATTTCTTTGAAGAAAGTGGATGGTATTTTGATGGGGATTGCATTGAATGTGTAGATTGCTCTAGGTAGGATTGACACCTTCACAATATTTGTTCTTCCAATCCATGAGCATGGAACGTTTTTCCATTTCTTTGTGTCTTCCTCAATTTCTTTCATGAGTATTTTATAGTTTTCTGAGTACAGATCCTTTGCCTCTTTGGTTAGATTTATTCCTAGGTATCTTATGGTTTTGGGTGCAATTGTAAATGGGATCGACTCCTTAATTTCTCTTTCTTCTGACTTGTTGTTGGTGTATAGGAATGCCACTGACTTCTGTGCACTGATTTTATATCCTGCCACTTTACTGAATTCCTGTATGAGTTCTAGCAGTTTTGGGGTGGAGTCTTTGGGATTTTCCACATAAAGTATCATATCATCTGCAAAGAGTGAGAGTTTGACTTCTTCTTTGCCAATATGGATGCCTTTGATTTCTTTTTGTTGTCTGATTGCTGTGGCTAGGACTTCCAATACTATGTTGAATAGCAGTGGTGATAGTGGACATCCCTGCCGCGTTCCTGACCTTAGGGGGAGAGCTCTCAGTTTTTCCCCATTGAGAATGATATTCGCTGTAGGTTTTTCATAGATGGCTTTTATGATATTGAGGTATGTACCCACTATCCCTATACTCTGAAGAGTTTTGATCAAGAAAGGATGCTGTACTTTGTCAAATGCTTTTTCTGCATCTATTGAGAGGATCATATGATTCTTGTTCTTTCTTTTGTTAATGTATTGTATCACGTTGATTGATTTGCGGATGTTGAACGAACCTTGCAGCCCAGGGATAAATCCGACTTGGTCGTGGTGAATAATCCTTTTAATGTACTGTTGGATCCTATTGGCTAGTATTTTGGTGAGAATTTTTGCATCCATGTTCATCAGGGATATTGGTCTGTAATTCTCCTTTTTCATGGGGTCTTTGTCGGGTTTTGGGATCAAGGTAATGCTGGCCTCATAAAATGAGTTTGGAAGTTTTCCTTCCATTTCTATTTTTTGGAACAGTTTCAGAAGGATAGGTATTAATTCTTCTTTAAATGTTTGGTAGAATTCCCCTGGGAAGCCATCTGGCCCTGGGCTTTTGTGTTTTGGGAGATTTTTGATGACTGCTTCTATTTCCTTAGTGGTTATAGGTCTGTTCAGGTTTTCTATTTCTTCCTGGTTCAGTTTTGGTAGTTGATATATCTCTAGGAATGCATCCATTACTTCCAGTTATCTAATTTGCTGGCATAGAGTTGCTCATAATATGTTCTTATAATTGTTTGTATTTCTTTGGTGTTGGTTGTGATTTCTCCTCTTTCATTCATGATTTTGTTGATTTGGGTCATTTCTCTTTTCTTTTTGATAAGTCTGGCCAGGGGCTTATCAATCTTGTTAATTCTTTCAAAGAACCAGCTCCTAGTTTCGTTGATCTGTTCTACTGTTCTTTTGGTTTCTATTTCATTGATTTCTGCTCTGATCTTTATTATTTCTCTTCTCCTGCTGGGTTTAGGCTTTATTTGCTGTTCTTTCTCCAGCTCCTTTAGGTGTAGGGTTAGGTTGTGTACTTGAGACCTTTCTTGTTTCTTCAGAAAGGCTTGTATTGCTATATACTTTCCTCTTAGGACTGCCTTTGCTGTATCCCAAAGATTTTGAATAGTTGTGTTTTCATTTTCATTGGTTCCCATGAATTTTTTTAATTCTTCTTTAATTTCCTGGTTGACCCATTCATTCTTTAGTAGGATGCTCTTTAGCCTCCATGTATTTGAGTTCTTTCCGACTTTCCTCTTGTGATTGAGTTCTAGTTTCAAAGCATTGTGGTCTGAAAATAGGCAGGGGATGATCCCAATCTTCTGGTACCGGTTGAGACCTGATTTATGACCTAGGATGTGATCTATTCTGGAGAATGTTCCATGGGCACTAGAGAAGAATGTGTATTCCGTTGCTTTGGGATGGAATGTTCTGAATATGTCTGTGAAGTCCATTTGGTCCAATGTGTCATTTAAAGTCTTTATTTCCTTGTTGATCTTTTGCTTAGACGATCTGTCCATTTCAGTGAGGGGGGTGTTAAAGTCCCCCACTATTATTGTATTGTTGTCTATGTGTTTCTTTGCTTTTGTTATTAATTGCCTTATATAATTGGCTGCTCCCATGTTAGGGGCATAGATATTTACAATTGTTAGATCTTCTTGTTGGATAGACCCTTGAAGTAGGATATAGTGTCCTTCCTCATCTCTTATTACAGTCTTTGGTTTAAAATCTAATTTGTCTGATATAAGGATTGCCACTCCAGCTTTCTTTTGGTGTCCATTAGCATGGTAAATGGTTTTCCACCCCCTCACTTTCAATCTGGGGGTGTCTTTGGGTCTAAAATGAGTCTCTTGCAGACAGCATATTGATGGGTCTTGTTTTTTAATCCAATCTGATAACCTGTGTCTTTTGATTGGGGCATTTAGCCCATTTACATTCAGGGTAACTATTGAAAGATAGGAATTCAGTGCCATTGTATTGCCTGTAGAGTGACTGTTACTGTATATTGTTTGTGTTCCTTTCTGGTCTATGTTGCTTTTAGGCTCTCTCTTTGCTTAGAGGACCCCTTTCAATATTTCTTGTAGGGCTGGTTTCGTGTTTGCAAATTCCTTTAGTTTTTGTTTGTCCTGGAAGCTTTTTATCTCTCCTTCAATTTTCAATGACAGCCTAGCTGGATATAGTATTCTTGGCTGCATATTTTTCTCATTTAGTGCTCTGAATATGTCCTGCCAGTCCTTTCTGGCCTGCCAGGTCTCTGTGGATAAGTCTGTTGCCAATCTAATGTTTCTACCATTGTAGGTTACATATCTCTTCTCCCGAGCTGCTTTCAGGATTTTCTCTTTGTCTCTGAGACTCGTAAGTTTTACTATTAGGTGTCGGGGTGTTGACCTATTTTTATTGATTTTGAGAGGGGTTCTCTGTGCTTCCTGGATTTTGATGCCTGTTTCCTTCCCCAAATTAGGGAAGTTCTCTGCTATAATTTGCTCCATTATACCTTCTGCCCTTCTCTCTCTTTCTTCTTCTTCTGGGATCCCAATTATTCTAATGTTGTTTCGTCTTATGGTATCGTTTATCTCTCGAATTCTGCCCTCGTGATCCAGTAGTTGTTTATCTCTCTTTTTCTCAGCTTCTTTATTTTCCATCATTTGGTCTTCTATCTCGCTGATTCTTTCTTCTGCCTCATTTATCCTAGCAGTTAGCGCCCCCATATTTGATTGCACCTCATTGATAGCCTTTTTGATTTCTACTTGGTTAGATTTTAGTTCTTTTACTCTCCAGAAAGGGTTTCTCTAATAACTTCCATGCTTTTTTCAAGCCCAGCTAGTATCTTTAAAGTGATGATTCTGAACTCTAGATCTGACATCGTACTAATGTCCGTATTGAGTAGGTCCCTGGCAGTCGGTACTACCTCTTGTTCTTTTTGTTGAGGTGATTTTTTCCGTCTTGTCATTTTGTGCAGAGGAGAATAGATTAATGAGAGAACAAAATGCTAGCAGGGTAACAACGTCCCCAGAAAATATACTCTAAACAAATCAGAAAAGACCTGAAGCAGTGGGAAAAGAAAGGGAAAGAGAGAAAAAAGAAAAGGAAAGAAAAAAGGAAAAAAGAAAAAGATAAAGATAAAGATAAAAACAAACAAAAGCAGAACAAAACAAAACAAAACAAAAACAGAATGTGATCAAATATGATCAGGCTGGATTATAGATCAGTGCCACACACTAGATTTTGGGTGTATTTTGGTCTGTTAAAAGAAAGTCCCTCCCAAAATTTTAAAGAAAGAAAAACTTATATATGTACAAAAATAAGGGTTGATATGATGAAGGGATGGAATATGACTGTAAAGATGGAAATTATAAAAAATTTTAAAAAAGGATTTGATAAGTTGTTTGAAAAAAGAAAGAAGAGGATTAAAAAAAAAGGGGGGGGGAGAATGTGATCAGGCAGGGGAGTAGAAAAAAACCATACACTAGAGATTTAGAGTATATTTTGATCTGTTAGAAGAAACTATATCAAGATTTTAAAGAGAGAACAACTTATATATATATGCCAAAAATACGGGTAACTACTATGAAGGGATAGAATATGACTTTAAAAATGAAAAATAAAAATGTTTTTTTTTTAAAAAAGGGATTGATAAGATGTTGGTTGAAAAAGGAAAAAGAAAAATTCAAAAAAAAAGAAAAAAGGAAAAAAGAAAAAAAGACAGTTAAAAAATAATAATTAACTTTGAAAGACTAAAGAATCATGGTAAAAAAGCCATGAATTCTATGTGCAGTATTCCCCTAGCGCTGGAGTTCTGCCGTTCTCATTGATCGGTAAACTTGGTCTTGGCTGGCTGTTCTCGCTGATCTTCTGGGGGAGGGGCCTGTTGCCGTGGTTCCCAAATGTCTTTGCCGGAGGCAAAATTGCCCCGCCCTTGCCGGTCCGGGCTAAGTAATCTGCTCGGGTTTGCTTTCCGGAGCTTTTGTTCCCTGCAAGCTTTCCGTACAGCTTTGGAGGCCAAGAGTGAGAATGGCGGCCTTCCAGTCTCCGCCCCGGCGGAGCCGAGAACTCGGGGTCCCGCTCCTCAGCGAGCCCCCAGAGAAAAGCAGACAGTCACTCCCGTCTCCCCGGTCTCCGGCCACACTCCGTGCTCACCCGGCCTGTGACCGCGCCTTTCGATCTGGCACCCGACCCCGGGTGGAGTCTCCAAACCCAGCAGATCCCCGCGGTGCGCTCCCGCACCTCTCCTCCCGGGGGAAGAAGGTGAGTCTCCCCGGATCTGCCGCTTGTTGGGTCCCTGCTGGAGGAGCAGTGGCCCGACTGTGCCGCGGATCACGGTCTATGACAACCCCGAGCTGAGAGCCCGCGCCTGGGCTCCGTCTCTGCAGCCGGCTTCCCTGCTCCGATACCTGGGAGCTCTGCCGCACTCAGGCACTCCCGGTCTTTCTGTGACCCCGAGGGTCCTGAGACCACTGTACCGCGAGGGTTCCACCCCCCACTTCGCCACCAGAGTGACGTCCCTCAGCGGAGCAGACTTCTAAAAGTTCCGATTTTGTGATCCGCGGCTCTATCACTTGCCAGAAGCGGCCGACGGAGGCCCCTCCCCCGCCGTCTATCCTCCCGAATATCGCCTCGGATTCACTTCTCCGCACGTCCTACCTTCCAGAAAGTAGTCGCTTTTCTGTTCAGAGAGTTGTTGCTATTCTTTTCTTCGATCTCCTGTTGAGTTTGTAGGTGTTCAGAATGGTTTGATCCCTATCCAGCTGAATTCCTGAGAGGAGACGAAATCCAGGTCTCCTACTCCTCCGCCATCTTGCTCCGCCTCCTCAATTATCATTATATCTTTGATACAATATCATATCAAACTGACTCATTTGCTCATTGACTTTAAAAGCTGAAGATTATTTCCTTAGTTTGGGTACAGTGAGATGTGCAGCAGAACTAGGGCAAAATATTAAAGATAATTTTCACTGAGATTGATAGCAGCAACTGCTTTTGTTTTTGTTTTTTGGTTTTTGGTTTTTTTTTTTTGAGAGTTGGGGGGTTCCCCCACTGAAGCAGGATTGGTATTGGTACTCAGAAAGTACCAATCTGATTCTTGTTAAAAATATTGATTCTTAGAAATCCCCAAAAACTTTGATTAGGAATTTTTTTTTTTGAGGTATAATTAATACAACAAAAAGTAGGCACATTTAATATATACAAATTGATTATTTTGTACATGTCCATATACACATGATATCATCACCACAAACAAGCAAGGTACTACAATATTCATCATTAACAACAACAAAAAATTCTGTGCAATCTTTTGTGTTTTTTTTAATTTTTAAAGCTGAGAAATTTTATGTATTTGAAACACATGCTCATAGTAAATAAAGTAAATCAGATTACATGTACATCATTTCATTATGGTACTTTAAGTGGTAAACTTTCAAAATAGATACAATTTTTGAAAATTTATATTATGACTCTCAAAATGAAATATTTTCTCCTATCCCATTCAAATATATATCCTTCTTATTCTATCCTCTTCTCACTTCACTTTTGAGTGGGAATCCAATAGAGATTTCAAATAACACAAATAAACAGAATCTAATGGGTAGCTTCTACTCAGTTCCACAGGCTTTTCTCCTTTGAGAAGCACATATTTTTATGTGTGTAAGCCAATGCAGAATGGGACAAATTCTATCTCCAGACTGGCTCAGCCTGCCAAGCCCCACTTTGCAGCTTCTAACACACAGCCATGGAAAATGGGATAAGAAGAGGGAAATGAACCTTTGATGGGTTGATGGTTGAAAAATATCTTACTCCTTGAGAAATAGGATCAGGGGGAAATCAAGTAACTATCACAATTATTTTTTCTATTAGTTGTTTTTCCTCTGAAGCCACTGGATATTCTAAACTTGGTGACAAGCTAACAATCAAAATTAGTATTTTTTTTTCTTTTCTAGGGTCAAAACGTTATGTAAGGGACTTCTATTGCTTTTTTTTTTTCAAACCCTCCTGCAGTACTTTATCTAATTTTCACTTTTCATAACCTGTTTTTTTAGATTGTTTTGTTCACTATCCTTGCTTACAAATGTGGCACATGATAGTTATCATTTTATATGTACCCATTTTACTGTATTTTATCCACAAAACAGTATGTTGAAATAATTTCACACACTAATTTCAGTTATCTTTTTATTCATTGAACGTTTCCCTATTTCTCATACTTCATATTTTGCAAATACAGTTCTCAAAACCTTTTACTTACATGATCAAGGTAAAATTTAAAAGGGACAAGAATTTAAATTTTGTTTAGTAATACACCTTTCTCACGAGCACCTAGTTTTATAAATGAAAGTCAATGACATCAAACTCAACACCCAAAAAACAAATAATCCAGCCAAAAAATGGATAGAACACATGAACAGACACTTCTTCAAATAAGACATATAAATGGCCAACAGACACATGAAAAAATGCTCAACAACCTTGTCATCAGGGAAATACAAATCGAAACCACAATGAGATACCACCTTACACCAGAAGGCAAAAATTAACAAGACAGGAAACAGCAAATGTTGGCAAGGATGTGGAGAAACGAGAACCTTCTTACACTGTTGGTTGGAATGCAAGCTGGTGCAGCCACTCTGGAAAACAGTATGGAGGTACCTCAAAATATTAAAAATAGAGATAGCCTATTACCTAGCAATTGCCCTACTGGGTATTTACTCGAAAGATACAGATGTAGTGAAAAGAAGGGGCACATGCACCCCAATGTTCATAGCAGCAATGTCCACAATAGCCAAACTGTGGAAAGACCTGAGATGCCCTTCAACAGATGAATGGATAAAGAAGATGTGGTTCATATATACTATGGAATATTACTCAGCCATCAGAAAGGATGAATACCTACCATTTGCATTGACATGGATGGAACTGGAGGGGATTATGCTAAGTGAAATAAGTCAAGCAGAGAAAGATAATTATCATATGGTTTGACTCATATGTGTAACATAAGGAATACCACGGAGGACCATAGATGAAGGGAGGGAAATCTGAAGGGGTTAAATCAGAGAGGGAGACAAACCATGAGAGACTATGGACCATGGAAAAAAAAACTGAGGGTCACAGATGGGAAGGGGTTGGGGGATGGGGTAGAAGGGTGATGGGTATTAAGGCAGGCACGGGATGTGATGAGCACTGGGGTTTTTTTTGTTGTTTTTTTTTGGATTTTATTTTTTATGTTATGTCAGTCACCATACAATACATCATTAGTTTTTGATGTAGTGATCATGATTCATTCTTTTCCGAAAACACCCAGTGCTCCATGCAGTACATGCCCTCCTTAATACCCATCACTGGGCTAAGCCATCCCCCCACCCCTTCCCCTCTAACACCCTCAGTTTGTTTCTCAGAGTCGTCTCTCATGGTTCAACTCTCCGTCCAATTTCCCCGCTACATTTTCCCTTCCTTCTCCTAATGTCCTCCATGCTATACCTTATGTTCCACGAATAAGTGAAACCATATGATAATTCACTTTCTCTGCTTAACTTATTTCACTTAGCATAATCTCCTCCAGTCCCATCCATGTTGATGTAAAAGTTGGGTATTCATCCTTTCTGATGGCTGAGTAATATTCCATTGCATATATGGACGACATCTTCTTTATCCATTCATCCCTTCAAGGACATCTTGGCTCTTTCCACAGTTTGGCTATTGCAGACATAGCTGCTACGAACATTGGGGTGCATATGGCTCTTCTTTTCACTACATCTGTGTCTTTGGGGTAAATACCCACGAGTGCAATTGCTGGGTCATAGGGTAGCTCTATTTTTAAATTTTTGAGGCACCTCCACACTGTTTTCCAAAGTGGCTGTACCAGCTTGCATTCCCACCAACAGTGTAAGAGGGTTCCCCTTTCTCCACAACCTCTCCAACATTTGTTGTTTCTTTCCCTGGCCATTTTTGCCATTCTAACTGGTGTAAGGGGGTATCTCAATGTGGTTTTGATTTGAATTTCCCCGATGGCTAATAAAAATGAATATTTTTTTCATGTGTCTGTTACCCATTTGTATGTCTTCTTCAGAGAAGTGACTTTTCATGTCTTCTACCCGTTTTTTGACTTGATTATTTGTTTTTTGAGTGTTGACTTTGAGAAGTTCTTTATAGATCTTGGATACCAACCCTTTATCTGTAGTGTCATTTGCAAAGACCTTTTCCCATTCTGTGGGTTGCCTCTTTGTTTTGTTGACTGTTTCCTTTGCTGTGCAGAAGCTTTTTATCTTGATGAAATCCCAAAAGTTCATGTTTTCTTTTGTTTCACTAGCTTTTGGTGATGTATCTCGAAAGAAGTTGCTGTGGCTGATGTAAAAGAGGTTACTGCCTATGTTCTCCTCTAGGATTTTGATGGATTCCTGTCTCACATTGAGGTCTTTCATCCATTTTGAGTTTATCTTTGAGTATGGTGTTAGAGAATGGTCGAGTTTCATTCTTCTGCATGTGGCTGTCCAATTTTCCAGCATCATTTATTGAAGAGACTGTCTTTTTTCCATTGCATATTTTTTCCTGCCTTGTCAAACATTATTTGACCATAGAGTTGAGGGTCCATATCTGGGCTCTCTATTCTGTTCCATTGGTCTATATGTCTGTTTTTGTGCCAGTACCATGCTGTCTTGGTGATCACAGCTTTGTAATATAGCTTGAAATTGAGCAATGTGATATCCCCAGCTTTGTTTTTCTTTTTCAAAATTTCTTTGGCATTTCGGGGTCTTTTATGATTCCATACAAATTTTAGGATTGTTTGTTCCAGCACTTTGAAAAATGTCAGTGGAATTTTGATCAGGATGGCATTGAAGGTATAGATTGCTCTGGGTAGCGTAGACATTTTAACAATGTTTATTCTTCCAATCCATGAGCATGGAATATTTTTCCATCTTTTTGTGTCTTTTTCAGTTTCTTTCATGAGTGTTCTGTAGTTCCTAGAGTACAGATCCTTTACCTCTTTGGTTAGGTTTATTCCGAGGTATCTTATGGTTTTTGGTGCTATTGTAAATGGAATCGTTTCCCTAATTTCTCTTTCTACAATTGCATTGTTAGTGTATAAGAAAGTAACTTAATGGGCGCCTGGGTGGCTCAGATGGTTAAGCGTCTGCCTTCGGCTCAGGTCATGATCTCAGGGTCCTGGGATCGAGTCCTGCATCGGGTTCCCTGCTCAGTGCAGAGCCTGCTTCTCCCTCTCCCTCTGCCACTCCCTCTGCTTGTGCTCTTCTGTCTATCTCTCTGTCAAATAAATAAATAAAATCTTAAAAAAAAAAAAAAAGAAAGCAACTGATTTCTGTGCATTGATTTTGTATCCTGCCACATTACTGAATTGCTGTATGAGTTTTAGTAATTTGGGGGTAGAGTCTTTTGGGTTTTCCACATAAAGTATCATGTCATCTGCGAAAAGAGAGAGTTTGACTTCTTCTTTGCCAATTTGAATATCTTTTATTTGTTTTTGTTGTCTGATTTCTGTTGTTAGGACTTCTAGTACTATGTTGAACAACAATGGTGAGAGTGGGCACCCTTGACGTGTTCCTGATCTTAAGGGAAAAGGCTCTCATCTTTTCCCCATTGAGGATAATATTAATTGTGGGTTTTTCATAGATGGATTTTATGAACTTGAGGAATGTTCCCTCTATCCCTATACTCTGAAGAGTTTTAATCAGGAAAGGATGCTGTATTTTGTCAAATGCTTTTTCTGCATCAATTGAGAGGACCATATGATTCTTCTCCCTCCTCTTATTAATGTGTTCTATCACATTGCTTGATTTGCGAATGTTGAACCATGCTTGCATCCCGGGGATAAATCCCAGTTGGTCGTGGTGGATGATCCTTTTAATGTATTGTTGGATCCTATTAGCTAGGATTTTGTTGAGGATTTTGGAATCCATATTCATCAGGGATATCAGTCTGAAATTCTCCTTTTTGATGGGGTCTTTGCCTGGTTTGGGGATTAAGGTAATGCTGGCCTCATAGAATGAGTTTGGAAGTTTTCCTTCTGTTTCTATTTTTTGAAACAGCTTCAGTAGAATAGGTGTTATTTCTTCTTTGAATGTTTGGTAGAATTCTCCAGGGAATCCATCAGGCCCTGGACTCTTGTTTTTTGGGACGTTTTGAGCACTGCTTCAATCTCATTACTGGTTATTGGCCTGTTCAGGTTGTCAGTTTCTTCCTGTTTCAGTCTTGGCAGCTTACAGGTTTCCAGGAAGGCATCCATTTTTTCCAGATTGCTCAGTTTATTGGCATATAGTTGGTGACAATAATTTCTAATTTCTAATTTCTATTTCCTTGGTGTTAGTCGTGATCTCTCCCCTTTCATTCATAATTTTATTAATTTGGGTCCTTTCTCTTTTCTTTTGGATAGGTCTGGCCAGTGGCTTATCGATCTTATTAATTCTTTTAAAGAACCAGCTTCTAGTTTCATTGATCTGATCTATTGTGTTTCTGGTTTCTAATTCATTGATTTCTGGTCTAATCTTAATTATTTCTCTTCTAGTGCGTGGCTTAGGCATCTTTTGTTGCTTTTTCTCTGGTTCTTTAAGGTGTAGAGTTAGTTGGTAAATTCGGGATTTTTCTATTTTTTTGAGTGAGGCTTGGATGGCTATGTATTTCCCCCTGAGGACCACCTTTGCAGTATCCCATAGGTTTTGGGTTGATCTGTTTTTGTTCTCATTGATTTTCATGAATTGTTTAAGTTCGTCTTTGATTTCCTGGTTGACCCAAACATTCTTGAGCAGAGTGGTCTTTAGCTTCCAAATGTTTGAATTTCTGCCATTTTTTTTCTTGTGATTGAGTTCCAGTTTTAAAGCATTGTGGTCTGAGAATATGCAGGGAATAATCTCAATCTTTTGGTATCAGTTGAGACCTGATTTGTGACCCAGTATGTAGTTTATTCTGGAGAAAGCTCCATGTGCACTCGAGAAGAATGAGTATTCTGTTGTTTTAGGGTGGAATGTTCTGTATATATCTGAGGTCCATCTGCTCCAGTGTATCATTCAAAGCTCTTGTTTCTTTGTTGATTTTCTGCTTAGATGATCTGTCTATTGCTGAGAGTGGAGTGTTGGGGTCTCCTACAATTAATGTATTGTTATCAGTATGACTCTTTATTTTGGTTAACAGTGGGCTTATGTAGATGGCTGCTCCCATGTTGGGGGCATAGATATTTACAATTGTTAGATCTTCTTGTTGGATAGACACTTTAAAATGATATAGTGTCCTTCTGTGTGTGTAACTACAGACTTTAGTTTAAAATCTAATTTGTCTGATATAAGAATTGCTACCTCAGCTTTCTTTTGAGGTCCGCTCGCATGGAAGATGGATCTCCATCCCTTCACTTTCAGTCTGGACGTATCTTTAAGTTCAAAATGAGTCTCTTGTAGTCAGCATATGGATGGGTCCTGTCTTTTATCCAATCTGCAACCCTGTGCCCTTTTATGGGAGCACTTAAGCCATTCACATTGAGAGTGATTTTTGAAAGATATGAGTTAATTTTCACCATGTTGCCTGTGAAGACGTTGTTTTTATAGATTGTCCCTGTAAATTTCTGTTGTATATCATGGGGTCTTTCTCCTTTTATAGAACCCCCCTTAATATTTCTTGCAGGGCCGGCTTAGTGGTCACATATTCTTTCAGTTTCTGCCAGTCTTGAAAGCTCTGCATCTCTCCATACATTCTAAATTATAGCCTTGCCAGATAAAGTATTCTTGGCTGCATTTTCTTCTCATTTAGTACCCTGAATATGTCTTGCCAGGTCTCTGTGGATAGGTCTGATGTTATTCTGATGTTCCTCACTCTGAACGTAAGGAATCTCTTCCCCCTAACTGACCTTAAGATGGTTTCCTTCATTCTAAGATTTGTGAGTTTTACTATTACTTGCCTGGGTGTTGACCTGTTTTCCTTGATCTTGGGAGGCGTCGTTTCTGCCTCTAGGACTCGAATGTTTGTTTCATTCCACAGATCAGGTAAGTTCTCAGCTACGATTTGCTCAAATATATCTTCTAGTCCTCTCTCTCTCTCCACCACCTCTGGGATTCCAATAATTCTGACATTGGAACGCTTCATGGTGTCACTTATTTCTCTGATTCTATTTTCATGGATTCTGAGTTGTTTTTCCCTGGCCTCCTCTTTTCCCTTTTTATCTATTAAATTGTCTTCCAGGTCAGTGATTCGTTCTGCCTCACTTACCCTAACTGTTAGATTATCTAGATTGGATTGGATCTCGCTGATATCATTTTTAAGTTCTGCCAATTCAGCTTTCATTTCTGCCCTTAGAGACTCTAGGTTGCCATTAATTGATTTCTCCATTCTAGCCATTGTCTTCACAATTGCTAGCCTGAATTCCATCTTTGACATCTTGGTTATATCTGCATCCATTTGTAAATCTGCAGCATAAGTCATTATCTCTGATTCTTTCCTATTTTGAGGTTTCCTCCTCCTAGTCATTCTGTTGATGGGTGGTTGAGGGAATGTATAGAGTCCAAATTATTGACCAGAACCTAAGCAAGATGCACCTGTTTTCTAGGGACCTTAGGGTTGCTGGCCTCTGGTTTTCCCAGCCTGTTTTCTGGGAGAGGGGCCTGCCACACTGTTACTCAGGCAACCCTGTCTGGCAGAGATGCCCTCCCCTTGTGGTGAGGGATGGGCTCAGTGAAAACCGGTTTTGGGGAGCTTTTATTCTCTGGCAGTTTTCCACGTCTCTTCTAAAAGTCAGAGCAGAAGAGACTGTTTCCAACCCTCTGCCTCAGAGCAGAGAGATTGCAGACCATTCTTCAGTGAACTCCCCAGGCCACACTGTCTCCGTTTCTGTCTGTGCTGCTATGAACGGCTGTGTCCTGGGTTGCACGCCCCTCAGCAGCACTCCTAGTCCTCGCCTTCACATCAGGACACGTCTCTGCCCTTTGTGCTTCTAAAACCACCAGCCACCCCAGTTCACAGGTGCTGCCTCGCCGCTCCGGGTTTCCATCCAGGGGGCTGCCCTAAGGTCCTTTTCCCGCTGCTACTGGTCTGCTATTCTGTGACCTGTCCCCAGCGTGGGAGGCTATCGCTCACCCGCAGTGTAGCATCCCAACAGCTAGACTCCCACCCCCTTCCATTTATCCTCCAATATCTGCCCACAGAATCATGGATCCCTGCTTCATACCTTGAAACAAACCGCCTGTGACATTCTGTTTTAGAGATCCTGATCTATCTTCTCACATCTCAGGCTGATTTCTTGGGTATTCAAATGGTTTGGTAGATATCCAGCTCAATTCTGGGGACCAGTTGGAATAGGGTCCCCTACTTCTCTGCCATCTTTTTTGAAAATCACTACTGGGTGTTATATGCAGCTAGTGAATCATTGAACATTACAACAAAAACTAATGATGTACTATATGTTGGCTAATTGAATTTAAATTTAAAAAATGAAAAAAAAAGTCAAGGACAAATCTAACTCAGTGCACACATTTTTTTCCCCTTAAAGAGTCCAGTTTACTTATAACAAGAACTCCATTTCCAATTATACATAAAAAAGTAGAGCAAGTATATGCAGTTTTTTTCTTCCCCTTCATTTTCTTTTTTCTCCTTTATCAAGGAACATTTTCTTTTTCCCTCCATATTCTTAATTGGAGAGATAAGGAGATAATTAACAGAGCTCTGTTTTATTAAGGGCAGTTTATTTTCCCTTCCACTTCTTCAGCAGCGTTTCTCTTACTTCCTTGTTACGGAGAGTATAGATGAATGGGTTTAGAACTGGAGTCACCACAGTGTTCAGGACAGTCACAGCTTTTGTAAGATCCAAGGCCTCTTTGTTGGAGAGGCGGACATGAAGAAAGATCGTGGACCCATACCAGATGAGCACCACAGTGAGATGTGAAGAACATGTGGAGAAGGCTTTGCTCCTGCCGCTGGCTGAAGGAATCCTGAGAATGGTGCTGATGATGTAGATGTAGGAGACCAGGGTGATGAGGCATGAACTCAGGATGACCACACAAGCAATCACAAAGGCCACGAGTTCCACTGCCTGTGTGCTGGTGCAAGCCAGGGTGATCCAGGGTGCAATGTCACAGAAGAAGTGGTTGATTGTGTGGGGACCACAGAAGGACAGGGTGCTGATGAGGGCTGTGGGCACTGCAATGGCCAGAAAACCGCACAGCCAGGATCCCAGGGCTAACTGTGCTGAGAGCAGGCTGCTCATGATGGCCCCATAGCGTAGAGGACAGCAGATGGCCAGATAGCGGTCATAAGCCATGGCTGCCAGGAGGAAGTATTCTGTGCAGCCCAGTGAGAAAACAAGGTACATCTGCAAAAGGCAGCCAGTAAATGATATGGTTTGGCTTCTCCCCAGAAGGATGGCCAGAGCTTTGGGGACTGCAGCTGTGGTATACCAAATCTCCAAGAAAGAGAGGTTGCTCAGAAAGAAGTACATAGGTGTATGTAGCTGGTGGGATGTACACACCAACATCAAGATAGCCATGTTACCACTCACTGTGAGAATGTACATCACCAGAAAAAGCATAAAGAGAGAGAGCTGAAAGACCTGGGACCCAGGAAAGCCCAGCAGGAGAAAATCCTGGGAGAGAGTTGCATTGTCTGTGCCCATTGAATTTTGAGATATAGTGGTAAATAGAGGCTACACACTGAGGCTTTTGATCTAACCACACAGTCTTAGAAAAAGAAAAGAAAAGGATTCATGAGTGTGCTTCAGTAACTGAATGTAGACTGACAGTCAAACATATGCTGAGTGCCTGCTCTGTATTTGGAGCTGTGTTAATATCAAGTAATCTAATAATATGGAGAGATATGTGCTATTATCACCAATTAGTCATTGAAGAGACTTATGTGTGAAGCATTTTAGCATTTTTGCAAAGATTGCAACATAGTTACACTTCAGATCCTATATGCAAACTCAATCTTTGGACCTGCATCATCCTATTCTGGACATGCCCAAGCACAGCTATAGATTACATCTAAACACACAAAAGGATGAGCACTTCGTGTTGACACAATTCACTACATTGTAACTAGACTGGTCTAGTCCTGGTCCTTAAATGAAAATATGTATTTTTCTTTTCTTTTTGTCTTTGTGTCTCAAATGTAGGTTCTAGTCACTTTCATGTTTGACACAGCTTTTGAATTGGTCTTCTTCTAATTTTAAGCTCTGACCTCAAAAATAATGTTCAGAAGTAAACTATAAAAAAAGTTTTAATTAGTGTAAACTTATTTTTGTCTTCTCTGACCTTGAATATTTCATGTATAAACTTATTAATGTGATACATTCTTTACACCAAAAAATATTTCCATGTTAAAAAGGGATTTAAGGCAACAGCTTCCTGCATCTAAGACACCTGGATACTCATTTGGAGGGATTACACTGAGAATGGGCTAAAAACAGAAAATCATTTTGAAACTAGTTATTTTCTGAAAAGAATAATTTAAATTCCAGTTAGTTAACACACAGTGTAATATTAGTTTCAGGTGTACCATTTAGTGATTCCATGATTACATACAACATCTGGTGCTCATGACAAGTGCACTCCTTAATTCCCATCACCTAAGTAACTGGAATTTAAATTATATATATATATATATATGTATATATATATCAGTTATTATAATGATATATATGTATATAATCTTATTTAGATTTAATCAAGAATGATGAGTGACAGAAAAATAATGATGATGGTGATCATTTTTACTATGCAGTAAATAACATTGGTTAAGTCCATTTTTTATTTCAGATAATCAAAATATGTTTCTCTTTGTCACTAAGATAATCAATTTCCACTTATGTTACCATTAAATAAATTATTTAAAAATAGTATAATCCATTTCTGAATGCTTCTTTTTTAGGACAGAATCTATAAATTAGAAGATAAATTGGGAGCCCTTACTGTCAAACATGCATATCAAACTAAAACTTACACTTGAGGGGCGACTGGATGGCTCAGTCATTAAGTGTCAGCTCAGGTCATGGTCCCAGGGTCCTGGGGTCGAGCCCCGCATCGGGCTCCCTGCTTGGCGGGAAGCCTGCTTCTCCCTCTCCCACTCCCTCTGCTTGTATTCCCTCTCTTGCTGTGTCTCTCTCTGTTCAAATAAATAAATAAAATCTTTAAAAAAATAAAGCTTACACTTGAGAAGGAAATTTTGAACAAAGTTTAAGCGGACTTTTGTGTCTTCAGTCTTTGCATTCCCTTGTGAAAGAATGTCCCCTCTCTTCATCTTCATATATCACACTCTTACACCCTCTAAAAGAAATATTATCTCCACAAATCTTAGCAGATTCATTACATGCATCTAATTTCAACAAGGATTTTTATACTACAAATGGTTCTACAAAGCAAACGGGTCCACCATGTGGTGGGTGTATCACATTTATGGCAGAATGCAGCTTCAAAGTCTTCTAGAGCAGTAATCCCAAGTTCTAATGGATGTGTGAATCACTTGAGGGTGATATAAAAATATAGATTCTAATTCAGTCATCTTGGATTAGCCCTCTGATTCTGCATTCCACACAAATTTACAGAAGGCATCACTGGCTGAGGACCCTAATCTGAGCAGCAAGGATCTAGCATCCTTATATATTTATATTTCTTAATAAAGAATATGAAGAACAGGGTGATGACATGACTCTCCTCTGGTTCATTGAGTAGTAAAGGATCTAGATTATTAATTATCCTAATAAAGAAAATAATCATATCTTAATTTAGACATTGAGGGATGAGATAGAACAATAAGATATATCGAGAAAAAGTGCTCATCAGCAAATATGCTACATAATGGTTTTCACAAATTTCTTAAAGTTATTATATCCAACATCTATATCATTCATGGCCAATCAATATATGTAACAACTTTTCTAGCTCAAAGTACTTACTGTCATTGCTAATGCCTTTGGTATTTAATTGATCTCTAAAAATGTAGTCAAGGAGCTGACATATAATGTAAATTCATAACAGATAATAGTAGCCAACCTATAGTGAAGTCTTACTTGGAAGTCATTAGCTTATTACCTAACACAATCCTTGTAAATCTTATTACTTTGGTTTTATTGTTATTCTACTAGTTTTAAAGATGAGAAAACTGAAACACATAGGAGCTAGAGAAGCTGTCCCAAGTGAAGTTGTGACTGTCAGTTCTGTAAATTCAATAGCAGAGCCTTAGCACTTTTGAGATGCTTTCAGGGACTCTTTTTAAATAGATCTCTATAGTATCTGACAGGTTCAAAAAAATATATTTTAATTTGTATTCAAAGAGAAATCATTGGTCAATATCATTCTAAAATCTATTACTATGATATGATTTTATCTTAAATCAGTAAGTAATGTGAATAAAATAATTATACTGTTTTCCATTTTCAAAATTAAATATCAAATTCTAATGACTACAGATTAGAGAATAAATAGAATATCCATTACCATATTACAAAATGGCATTATCAGATTTGGTTTCCAATTATATTGCTGAATTTGTCAGATATCATGAACTAATAATATTTACTTACTTGAAGTATGTGATGATTATGCCCCGCATTTTAAAATTTGCATATATTGCTGTATATTTGAGTATTCTTAGTATTGATTCTAAGAAGGAAAGCTTATGGGACGTTCAGCAAATGACAAAGTTTCTAAAAATCTTAGATTCGATCTTAGTTCGGTTCACTGGTTTTAAATAAATGGCTTTTTGATTTTTCCAATTAACCAGTTGATTCTTTTTTATAGAAAGAATTTGAGTTTTTAACAATTTAGTGACAGAGTTTAATAAGTAATTTTAATTTCTTACAATAGGAAAATGATTTTAAATACATAAAACAATTGCTTTTCATATAAAAACGCAATATTTCAGCAAAAATAACTACATTTATGTTGTTTCTGAATCACAGGAAGTTTCAGGTATTAATTAAAGGCTATGATGACTATATATTATGGAACAAATCTGTGATAACAAATTTACCCATTCATTGATCAGGTATTGGATAGAACACAGAAAGCACAGAATAACCTTGTTCACTTACCTAGTTGTAATTCTTTTTGCCATACATATAAAATCCATAAATTCTGTCTTTATCTTTTCCCCGCTTTTTTATTCCATAATATAATTAATTTAAAAATACTGTATTTCTATTGCAATCATTTCATCTACCTTTCTTCTTTTTCATTTGGTTATCTTAAAATTTTACACAATTTTCTCTCAATATTCAGTACTGTTTGATGAGCCCAATCTTCCACAGCTTTTGAAACTTGTTCTTAGGTTTTCTCTGTTTATTTATTAATTTTTTCTTTCCTTCTGATCCAATCCTGTCTTAGCTACATTCAACTTTAGTTTTGGTGTTTTACGTTTTCTCAATCTCAATCTTCCACTTAATGAGCTCCATACTGAAAACAATTTGCTATTAAGTAATTACTTATGTGTACAGGAATCTTATGGGAGAAGGTGACAATTTAGTATTCTCTCTTCGGTACTTAGGGCTAGATAAAGAAGAGAAGATCTTTCAAATTATTTACAAACATTTGATTTAAATAACTATAATTTAATGGAGATTCTACATGGAACAAGAAAGGGGTATTTCCTTAGGTTTACAAATATTAATGAAGATCTTTCATCTTTGTTCAAGTTCTGACAAAATGCAAATATTTAATAGGTTTTCATAATTTCTGAAAATCTTTATTTTTATTTTTTAAGTTTTTTTTAAATTTTAATTCCAGTATAGTTAACATACAATATTTTATTAGTTTCTGGTATACAGCACAGTGTTTAAGAATTCTATACATCACATGGTGCTCATCATGACAAGTGCACACCTTCATCTCCATCACCTATTTCTCCCATCTCCCCCACCTATCTCCCATCTGGTAACTCTCAGTTTGTTTTTTTGTTTTTTTGTTTTTTTGATGGTATGATACCTTATTTTTAAAATTTTTATTTTTCTTATTAACATATAATGTATTATTTGTTTCAGGGGAACAGGTCTGTGATTCATCAGTCTTAAACAATTCACAGCACTCACCATGGCACATACCATCCCCAGTGTCTATCACCCAACCACCCCATCCTTCCCAACCCCCTCCACTCCAGCAACCCTCAGTTTGTTTCTTGAGATTAAGAGTCTCTTATGGTTTGTCTCCCTCTCTGGTTTGGTCTTCTTTCATTTTTCCTTCCCTTCCCCTACGCTCCTCTGTCTTGTTTCTCAAATTCCTCAAATCAGTGATATCATATGATAACTGACTTTCTCTGATTGACTTTTTTTGCTTAGCATAATAACCACTAGGTCCATCCACATCATTGCAAATGGCAAGATATCAGGGTTTTTTGATGGCTGCATAATATCCATTGTATATATATACCATATCTTTATCCATTCATCTGTTGATGGACATCTTGGCTCTTTCCATAGTTTGGCTATTTGGACATTCCTGCTATAAACATCGGGGTGCATGTACCCCTTTGGATCCCTACATTTGTATCTTTGGGGTAAATACCCAGTAGTGCAATTGCTGGGTCGTAGGGTAGCTCTATATTCAACTTTTTGAGGAACCTCCATACTGTTTTCCAGTGTGGCTGCACAGGCTTACATTCCCACCAACAGTGTAGGAGGGTTCCCCTTTCTCCACATCGCTGCCAACATCTGTCATTTCCTGACTTGTTAATTTTATCCATGCTGACTGGTGTGAGGTGGTATCTTATTGAGGTTTTGCTTTGGATTTCCCTGATGCCAAGTGATGTTGAGCACTTTTTCATGTGTCTGTTGGCCATTTGGATGTCTTCTTTGGAAAAGTGTCTGTTCATGTCTTCTGCCCATTTCTTGATTGGATTATTTGTTCTTTGGGTGTTGAGTTTGATAAGTTCTTTATAGATTTTGGATACTAGCCCTTTATCTGATATGTCATTTGCAAATATCTTCTCCCATTCTGTCAGCTGTCTTTTGGTTTTGTTGACTGTTTCCTTTGCTGTGCAAAAGCTTTTTATCTTGATGAAATCCCAGAAGTTCATTTATGCCCTTGCTTCCCTTGCCTTTGGTGATGTTTCTAGGAAGAAGTTGCTGCAGCTGAGGTTGAAGAAGTTGCTGCCTCTGTTCTTCTCAAGGATTTTCTTGGATTCCTGCCTCACATTCAGGTCTTTCATCCATTTTGAGTTTATTTATGTGTGTGGTGTAAGGAAACGGTCCAGTTTCATTCTTCTGCATGTGGCTGTCCAATTTTCCCAGCACCATTTGTTGAAGAGACTGTCTTTTTTCCATTGGACATTCTTTCCTGCTTTGTCAAAGATTAGTTGACCATAGAGTTGAGGGTCCATTTCTGGGCTCTCTATTCTGTTCCATTGATCTATGTGTCTGTTTTTGTGCCACTACCATACTGTCTTGATGACGACAGCTTTGTAACAGAGTTTGAAGTCCCGAATTGTGATGCCACCAGCTTTGCTTTTCTTTTTCAACATTCCTCTGGCTATTTGGGGTCTTTTCTGGTTCCATACAAATTTTAGGATTATTTGTTCCATTTCTTTGAAAAAAGTAGATGGTATTTTGATGGGGATTGCATTGAATGTGTAGATTGCTCCAGGTAGCATTGACATCTTCACAATATTTGCTCTTCCAATCCATGAGCATGGAACGTTTTTCCATTTCTTTGTATCTTCCTCAATTTCTTTCATGAGTACTTTATAGTTTCCTGCATACAGATTTTTGCCTCTTTGGTTAGATTTATTCCTAGGTATCTTATGGTTTTGGGTGCAGTTGTAAATGGGATTGACTCCTTCATTTCTCTTTCTTCTGTCTTGTTGTTGGTGTATAGGAATGCCACTGATTTCTGTGCATTGATTTTATATCCTGCCACTTGACTGAATTCCTGTATGAGTTCTAGCAGTTTTGGGGTAGAGTCTTTTGGCTTTTCCACATAAAGTATCATATCATCTGCCAAGAGTGAGAGTTTGACTTCTTCTTTCCTGATTTGGATGCCTTTATTTCTTTTTGTTGTCTGATTGCTGTGGCTAGGACTTCTAATACTCTGTTGAATAGCAGTGGTGATAGTGGACATCCCTGTCATGTTCCCAACTTAGAGGGAAAGCATTCAGTTTTTCCCCATTTAGAATGATATTCGCTGTGGGTTTTTCATAGATGGCTTTTATGATATTGAGGTATGTACCCTCTATCCCTATATTCTGAAGAGTTTTAATCTTCAGAGAAAGGATGCTGTACTTTGTCAAATGCTTTTTCTGCATCTGAGACCTTTATTGTTTCTTGAGAAAGACTTGTATTGCTATATACTTTCCTCTTAGGACAGTCTTTGCTGCATCCCAAAGGTTTTGAACAGTTGTGTTTTCATTTTCATTGGTTTCCATGAATTTTTTAAATTCTTCTTTAATTTCCTGGTTGACCCATTCATTCTTCAGTAGGATGCTCTTTAGCCTCCATGTATTTGAGTTCTTTCTGACTTTCCTCTTGTGACTCAGTTCTAGTTTCAAAGCATTGTGGTCTGAAAATATGCAGGGAATGATCCCAATCTTTTGGTACTGGTTGAGACCTGATTTGTGACCTAGGATATGATCTATTCTGGAGAATGTTCCATGGGCATTAGAGAAGAATGTGTATTCCGTTGCTTTGGGATGGAACGTTCTGAATACGTCTATGAAGTCCATTTGGTCCAGTGTGTCATTTAAAGTCTTTATTTCCTTGTTGATCTTTTGCTTAGATGATCTGTCCATTTCAGTGAGGGGGGTGTTAAAGTCCCCCACTATTATTGTATTGTTGTTGATGTGTTTCTTTGCTTTTGTTATCAATTACCTTACATAATTGGCTGCTCCCATGTTAGAGGCATAGATATTTACAACTGTTAGATCTTCTTGTTGGATAGACACTTTAAGTAGGATATAGTGTCCTTCCTCATCTCTTATTACAGTCTTTGGTTTAAAATCTAATTTGTCTGATATAAGGATTGCCACCCCAGCTTTCTTTTGGTGTCCATTAGCATGGTAAATGGTTTTCCACCCCCTCACTTTCACCTTGAGGGTGTCTTTGGGTCTAAAATGAGTGTCTTGCAGACAGCATATCGATGGGTCTTGGTTTTTTATCCAATCTGATAGCCTGTGTCTTTTGATTGGGGCATTTAGCCCATTTACATTCACATTGACATTACATTACATTTACATTGAAAGATTTGAATTTAGTGCCATTGTATTGCCTGTAAGGTGACTGTTACTGTATATTGTCTGTGCTCCTTTCTGGTCTATGTTGCTTTTAGGCTCTCTCTTTGCTTAGAGGACCCCTTTCAATATTTCTTGTAGGGCTGGTTTTGTGTTTGCAAATTCCTTTAGTTTTTGTTTGCCCTGGAAGCTTTTTATCTCTCCTTCTATTTTCGATGACAGCCTAGCTGGATATAGTATTCTTGGCTGCATATTTTTCACATTTAGTGCTCTAAATATATCATGCCAGTCCTTTCTGGCCTGCCAGGTCTCTGTGGATAGGTCTGTTGCCAATCTAATGTTTCTACCATTGTAGGTTACATATCTCTTCTCCCGAGCTGCTTTCAGGATTTTCTCTTTGTCTCTGAGTCTCGTAACTTTTACTATTAGATGCCAGGTTGTTGACCTATTTTTATTGATTTTGAGAGGGGTTCTCTGTGCCTCCTGGATTTTGATGCCTGTTCCCTTCCCCAAATTAGGGAAGTTCTCTGCTATAATTTGCTCCAATATACCTTCTGCCCCTCTCTCTCTTTCTTCTTCTTCCTGGATCCCAATTATTCTAATATTGTTTTGTCCTTGTATCATATGACCTCACTGATATGAGGAATTCTTAATCTCAGGAAACAAACTGAGGGTTGCTGGAGTGGGGGGTGGGGTGGGAGGGATGGGGTGACTGGGTGATGGACACTGGGGAGGGTATGTGTTCTGGTAAGCGCTGTGAATTGTGCAGGACTGTTGAATCTCAGATCTGTACCTCTGAAACAAATAATGCAATAGATGTTAAGAAAGAAAAAAAGAAGAAGAAGAATGTAGCAGGAGGGGAAGAATGAAGGGGGGGAAATCGGAGGGGGAGAAGAACCATGAGAGACGATGGACTCTGAAAAACAAACTGAGGGTTCTAGAGGGGAGGGGGTTGGGAGGATGGGTTAGCCTGGTGATGGGTATTGAGGAGGGCACGTTCTGCATGGAGCACTGGGTGTTATGCATAAACAATGAATCATGGAACACTATATCTAAAACTAATGATGTAATGTATGGGGATTAACATAACAATAAAAAAATTTAAAAAATAATATTGTTTTGTCTTATGGTATCACTTATCTCTCAAATTCTGGCCTTGTGATCCAGTATTCATTTATCTCTCTTTTTCTCAGCTTTTTTATTTTCCATCTTACGGTTTTCTATGTCACTAATTCTCTCTTCTGCCTCATTTATCCTAGCAGTTAGAGCCTCCATTTTTTATTGCACCTCATTAATAGCCTTTTTGATTTTGACTTGGTTAGATTTTAGTTCTTTTATTTCTCTGGAAAGGGTTTCTCTAATATCTTCCATGCTTTTTTTCAAGCCCAGCTAGTATCTTTAAAATCACCATTCTGAACTCTAGTTCCAACATCGTACTAATGTCCGTATTGAGTAGGTCCCTGGCAGTCGGTACTGCCTCTTGTTCTTTTTGTTGAGGTAATTTTTTCCATCTTGTCATTTTGTCCAGAGGAGAATAGGTGAATTAGAGAACAAACTGCTAACAAGGTAACAACGTCCCCAGAAAAACATACACTAAACAAATCAGAAGAGACCTGAAACCGGGGGAAAATAAAGGGAAAGAAAGAAAAAAAGAAAAAGAAAAAGATAAAAACAAACAAACAAACAACAAACAGAATATGATCAAATACGACCAGGCTGGTGCATAGATCAGTGCCACACACTAGATTTTGGGTGTATTTTGGTCGGTTAGAAGAAAGTGCTTCCCAAAATTTTAAAGAAAGAAAACTTATATATGTACAAAAATAAGGGTAAATACGATGAGGAGATGAAATATGACTGTAATGATGAAAATTATAAAAGATTTTATAAAAGAAATTGATAAAATAAGAAGTTGGTTAAAAAAAGAAAGAAGAGGTTTTAAGAAAAAAAAAAAGAAGAGAATGTGATCAGGCAGGAGCCTAGAACAAAGCCATACACTAGAGATTTAGGGTATATTTTGGTCTGCTAGAAGAAACTGTATCCCAACATTTTAAAGAGAGAACAACATACATATATATACCAAAAATAAGATTAACTACTATGAAGGGATAGAATATGACTCTAAAAATGAAAAATAAAAAAGATTTTTTTAAAAAAGGGATTGATAAGGTATTGGTTGAAAGAAGGGAAAAAGAAAAATTCAAAAAAAAAATGAAAAAGAAAAAGAAAGTTTAAAAAAATAACTTTGAAAGACTAAAGAATCATGGGAAAAACTATGTGCAGTAGTCCCCTAGCGCTGGAGTTCTGCTGTTCTCATTGATCGGAAAACTTGGTCTTGTCTGGCTGTTCTTGCCAATCTTCTGGGGGAGGGGCTTATCGCAGTGGTTCTCAGATGTCTTTGCCAGAGGAGGAATTGCCCTGCTGTTGCCGGGGCTTAGCTAAGTAATCTGCTTGGGTTTGCTCTCAGGAGCTTTTGTTCTTTGCAAGCTTTCCATACAGCTTTGGAGGATGAGAGTGAAAATGGCGGCCTCCCAATCTCCAATCAGAGGAGACGAGAACTCAGGGCCCCACTCCTCAGTGAGCCCCCAGAGAAAAGCCGAGAGTCACTCTCGTCTCCCTGGTCTCCTGCAGCACTCCGGGCTCACCCAGCCTGTGACCGAGCGTTTCTATCTCTGGCACCTGACCCAGTGTGGAGTATCCAAACCCAGCAGATCCCTGCGGTGCGCTCCCACGTCGCTCCTCCCAGGGGAGGAAGGGGAGTCTCCCCGGATCTGCCAATTGTTGGGTCCCTGCTGGAAGAGCAGTGGCCCAACTGTGCCATGGATCACGGTTTATGGCAACCCCGAGCTTAGGGGCCACTCCTTGGCTCCATCTCTGCAGCTGGCTTCCCCACTCCGATCCCTGGGAACTCTGCCACACTCAGGCACCCCCAATCTTTCTGTGACCCCGAGGGTCCTCAGACCACACTGTCCCATGAGGGTTCCACCCCTCACTTAGCCACTGGAGCAATGTCCCTCAGCGGAATCGACTTCTAAAAGTTCTGATTTTGTGCTCTGTGGCTCTATCACTTGTTGGTAGTGGCTGATGGAGACCCCCTCCCCCGCCATCTATCTTCCTGAATATCGCCTCGGATTCACTTCTCCGCACGTCCTACCTTCCAGAAAGTGGTCGCTTTTCTGTTCAGAGAGTTGCTGCTATTCTTTTCTTCGATCTCCTGTTGAGTTTGTAGGTGTTCAGAATGGTATGATCCCTACCTAGTTGAATTCCTGGGACCAGATGAAATTTAGGACTCCTACTCCTCTGCCATCTTGCTGTGGAATGACATATTTAAGAGAGTTTCTCATAGACTCAGATCTGACCAGACAGCTTGAAGGAATAAGGTTGACTTTATGGAGCCACCCCAGCCCCTTGGAAATAGCAGCCTGACCCATTGTTTACAAGGTTCCCAGCAGCCTTATCGGATGAGGAAAAGAACTCCACTTCTAGAAGGGCAAGTGCAAGAACCTCAGGATATTTTTGAGACATCAAGAAGAAAAGAATTAACGCAAGTCTGTGGGGCTTGCAGGCAAAGTCTGATGGCAAGTATTTGGCTGGGCCTCTGTCCTTGAGAAGCTGTTCAAATTCAATCTGAGATTCCTTAGAAAAAGTTTCAGCATAGCTGGTTTAAAATGGCCTACTTGATGAATTGCTATTTTTGTTTCACTAACATTAATAACCAGGCCAACTGTACTGAAACTAGGCTTGTATTGAAAACAAATTAGTCTCAATTTGGCTATGTTTGGAAGTTAGGACATTAATTTAGGTTTTAGTATTTCTTATTATGGCAGTTATAACCAACCAAATAGTTGCAAATATTATTTTATATGCACAAAGCTTTCCACATTTGTAAAAAAGAAAATTGTCAATTGATAGAGACTGGCATAGTAGACCTGAATAGAGCACAGAGATCCTCAGCCCTGACATGTAGTCTGGATATGACAGAGAATGGAATTGTGACTATGGAGGGATATTTAAGACCTTTAAACTGTACCTGGGAGTGATAAATTTAGAGAGAAAATTATGTTTCACTACATAAATTTGTGGATATTAGATTCTAACCCTGTCCATTGTAAACCACACTATCTCCTTTTTTTTTTTATTTCCAGAGGTACAGTTCAGTGATTCATCAGTTGCGTATATCGCCCAGTGCTCATCATATTACATGCTCTTCTTAATACCATCACCCAGTTACCCCATCCCCCCACCCATCTCCCCTCCAGCAACCCTCAGTTTGTTTCCTAGTGTTAAGACTCTCTTATGGTTTGTCTCCCTATCTGATTTCTTATTTTATTTTACCCTCCCTTCCCCATATTCATCTGTTTTGTTTCCTAAATTTCATATAAGAGTGAAATGAAAGGATGGTTGTCTTTCTCTGATTGACTCATTTTGCTTAACATAAAAAACCTCTAGTTCCATCCACCTTGTTGCAAATGGCAAGATTTCATTCTTTCTGATGGTTGAGTAATATTCCATTGTATACAGACCACATCTTCTTTATCTGTTCATCTATCAATGGACACCTAGACTCTTTCCATAGTTTGGCTATTGTAGACATTGCTGCTATAAACATAAGGCTGTATATGCCCCTTTGAATCACACAGTTTTTTATCCTTTGGATAAATACCTAGTAGTGCAATTGTTGGGTCATGGGGTAGCTCTATTTTTCACTTTTTTTTTATTATGTTATGTTAGTCACCATACATTACATCATTAGTTTTTGATGTAGTGTTCCATGATTCATTGTTCGTGTACAATACCCACTCTATCCCAGAGTGGCTGCACCAGCTTGCATTTCCACCAACAGTGTAAGAAGGCTCCCCTTTCTCCACATCCTTGCCAACATCTGTTGTTTCCTATGTTGTTCCTTTTAACCATTCTGACTGGTGTGATGTGAGATCTCACTGTGGTTTTGATTTGGATTTCCCTGATGCTGCCTGATGTTGAGCATTTTTTCACATGTCCGTTGTCCATTAGTTTGTCATCTTTGGAGAAATGTCTGTTCATGTCTGCTGCCCATTTTTTCCCTGGATTATTTGTTTTTTGGGTGTTGAATTTGATAAGTTCTTTATAGATTTTGGATACTAGCCTTTATCTGATAATACATTTGTAAATATCTTCTCCCAAACTGTAGGTTGTCTTTTCGTTTAGCTCATGAATTCTTTGAGTTTCTTCTAGTGTCTGGAGTGAACTCTCAAAATTCATGTCTTCAATTTTTCCCTTGCCTCTGTGACTTGGAACCACTGAGAACTAATACTGTCCTTCTCTCTAAGCCATGCAAGCTAATGTGAGACAACTTGAGGCTTCGAGCCCAATATCTAGAAATTTCGACTGGCTGCCTTTAGAACTCAGAAACTGGGATTACAGCCTGTTCCAATCACTAATCTTTTGTTTTCTTTTGTTTCCATAGAAAGCCTCTTAACAACCTGATGCAAATACTTACACCACAACTGTGGGGGCCCATCTGCATGCCCACAACCTGAAATGAGACACAGGTACCTGCACTGACCTCTTCTCAGGACTAAGAGCCTGGCTTGATGAGATATGAAACAATCTACCAATGCAGAATAGGGTCATACCTACTTGCAGCTGATGGCCCAAGGTGTGAAAATATATTGCAGTAATACTTAGCTCTTTAAACAAATTTTCAGGGCCGCTGTGATACTGACTTAGTTTCATGGCTGGACCCTGCAAGTTTGGGACAATAAATACCCAGTGGATTTCTTTTTTATTTTCTTTTTTTTTACTGTGTTATGTTAGTCACCATACAGTACAATTTCATAAATAAATGGAAAAACATTGCATGCTCTTGGATTGGAAGAACCAATGTTGGAGAAAGGGGAACCCTCTTACACTGTTGGTGGGAATGCAAGTTGGTACAGCCACTTTGGAAAACAGTGTGGCAGTGCCTCAAAAAATTAAATATACTGCTACCCTATGACCCAGCAATTGCATTCCTGGGTATTTACCCCATAGACACAGATGTAGTGAAAAGAAGGTCCATATACACCCCAGTGTTCATAGCAGCAATGTCCCCAATAGCCAAACTGTGGGAAAAGCTGAGGTGCCCTTTAACAGAAGAATGGATAAAGAAGATGTGGTCCATATATATAATGGGATATTCCTCGGCCATCAGAAAGGATGAATCCCCACCATTTGCTGCACAGTGGATTTCTGACTACTCCATGTATAATTGCTATAGAATTTGTTACTATAATTCTATTCATTTATTTATTTTTAAGCCACGGGCATTTATTTTCTCACAATTCTGAAAGGTAGAAATCTGAGATGAAACTGTCTGTAGGGTTGATTTCTTCTGGGGCCTCTCTCTTCAGCTTGTATGTGGCCATCTTCTCACTGGGTGTTCTCTGGGTTTCCTTTTGTGCATCCATGTCCTTATCTCTTCTGATAAGGGTTCCCTATATATTTGTCTGCATCCCCCATATAATTAATTTTAACTCAATTACCTCTTTAAAGAAACTGTTTTTATTTTTTTAAATTCAAGTTAGTTAACTAGAGTGTAGTATTGGTTTCAAGAGCAGAATTTGCTGATTTTTCACATACATATAACATCGAATGCTCATGCCAACAACTACCCTCCTTAATACCCATCTCTCATTTAACCGAACCCCCCACCCACCTCCTTTCCAGCAACCCTCAGTTTGTTCCCAGTAGTTAAGAGTCTGTTATGGTTTGCCACCCTCACTGTTCTTCTCTTTATTTTTCCTTCCCTCCACCTATGTTCATCTGTTTTGTTTCTTAAATTCCACATATGAAAGAAATAATATGGTATTTGTCTTTCTCTGACTATTTTGCTTAGCATAATACACTTACATCCATGTCACTGGAAATGACAAGATTTCATTCTGTTTGATGGTGGACTAATATTCCATTATATATACATATATATAAAACATCTTCTTTATCCCATTCATTTTTCAATGGACACCTGGACTCTTTCCATATTTTGGCTATTGTGGACATTTCTGATATAAACTTTGGGGTGCATGTGCCCCTTGGAATCACTGTGTTTGTATCCTTTGGATAAATACCTAGTAGTACAATTGCTGGGTCTTAGGGTAACTCGATTTTGCACTTTTTGAGGAACCTCCAAACTGTTCTCCAGAGTGGCAGCACCAGTTTGCATTCCCACCCACAGTGTAAGAGGATTCCCCTTTTTCCACATCCTGACCAATACCTGTTGTTTCTTGTGTTGTTAATTTTAGCCATTCTGACAGGTGTGAGGTGGTATCTCATTGTGGTTATGATTTGTATTTCCCTGATGATGAGTGATGTTCAGTATATTTTCATGTGTCTGTTGGTTGTTTGGATGTCTTCCTTAGAAAAATATCCACTCATGTCTATTTAGATGTGCCCTTTCTGGGTTAGCACATTCTACTTGTGATTTTAGTATAGCAGTTACCCAGGCAGGAAATGTCCTCACCACTGACTCGGATGCTTCAGCATCACAGGATTGTGCTGTAAGGGCTGAGAGTTCCTTTGCCCCCCCTCTTTTTTGCTGATGTTTCCACATCAAAGAGGGCTGTCTCCAGCAAACCCATTTCTGGCCAATCAAAAAGACCTCCAGGCCATCTCCACACCCTGAGGTTCCTTTGTTTTAAAGAATCTGGGTCGATTTTGACACCTGACCATTTGGGCCACTTGCCTTTTCTCTTCCTGTGCTTGAAATTTTCACACTTATGTTTAAATTCACCAATAATGAGTGAGCGCTGAAACCCTCGGACCCCAACAACCACCCCAATAACAGCAGAAGCCCAGCCCCAGCTGCTGTGTCATTTACAGGTCTTGCAAGTAATACACCTGGGTTTTCCAAAAGTTTCCTGGGAGCTGTTGCTACAGGGCACCATGAAATCCTTGCAGGACGCACAAAGGTGGTTACCAAACAGCAGAGAAGGTGCGGGAGGGGATGGGGTGCTGTCTGGGAACCACACTGGCACATTCACAAATGGAATGCCCAGTCCATCTGCTGCTCAGGACCTGTGGCATGTAGACCTTTCCTCTTCTCAGAGTCCCCCCTCTCCTGCCCCGCCCCAGTCAGCCTGCACCCCACCGCAGGGCCCTGTCCTCAAAACCGGCTCTCAGGTGGAGAGGCTGCGGGATCCAGACTCCCTCAGGAGCAGCAGGGAAAACCATGAGAGAGCTTCACGAGGGGCAGGCACATGATGGTTCTCAAATCCTGAGACCTGTGAGCCTCAGGTTAACACCCCCACTTCCCATTCCTCACCTGAGAAAGGAAGGGTGGGCCACAGTAGAGAGGGAGCCAGGCTCTGTCCTCAGAAAATACCAGCAAGGACACTGCAACAGCTTGTGATTCCAATATGGCCGGTGGTGGAGGAGGGCAACAGGCCAGGGGTGAGAGCTACCTGGTGATTGGACACAGGAGAGAGCTAACAGCTGAGAGCCTCCTGGTGATTGGCCAGGGAGAGTGGGGTGGGGAGAGCCACCTGTCCATTTTCCTGGTGCACTATGTTGACCTCAGGGGTCCAGGTGCAGGCTACTCCCTAACTCATTCAGTGACTCTATAAGACTCATGAAAGGTCAGGACACAGAGCAGGAAGAACAACCCAAACCCAGAAAAGTGGGGCATCCATACCCATACATGGGAAATTTGAGGATACTACACAGGCACAAATGTCCCTCTCCTGTAGATGGCCCAGTGTGGTGTGGTCTGTGAAGTTAAAAGCTGTTCCCTCTTTTGGGGGTTTACTCCCAAGTGTCAGAGGTTCATGGCTGGATGAAAAGACCTGCCTGGTGTTGTAGCCATTCAGAGTGCAGTACCCACTTTGGGTCACTGGGCCAAGATGCTGGTGGTTCCATGGCATGCAGGTCTGTGGCCTGGGCTGGCTTCAGCCTGATGCTCTGGTAACATATCACTTGGGAAGCCTTTATCTTTTGGGGAGCCCTCTCCTGAGTGAGCAAAGAATGCCATGATCAAAGACAAGGGAAAGACTCACAGCTGGAAGAGCTCTCCATGGGAATCAAAGCCATAGATAATACTTTAAGAGAATTGGGTGGAAACCTCAAATTCATACAAATGGCTGTTAACAAAAGCAAGAACAGTAATAAATAACTCTCCACAAAAGAGTTTAGGCTAACAAATTCCTTCACAATGTCTGTGAAAGAATATCAACATTTTTTTAAAATCTGCTTTTTAATTTAGTATACAAGAAGGACTAGGTTGGAAGACCTTGCCAGAGGACCATGGCCCCCTGGACATGGCCCGGCATGAAAAGGGAGCTGGGAGCAAGGGAGGAGACCCAGGTTCTGAGCACAGAGGAGTCCTAGGCTGAGCTCCTCCAGCCTGAGTAGACATTCTCCCTACTGGAGGGGGACGTGGAGATGGAGGTGTCAGGGGCAGGCTGAGGTCCCTGAATTCCATAGCTTCTTTGGCCAAATTCAGTGCTCCCTGGAAGGTTTTGCCTTCAGGGCCAGATTTTCAAAGGTGAGAGGTCAGCACAGGTGCCCATCCAGGAGGCCAAAGAAGGGAAGCTGGGTTGGTGTGTGGGATACTTCCTGCAGAAGGGGTGGCATAAGCTTCAGATTGCCTATCATCTTTAAATAAAGAGTTATGTTGGGATGCAAAAGAAGAGTTTAAGGATGTTTGTGATGCACAGCTCAGGATCAGAGTCACCACTGCCCCACACTAGTCACTGCATTCTCCAGATGGTGGGCAGGGGTCTCCACGGCTCTGAGAAAGTGACCATGATCCCCAGGTAGCTGACAGCACAACCTGCCCATCCTGGTCAACACTGTTCACACACACTGACTGCTCTAGAGCTCAAGGCCAGCCCCTGAGATGGGTGCCAATCTGTTAGAATGGAAAAGGGAAACAGAGCATCTACAGACGTGTATCTTGGCATAGACCATTCCTGACCTGAGAAGTCACAAACTTTTTGGCAAAAGTTGGCTCCAAACTTGGGCCATTTCAACTCTGCCACAAGAATATTCACATTTCATTGGCCAAAGTGTCATACAGCCAAGGCCATCCAACAAGAAAAGTAAATGTGGTCCATTGGAAAGGCCATGGCCAGAAAAGGAAGGCAAAAAAATGGGGGAAAATAATACAATTTAATTTACTTTCCTAGCTTATAATCCACTCAACATAATGATGTTCCTTATTCTGTTTCCAGTGCCCAGCACCATGCCTGGCATTACTAAATAAAGACAAGAAGCTTGAAGGAATGAGTATGACCAGCTTTTTTCTAAACATGGTTTGTTTCTAATTCTTTTCATTTTGGATCCAGAAGGATTTAGTTTTGAATGCAAGCACCCTCGTTTGTAGCTCAGGGTTTTTGGCAATAATATATATAACAGTAAAATTAAGAACAGACAGTATTTCTTGAGTGTTTACTGTGTGCTAGAAACACTGCCAAGGCTCTTAGGTTTGCGCTGGCATTTCAACCTTCAAACACATTAATGAGGTAGGCATTGCTGTCTCCATGTTGTAGATGAGGTGAGAATCAGAGAGGTTCAGGAATGTACTCAATGTCACACAGCTCGGAGGGTGTGGAGCTATGATGTGAACCGAGGTCCACTCTGCTCTGTAGCCTCCTTTCATGCACCATGCTATAGTGCCCCTACATGATAAGGTAAGCCCAACCAGCGTCACTTTCCTCATCTGTAAAATAAGAATAAACAAGTGCATGACCACTCTGTAGAATTGTTACCAGGTTCACAGAAAAGTCCTATATCAATAGCCGGACCCACTGAAGCTTGCATTATGGGCACTCAGCAACTATTATGTCCTTCTATCTTCTCCATTTCATGTCTGACACCTGACGCCAGACTAATGGAAACTTTCCTCAAGACGTGATGCTCATAATCCACAGTTACAGTTTTGTTAAACCTATACTACGCAACCACTAAGACCCTCGTAGGTCCTCCACTGAAGTTTTCTCCAAAATCCAACCATTAGCAGTGGATTTCTAAAACCCTTGGGAAGACTGTCCCAGTTGCTCAGCATTTCCCCTGGTGCTAAGGTATTCATGAACCTTGATGGATTCTGAAGTTAGCTTCCCCCCAAGGAGGAGGATTTATAGAGTAGGCTTGAGGAGGCAGGTTCATGTCTCCGTTGAGTAGGTGGAGATAAAAAAAGCAAGTGGCAAGGGTAAAGTTGCCAGAGTGACCTGTGAGATGCCAAGCCCAGGAGAAGGGTGGGTCTTCCCAAACTCTGCTCAGAATTTCAGACTTAGAGGGTGGGAGGAGCAGTTTCTCTTCCAAATCAAGGGACATCTGTTTTGGTGAGCACAGTGTTGGACGAGAGGAAGGAGAAACATTTAACGAGTAACTACAGAGTGCCAGGCAACTTAGACAAGTAAGGCTATTGGATCCTGAAATAACATGTCTATTTTACAGTCAGGAAACAGAGCTTCTGAGAAGTGAAATAATTTGAGCAAGTTTATAAAGATAAGAGTCCAAGATGGGGACCTAACTCATGTCACCTAAGGTGAGAACTGAACTCACCTCCTCCATGGACACACCAACTCTACACCTATTTATAGAGCAGATCCTCCTGAAGAAGAACTGAGGGCAGCCTGAACAGCTTTTACACAACAGGAGACAGACAGAGACATCATAACACAGGAACCAGGCCTCAGCAGCATGCTACCTGCAGTGGGGAGGGATAGTTCTGGGGGCTGTAAGCTGATTTGTCTTCCCTGGGTCACAGAAAAGGAGCTGCAGTTTTGTTTTTTTTTTTAAGATTTTTTATTTATTTATTTGTCAGAGGGAGAGAGGGAGAGCGAGAGCGAGCATAAGCAGGAGGAGCGGCAGGCAGAGGGAGAAGCAGCCTCCCCACCGAGCGAGGAGCCAGATGTGGGACTCTATCCCATGATCCTCCTGGGATCATGACCTGAGCAGAGGGCAGACCCTTAACTGACTGAGACTCACAGATGTCTCAAGAAGCTGCAGTTTAAAGAGCAACTAGAATGTGAAGGATCCACCCTGAGAGCCCCCCCAAAAATGGGGAAGGGGGTGGTCCTGGATCTCTTTCCATATAGAGGCGCTTGTAAGCACTATGGTTCACATTTCCCTCCTCCTTGATAGGATGGACAGAAGCAGGGTCTGAGCATCCTATACAGCTAATTACCTCGATGAGCTCTTGGTCCCCAGCCCACTCTAACCCAGCTGTGCCAACAAGGAAGCCCCAGCATGGCACACACGGGAACGCCCCTGGTCAGCATTCATGACAGCTCCTGACATCACACCAAGATGACACAGGTGCTAAGCACCCCAGAACACTCCAGGCCTGCTGGACTTCGACTTACTAAGGCACCCCTTGCATGGAGGGCTGCTTGACCTCCTGGGTCACTACTCCTTCTGCTGCAGCTGCCCTGACAAGGAACCCCCTATGTGGAAAGCCCAGACCCCCCCAACCCACACTCTGTCAGTACACTCAGAGTGCTGAAGACCCCGGGACACACCAGCTTTCACCCATTTGAGCCTTAGCCATCTTTCTAGGACCCCTCCCCAATCCTGAATCCACTTGAGCTATAGCTATCCTCCCAAAGTGCCTTCCCTGCAGAGAGCCCTGGGACACTCCAGCCCACACCCACCTCAGCTACAGCTGTTTGACCAGGGCACCCCCTGTGCAGAGCACCCCAGAAAACCTCAGCTCCTGATCCACCTCCACTCCAGCCACCCTCTGCAGAGAGCCCTGTGCCACCAGGTGTATCCACTTCAGCTTCACCTAACCGACATGGGTGCCCTCAGTGTGAAGATACATACACCCCTACATTTATTGTAGCATGACTTTCAATAGCCAAGATATGGAAACAACCCAGGTATCCATCCAGTAATGAATGGATGAAGGCTGCCCTTCAGCCTAACCACCACCTCTCTGCATGCCTAGCCACCAGACCCCAACTGTACCCCATGACCCCACACTCTGTCTGCACCTCCCAGAGGGTCCTAGCCCATAACCCAGTGCTTATGTGCCCCACGGCCTCTCCAGCACCTCCAGCTTCCCACACCCTGACAAACCACCAGCATCCTCAGGTCCCTGCACTCCACCTGCACCCTGAGGAGTCCCAGCCCACACTCCGGTGCCCCCACACCTATGACCAGAGAATCACCTAGAAGTACCTTCAGATCCTGGTCCTCCTCCTCCTTGGCAGCTCGGGCTGCAGCCCCTGGACCATGAAATCAGCATGCAAGAGAAATCCCAGTTGGAAGAAGAAGCACAAGACTCAGAATGTGAGTTTTCATGCACTTCATGAGGTCACACAAGGATCACCACATCATTCCAACCCCTTCAAAGCATGTTGTCTCTTATACTACATTACAAGTTAGAAAGGCTTCTTTGCCTTATCAGCCAAATA